>NC_139042.1:65469044-65966545 GCF_965140915.1 Aythya marila | reverse complement strand
AAAGGAAAGGAAAGGAAAGGAAAGGAAAGGAAAGGAAAGGAAAGGAAAGGAAAGGAAAGGAAGGAAAGGAAAGGAAAGGAAAGGAAAGGAAAGGAAAGGAAAGGAAAGGAAAGGAAAGGAAAGGGACATTTAAATGCATTGAATCAAATGTGTCAATAATGTTACAGAGATAACTCCTTGAAGAAAAACAAACAAACAAAAACAAAACAACAACAACAACAAAAACACCATAGATATTGCCTGCAGATTTAAACAGGATACTTTCATCATAAAAATACTCACTGTGTCCAGGGCTTTACAACTTATTCCTTTCAGTGAAAACAAACATAAAATTTGTTGTAGTTCAAATAAGGTCATTTTCAAGGGATGGGAAAGAAGGATAATATTAAATTTATTAAGCTTATTTTTAAAAGTGAGTGGTGTTAGATAACCCTGTGATTAAAAGTTAATTTTTTGGGGTCTAAGCACATCTGAAAATAGATGGAGACACTGTAACATTCATCTTTATTCACACAAAAGAGTTTTATACATACAAATGCTCACATGTAGTCAGGCTTAATACACACCACAGTTTCAAATTCCTGGGGGGGGGGGGGGGGGGGGGGGAGAAAGGAGAGAGATGTATATGGCACAAAACATTAAGGGGGAAAGTCATTGAACTTTGAAGCAAAATTAAATCTTGTGGTTTACATATGGGTTACATAAGACTGTAATAATACTATAAAACTATACAGTAATATAAGCATAGAAGACATATGGCATGAATAAATATACTGATAGACTTCCTGCTGTAATTTCCATGATTAACACCTTGCCCTTATATATATATATTTATATATATATAGTTAATTGTTGTTGGCATTTTTTTCCTCTTACCTTACTAATAAAAACTCTTAACTGTAGAATGGATACAATTATTTTACCTCCATAGATGCCCAATGTAATGGATGGCTAATGGATGGCTAATTTAAGATATGTAATTGGCAGATACCAGGACTGGTGGAAAAATAAACATAAGGAGTGCACATTTGAATGTAGAACACTGTACTAAACCACATTTATAATATGCTTAAAAATATTTTTTATCTAAATCAATAGTATTGTGATTTGAAAAATTAGTGCTGATTAAAATAGAAACACATATAAAAATGCACTAAAGTTTCTCAAATTAATTTCCTCACCTCCTAAAGATTTAAAAAATAATTCGCCAAAGAGTTTGAGCATCTTGTTTCTTTTGAGGCAGCAAAATCATACATATTTTCATTCATATCTGATACTACAAAAGCTACAAAAAGATTCTATTGTTAGTACGTGCCATATTATTGGTATTCACACTCTCTAAATATGTGGAAATCTCATTCCAGCAGGGTTTTCTGTTTAATTTGTTCCCCTGTGATAATTACAGTTTTTGTCTGAGATGAGAGCCTTTTTTGTTAAGCTCCAGTGCTTCTGTGCAGTCCAACTGTTATGCTGAGAAGTAAATGAAAAAGCCTGTGCTCAAAAGCAACGGAAATAGGCCTCAGTACATTCATTTTCAGGTCTCAGCTATGTGCAGAATGAAAAGACAAAGTGTAATTTTCAAAGATGGTATATTATTGATGTGTCAGAAAATATGGGAATTTTCCACTGAAAGACAGAAGTCTGTCCGAGCAGTTCATTTTATTTTATTACCATATTTAGCTGCCTTGTTAATTGTATTATGAACAGCATGAGCAACAAATACATACCTATACACATATACATTTAGGTAGAGGTAGAGGTAGAGGTAGAGGTAGAGGTAGAGGTAGAGATAAAGGTAGAGGTATGAATTGCTCTTTACCCTAATTTCATTCTACCAATGTAACCTAAAGCAGCTTGATAGGTTTTAAGACATGAACCAATAGTATCTATACTATTTTCCCCAAGTATGACCCATTTTAGTCAATTAAGAAAATGATGAAGAGCACTGATGATCAGTCTCTGATCTTATACAGTCTCTACCACATAAATAAACATCATATACAGAAAGGATACACTCTTCCAATTTTATTCTTTCCCACAGGTCCATGCTTACACACACACACATAGAGAATGATGGAATAAAGAAGTATGTTTACTGACCTTGCAAATGGCATGAAGCCAGAAAAGAGACACAAACCCATTGCAAGAAAGGCTTGGAATTCAAAAGGACCTTGCAAAATGGTCTGGAAAAGAAAAGGGGAAAAAGAAGGATGAAATTCAAGAAGGACAAGTGCAAGGCACTGCTTAAAAGAGAAATGATGAATAAATGCAGGATGGTGGTGCAGCTGGTCAGGCAGAAATTTTTCCAAGGAAATTGGTAATAATAAATGCTCATGCTGGCTGTAGGCTGGGCATGAGTGAGGAGCATCAAGTTTTTGAGGGAAAGTTAGAAATTATCCTGTTGTGTATATACATGTCATGTATATGAGGCAATATACATACTATTTAAAACAAAGCAATCTTTTTAATTTACTCAACATTGTGGAGACCTTAATGGAAGTACCTGAGTACCACAATTTTGAAGTGACAGAAGTCATTTTGACAGGAATGGTCAAATGCCTAGGAAGATCTTCAAAAAAAAGAAAGAATACATTTACTTCATCTAAAGAAGACAAAGAAGGAAAGTGAGGTACAGTTTTCAGAGAAGAAGGGAATAAACTCTTCCTCATATTCTTGGTCAACATGACAAGAAGTCACGAACTCAAACTGAGGCAAGAAAGATTCTGCTTAAACATCAGAAGATTTTTTATTTTTTTATTTTTGATTTATTTTTAAATAGGCAAGAAAAGTTCAGCAATGCTTCATGTTGGCTTAGGGTATGGGGAGACATGGGGACACTGTGGAGGACACAATTTAATCTTTATGATTAAACAAATACCTAAGCTGATCTTCACTTAGCGTAGGGGATGATCAACAAGATGATGTGAACACCTTCTATCCCCACATCTATGCCATTTACATAGAGTATTCTCTGCTTCAATTTCTCTGCTTTCACATTGAAATGTCCCCCCACATTTCACTCTTTCATCTTTTTTTTTTTTTTACGATCTTTTTTTCCTTCTCTTTCCCATAATACCACTTCTATCCTGCTTTTCTTTTCTTCTCTGTATATTCATCTGCACCACACTCAGTCTTCCAGCCTTCCTGCCTCTCTTCAGTTGCAGTGCATCTTTTGCCCTTCTCTCCTATCTCTTTTCTTCCTCCTTCCCCTTTAATACTTTCCCTTCTTGCCACCTCCTGTCTTTCAAAAGGAAGGAAAAAGTTGGAGCTGAGTGCTGTCACAGGCTACTATTCCTCTTTTGGGATTTCAGAGACTGAAGGAGAGGGGCAGAATCTGCAGCCTCTTGCTCTCATATTGCAAGGCGGGCAAGGGAAAGCAGCAGTGGGACAGCAGAATCTGCTGCTGCAGGAAACTAGAAGAGGAGATGCCACTGAGCCCCAGCTGGTGCTGCTGACAGCAGCATGGGGGTGGCAGCTTAACTATGGATTATTTATTTACTATACCACCCAGTCCATGCTTATTTTCACTCCTTCTGGAGTTTCATCCCCTTTAGTTCCCTGGGGCAAAGATCTTGGTTTCATCCTTCAGTCTCTCAGGAGCGCTGAAAAGAAATATCATCTGGTTTTTTTTAGGGCATTTGTTGGAAAAACCTTTCTTGGGAGGTGAAGGGGGGGGGGGATATTTTTGTTCTCCTCTCCTGTTTATGAATTCTTCCTTGTCTTGACTTAATGTAGAGTGTGTTGTTGCATGGTCTCTTAGGCTGGGACAAAGCATAGAACAGAGCCCTATCTTAGCATATTTGCTTCTTCTTTTTCTGTTTCATAATTGATATTGGTCGTGGAGTAGTTTATACAGAAACTCGCAGATGTCACAAGCACACACACATGCATACATCCGTTCGGGCATGCACTTGGCTTCAAACCGACAGTGTTTCCTTAGCTAGCATATGTGACTGGATCTTGTAGTCCTTCCTCTGATCTCTCCACAGGGAATGCACAAGAATGCCCCGACTGCACTGCAGCTCCCCTCTCCCTTCTCACAAGGGCTTTCACTTGCCAGCTGGTGCCAGGAACTGCTTTAAATGGCCCTGAAAAATTATTCCTCCCTGGGACTCCATTAGCAATGCAACATTCCTGTTACTGTGGGGTGTCAGCTCAGTACAGTCACTTGGATGTTGTGAGTTGGGAATCCTGCCACTGATAAAATCAGACACCATGCACATGCATAGTCTGTTGGCTGCTTAGAGTGTGAGCGATGTGATGCCCATTCGCCAATTAGTGAGGCTCATTCAGGAGGGTAAAGCTGCCAAGAGATGAAGGAGTTAGGTGGCACCCCTCCTGCATGTTACAGAAAATGCTGACTCCTTTATGGGGAGAGAGGTGCTTTCTCTCTGACTGTGCTGTGGCATCAGCATCATGAATCTCCTTCCAAACTCTGCCAAAGAAGTGGGCAAAATACTTCTGGAAAATACACTGGATCCAGTGTTGGTGATGCTGTGGACCAGCTGAGACCTGAAGGCTTTCATGGAATATATTTGTCACCCAAAAAGGAAAATAAATAAATAAACGAATAAAATAAAATAAAATAAAATAAAATAAAATAAAATAAAATAAAATAAAATAAAATAAAATAAAATAAAATAAAATAAAATAAAATAAAATAAAATAAAATAAATAAAAAGCCCACAGCAATGAAAACTAGGCATAGCAAATTCCCCACATCTCCCTTCCCCTCTTGGAATAATGTTCCAGTGCTGGCCCTTTTTAAACAGCCTGTGGTTACCTGGGTTATGTGGTGGGAACCCTTTGTACAAACCAAATAAACAAACAACTCGCAGGCTCCAGCAGTGCGGTAGCTGCTCTCAGACTGCACGCTGGCTCCATGCCATGTCTCCCGCAGTAAGGGGAGTGTGGAAATGCACAGCCTTGGCAGCAGCTTCCAGTGCCTCAGGCTCTCACAGTTTATTTTATTTATTTATAGGATTTTCTGTGGCACTCGTCACCCTCATATCTAAGCATCTTAGAGGTATTAGCAGACTTGCCCTTGTAACCCCTCTTTGAGGTAGAAAGTGTTATTATCCGCGTGTTATAGATAGAGTACTAAGGCTCACCAACTTGCTCACATTCAGGAGAAGAATTTTACAGACTTAGGGAATGGACAACCAGCCCATGAGTTCCAGTCCTGAGCTTTAACCACAGAAATCTCCTTCCAGGGACATTAATGGGATTGATGAAATACAGAGAAGAGAACAACACGGATATACTTAACTCTCGTGCTTTTTCCTACATGCTAGACCCATTTCCTAGGTCTAGCATGTGCTCAGTACACACTCAAAAAAAAAAAAAAAAAAAAAAAAAGGTAAAGTCTGTACTCACACTTTCCTTCATCTCAGAGATCTGAATAAGGATATTAATGTGGCGTACCTTTCTCCATAGTGAAATGTCTAACATTTTTCCCATTACATTTGTCCTCAATTAGTTGCTATAAGTATATTTTTACTTCTCTGTGTTGTTCATTTTTATAATTTGTGGACAATTTGGTGATATTCTGAAGTAAGATTCTGGTTTTGTTCCATTTTTCCCCAACTCTTCTTAGTTCATAACTTCAGTAATTAAATTGTGTCTTGCAGTTACTCTAGTGTTCAAATCAGCTTCTGCTGTAAAGATTTGTGTCTACTGCTCTCCATCAGAGATGCATTGCCATTATACAGAAAAGCAGCAGATACTACTGTATGTCAAGAAACCAAGACAATTCTGTGTCTCTGCAAATGAACCATGCATTTTCAGGGTTCAAAGGACAATGAGAAAGACAGGATGAGTCATGTGACTTTTGGGTTGCACCCTGATAAATGGCAGGTCAAGGAGGGTTGTGTTTAATAGTATATTCCTCAATGAAATGTCACTTTTTCCTCAATGTGTCCTCTGTGTGAGCTAATTAAAATCATGTTTTACTGCAATGTCAGCACATGAAGTTGCTGACTTTCTTGTTGTCTTCTACATAGTACAAAATGAATGTTGTCATTTGATAAATTCAGGATCTTAAAGGTTCTGTCTGATGGGGTCTAATGTATGCTGCTCCATATGTGAAGTTTAATGCTTTCAAAGTGCCTCTCCTCTTTTGTTCAAATCACACATTTATGACTTGTACATGTTTAGTACCCTTGCCATCCTTAAGCCTCACCCTCTTCAAAATTAAAATAATTTTAAAACAAAAAAAGTTCAAGCAAATATTGGTGTTGTTTTGTTTCCAGAATGTTTTAACTTAGTCTTTAAGCAGTGTGTCAGAAAACCACACTCACATGCATCCAATGAGAACTGGCTATATGGACATTAATTTTCTTACAGCTTATTTCCATACTGATGTCAGGGTATATTTGCTATGTTAACTTTAGAAGATACCCTTCCACTTCACACATCTGATAATTTGCAATAGATAAGAATATGAGTATAGAAAGCAAGGGATTAATTTCTCTAACTAGTATCCGTGGTAGGATTTGTACCAGGATTCTTATTTATAAAACTGTTGGAAATTACTGTTAATGGTGCTCCTTGTCTCACTAATTGGAATTTGAAACAGAAAAATAAAATACCTGCTGCTCTATGTATCTTTGCTTTCACAATTTTTATCTTGTATCCTGTAAAATTCATTTTTTTTCTTCTTCTTTGTAACAAAAAGCAGGAGCCAGTATCTCTGTGTTTACAGCAAAGGACAAAGAACAAAGTTTCCCAGTTCAAACAGCCTGAAGCTATATCACTTTACACTGTGATTCACATAGACCTCGTGAGTTAGTTCGGGACGGGGTCATTTTTTCGGTGAGATATCTCCATAGATCAAGTTATTGATAGGTGTTACAAAAATGAGTAGTGGCAATTTGAGGAACTGCTCAGTCTGAGGTATATCTGCACCCTCTTCCCCACCCCTTTCTTCATCCAGCTCTTCTCTCTAGTGCTGAGGGGCAGTCTGCTCCTGGCTTTTGGCTGAGATACAAAGCACAGATCTCAAAGACTTTCTCTCACCTCCCAAGGACCTTATCCAAAGCCCATTAAAGCTGATGAGAGCCTTCCCATTGACTTCAGAAGGCTTCAGATCCAATTCCCCAGGGAAAAGATGTTAACACTCACGTGCACATCCTTAAAACAGCCAGGAGAGAACTTCTTGAAATCAATATCTCTCTATCAATATTGGTACCTAAAATCCTAAACCACAACAAAGACACTTTACTTGTGAGCCCTGCTGCCTGCAGAAAAAAAAAAAAAAAAAAAAAAAAAAAAAAAGTCCCTGAGAGACACCATTACCTAAAATAAACAGCTGAGTGTGAGCAGTGACCACAACATCTAGAAGGCTATATCCTAACCTTACTGTGTTTGTACTCACTCTGGTTTTCTTTACTGTATTCCGAGCTCCAAACAGAATACACTAAATGACTCACATTACACACACTGCAACAAAGGCAGTTATACCCCAATCTTCATTAAGGTCTTAATGCAGCAAGGTACTTAAGCACATGCCTAACTTTAAGTACAAGGGAAGTCTAATTAACTTCAATGGGACTGCTCACTTGCTTTAAGCTAGGCATGTGCTTAAGTACTTTGCTGAAACTGAGCCGAAGACTCCAGGTGCTACCATTTATACAAGTGTCATTAAACACAGAGTTAGTGTACTTACGTACACAAACTTCCTAACCCCTAAAACCAGATCATTAAATTATAGCACTTACTAGAAAAAAGCAAAGGTGAGCATGTTGATGAAGCATCACATATAGTACCAGAGACAGTAGGTATTAAAGCAATCAGAAATCCAATATCCCCATGCACATTTTCAGTACTCCACCTGCAGTTTGTACATGTATACAGGTTTCTTCAGATTTCAGGTTTCAATAGCCAGAGACTGCAGACTTCTGAAAGGCCAAAGAAAAAGGTCTTGATCCAAAAATAATACCACCTGTGATTTAGGTATGAAAGAATAAAGAACTGAAACAGGAAATGCTTAGTGCTGCAGGGGAAAAGCAAGATTGTTTGGGTTTCTGAACAGTCCCTTTTTGTACTTTTAAGCATTTTTGTTATTTTTCCAGCCCTCTGAATTTTCTGTATTTTTAATGGCAGTTTAATCACCATCAGATAGAAGTTAAGCCACTTACTTGCTTGCTGTGTGACCACAGGCAAGTTGCTTGACCTGCTTTTCACTCTTCTTATCTGGCTGTATAATCCAGTATAAATGGGAGCTCACTGAAAGCTGGAAGCTGCACATGTGCTGGGCAGAAACACTTGTCTGACATACAGGTAAGTTCATTAACTGTTTTATCAGGGTCCAGAAAGTATTTACTGGGAAAGGACAACCTGGTCCTTTTTTTTTTTTTTTTTTTTTCTTTCTCAAGTTTTAAGCTTTTTGCATTAAGAATTACAGCACAAAGCCATAAAGTGCAGATTTGGAGTTGCCCAGGGGATCCTTCTTAGAACTTTAAGATCTCCATAAACCAGATCTCCTCCCTGCCTTCTCAGTCCCTGCCTTTTCTACTAGCATTATTTCCCTGTTGGTATGGAGTTAAGGACTTGAAGTTATGCACAGGTTGTGGACTATACTCAGATAATTCTATTTGGTAAATACAATTGCAATAAGGAATTGCAATACAGAGCAATAAGTTCCCTCAAACTGAACATCACAGATTTAACCTACAGGGAATAATACACCTGAAGGAGATCATTGAAACTGTCTTGAGGATGAGTGGAGAGAGAGAGAATAGACAAAGCTAATTGATGTGACTCTCATTTTGTATATGACAGTTAAACACTATGGTGATGAGTATAGAACTGTTCTTTTCTCCTCTCAATTGATTAACTGATTATTTTGCTGAGGTCAGTAGCAAATGTCTGTGACCTCATCGTTTTGCTAAAGCAACTGTATTGTCACCACCACTGGAGTGGAACATTACTAACTGAATGGATTAAGAAAAGTGCTCATAAAAATAATGCTGAAATGTGCTCAACCTGTGATAACCAAGACAGTTGCCATAGAAAATAAAATCCTAAAAAAAACATCATACTTGACAATTACTTCAAATGATGATATATTAAACATTATTCTACCTGCGTATAATTCTACTTAATGATCAGTGTTGAACAGATAGATGTTCTGAAACAAAAAAATCAGCTAATCTCAATGAAGATTTTTTAGGAATAATGACATGGAAAGCATTTCTAGATGGCCTTCCACAGTGGAGAAAGCTATGCAAGTCAAGCAACCAATCAAACAATATTTGAGCATACTTTCAAAACTGTTAGAAGAGGAAAAAATACCTGCTGTCTTAGTTCTTTTTAAAGGGAAAAGTGCTTTGCTTGATTTTACAAGTAACATGCTGTTTTGTTGTCAGCTTTTCTGCATCTGTTATATCATGGGTCTTGACAACATCATAGGCCAATGTCCCTTCTGATTGAAGTAAAGTATTAAATTTTAGTATCCAGAACAAGGTGATATTTCAAAGGGCAGGCTATTATTGAGCTTGTAGGTGATAAGTCTCAAATTCTGAAATTCTGCATTTTATAGAGAAGCACAACTGCTGACTTCAAAAATAAGTTTATAAGAAACTGCCAAGCACAAATGAACAAAGTTCCAAATTCGATGGACCTGATTAAAAACAGGGGGATGCAGGTCAGGGTGCAGATTTCTTTTCCTGAGATTCACTGCGGCATCTCTACTTTACAGAATAGGAAGCTCCTGCTGGTAGTGATGGTGGAGAAGATTATATCAAAATCAGGCACAAACCTCATTTAAGAGCCACAGAAGAAAAGTCCTGTAACTGAAGTCGGCTTTCAACCTGTAATAGATCCACGGAAGTGCAGTTGTAATAATTGTATAATGCCTTTTAATATGGGATAAAAACATAATGCAAAGGTTTAATTTCCTCAGAAATCCTCTGTTTGAGTAGTAGACTGCATGAGTACAGACATCTCCTGGTGTCACTGGCACAGTAGAAGAATTATCTTTTCTTCAAGGTGTAGACAATGAATGCACAAATGTTTACTTTAGGGATCATCAGTTTGTACCTATTAATCCTTCCATCATGGAAACACTGAAGAATTGTCATACCTATCACTTGGGATGGATGTAGATTCAGTTTGGTTGGTGAAGTCTGAATTTTTGCCACTTTGAGTTTAAAAGGATGAAATTGGTTGGTGCTAATGTCAGAAATAATGTGAATTGCCAAAGAAGGACAAGAAAGCTAGGTGTTTGTGTAACTGGCTAACACAAAATATATACAATGTTGTTTACTTCAGCTGTGGAATGAACCAAGATCATCTTTCCTAAAGTATTGCATGGATTTGTGAAAAGGAAGAGATACTCTAATAGCAGCTTCCACGCTTGGTTCCCACAGACAGGAGGCACTGGTAAAACTCTTCACCAATAGCTAACACAGGAAAGTCAGAGTTAAACACCTTACCCTTTCCTAAGCAAGAGTTATGACGTCAGGGTCATTTTAGCCTATGTAGCCCACTATCAGAGGGACAGCAATCTCCTTCACGTGACCCATTTCATTCATTCCTTATTCCATCCCCTGTCTTACATAAAAAAAATCAGTTTCTGTAAGGAGGATTGTGCAGGGGGAGGTTACAAAAGACAAGAGAAGCTAGAAAGATGGAAACAGCTTGACACTGAAAAGTAAGAAGGTAAATAATTTAATAATGATTTTCTGCAGAACTGAGTAGAAGTTAGAAAACCTCTGAGTAAATCCAACCCTTTTGTCTGATCTTACTGCAACTAATGAAACATTAACTATAATACATAACCATTGGTGATCATATTTCATTTGATAATCCATTAGGGCCTCACATAGTTCTCTGCTTTTTCGTATAAAACATAATACTTTAGGGGGAGGGAGGTGGGAAAGCAGAAGGGGAAGAGGATTTGTACTCACACTGTGTGCTGGCACAATAATGTTCTTCCTGCTGAACTAATGGCTGTTCATAGGGTTTAGGTCAAAGAGTTTAATGGAGCTTAACTCTGGATGTCTCAGTAACTTCTTAGATTCTAAAACTAAACTACTTTAGTTTTAAAATACAAATGATGATGGTTCTAATAAGGAGACACATTCCCAACCAGACTTGAGAGTGAAATATATGACGAGAATGCTAAAACAGATGATATCATTCTTCCAGCTAATGCTGTGAGGAGATATCCATTCCTTACCACAGTTGAATTCACTGTTTCCAGCAGTACTACAAGGCAGAGGATGAGAATGAAATTGCTGAGAATGTTTGTTACATTTGATTTACTTTCTGAGACTTAAGGATATATATACTTAAAGAAATACTGAACATGTGTATATATATTCTGCTTTTTTGTTGCTGTTGTTATGTGGCAAACAGTTTACAAGGAGAATGCAAAAATGCCCTCACCACATAATATTCCAAGAGGCAGTGTAAAATACCCTGCTGCTAGGTCAGCAACAAACATCACTTGGATAAAGCAGAGATCTTTATCAAATGGTTTTCTTTTTCAGAGTTTCCACTGATAGCTTCCTCTCTTTCTCTCTATATTCTCAAAATATAGAATTGTCATTACAGACCAATTTATTTGATGATCCAGATTTCTCTGTGAACACAAACCTGCTGTTTCTACCTAATTTTACTGCATATTGAAGTACCTTTATATATGTCCTACAATTGCACTTATATCTACCAACTTATCTAGGTTCCCAATTAAAACCTATTTTGTTCTTTTCAGACAGGAATATCTTAAGGTCTCTTTCAATGGAAGGACACCAGTTCTTTAATCTAAAATTGGGGGGGGGGGGGGGGGGGGGGGTAGAAGGAGGGAAGCTGTCTTTCTCTCTCTGACTCTCTCTGTGTCTCTCTGTCTCTCCTGGATTAGCATCTTACATCCTGCCAGATCTGGATAGAAAATGCATAGAAAAATAGATTTGAATGATAATGAAAGCATCAGCATTTACTTCAGAGAAGAGAAAATCCTGTAGCATACCTTACTAGTGGTGCCATGGAAGTTTCTTTTATAACTTCTGTTCAAAAAAAAAAAAAAAAAAAGAAAGAAAAGAAAAAAAAAAAAAAAAGCAATAAATCAGCTTTTGAATAATCAGGTATAACTGGAGAAAAGGAGGACTTGGATTTTCACATTGCTGTACTTTCCATAGGCATTTGTGTCTTTGTAGGACTAGCCTTAAGTAGGGTTAAGACTTACTATGTTCTGCTAGCAGCTATTATTTTGTGCAAAGTAAGCTCAGTTGAAGCTATGCCATCAAATGGACCAAAAGGCTGTAGTTGAGGTGCTGCAAGGTCCAGAAAGCAGAAATTTGATCACATACTTCTTCAGCTACTCAATGCCTAGGAGAGGCAATACAAAAGCCTGAGGTAGGTAAAGGCAGCCCACAAGTTCTGTGATCTAAGGAACAGAGCATCTGTGCAAACTCTTCAATGTAAGACCCATGTTAAAATATGACATGCTAGCTCTATGAGTTCTATTGCAACTCTGATTATAAGCCCTTTTTCTTTTCACCTTGTTATACTGCCTCATGTGTGGAAAAATGCTGTATGACAGGTAAACAAGAAAGGGGATCTCTGCCATTGTGAGATGCTGAGCACAGGCTGCACAGAACATGCTTGCCACAGCTCTGCATACAAAAGTCACTGAAGGCTTATGCAAGTAGGAGATGTGAGAAAGAGGAAACACTGACAGCTGAGATGATTATCAGCCAGACTTCTCCATACCTTGCTAGTGCTTGTAGGCTACTGCTTGAGCACTGCAGATTTCAGGCAATTTTGCTGTACCTCTAGTATTTCAACTTTTCCTCTACAGACATATTAATATTAATTCAGGAATGACTTGTGGCATCTTTCACACAGTTACCTAAGAGCTTACTAGCACTTTTTTTTTTTTTTTTTTTCTCTTTTAAATTCTCCCAATGGCAATGACAGGACCTGGAGATTATAATGCCCTTGTGAGCTGCTGTGGTAGACAAAACCCCAACTCTCTTCTTCTTTTACAAATGCATAAATTTGGGAATATTGACACTCAGCTGCAGCTTGAAAAAAAGTATCTTATTGGCCTAATACACTGGAGGACAGAATCAGATATGAAAGGATAAACAGAGAGAAACAGAAGAGGAAAGAGGGAAGCCCATCTCTCCAGATTCTGCCTGGGCTCCTCTCTGTATCTGGGAATTGATGATGTCGAAGTTGTATTTTCTAACCTGGAGTTACCAACTAAATTTCATCTGGACAGTTAATTGACTATAAATAAAATTGAGAGTCAAGCTTACGCTTGAGACTAAGGCACAGAAACAGTCTAATTGTACACTTTCTTACTGTGTGCTGATGAGCAGAGGACCACATG
This sequence comes from Aythya marila, assembly GCF_965140915.1. Taxonomy (NCBI): domain Eukaryota; kingdom Metazoa; phylum Chordata; class Aves; order Anseriformes; family Anatidae; genus Aythya; species Aythya marila. The sequence continues at coordinate 65,953,203 of NC_139042.1, read as the reverse complement.
GAAAAAATCTCTCTCTCCTTTGTAAAGCGTTTTTGTATTAAAAGACCTCAAAAGTGTGCTACATACCTTATGGACTTATTAGTCTGCCTATACCTCACATTTAAAGCAACATTTATGGGCTTGGATTTTTTTTCTCTTCTATTTTGGTTTGGTTTTGTCTAGTAATATACATAGTACAGAAGAAAGCTCCATACCTAGATGATTTAAGGAGACCTTGATCTTCTTGTCTAGGTTAATCTCTTTTTTCTCTCTTAACCATCAGCTGTCCATTATGGGGAAATCTGAAGCCCAGTTTTTGGTTGATATAATGAGATAGCTGAATCATTCTGAAGACACAATATGAGTGGGTTCTTCTCCTTCTTTCAATGTTTTAGTTGTATGTGATTTCAATCTGTTAGCTTTTTTTTTTTTTTTCGCTTTTCAACCAATAGAAACATATACTTTCTAAAAAAATACTTAGAACTGCTACAGACTCCTTTGGTTTGGCATTTTTTTCTTGCAAAAAGAAAACACATGTACACACACATACAAAACATAAGAACTCTTAACTATTGACTTTTTTTTTTTTTTTTTTTTTTTTTTTTACTGAATCATCAAGGCTGAGTTTTTTGAGGAAGGCAACATCTTGTTACATTGGAAATTACCATAGCTCTTGTAAACAGGTGATAAAAGTGGCTATCTCAGTGGTTATCAACTTGTTCATGTGTGTAATTACTTCATACAATGCACTAACCCTCCATGGCTAGACAAAATTGGGAAGGATGTTGCATTTTATTTGTATTTTTATAGATATGTTTGAGGGTGTTTATATATGCGTGTATATATATATATATATCCAACTTATAGATGGAACAGTCAGATTTCTTATTCTGAAAGCTAGAAAGAAATAAAGAAGAAAATGGTTACTAGAAGAAAAAAGAGGAAGGGGAGCAAGAAAAACAAACAAAAAAAAAAAGAAATCCTGCTTCTAATATAGATACTGGGTGCTGGGAGAAAGTACTGAGTGATGTATAACACCTCTGCTGCATACAAGAAAAGAGCAGGAGGGTTCAGATAACTCATCCTGGTTGCAGAAAGCCATTAAAAAGTGAAAAGAATCAATTTAATTTTCCACATTAAACAAATGAAACAAAGCCAGTGCCAGATCTAATACAGATGTTTTGCTGTATAATGGGAAAATGAAGACATTTTCAAGCAGCAAGGCTTGCAAGTCATAGTCTTGAAATGCTTAGATCAGGTGGTACTGTCTGTTAGAAAAGCAACCTCTGTAATGATATTGATTGCTTCCAAGGCCATATTAGAGATGAAGACAAGTCCCAAGAGACAGGTTGTTGTCACCTTGACCTTGGGTCAGAGCTAGACCACTGACCCCTGACACCTAGGACTTCAGCACCGCATCGTGATATCTTTCATGCCTACAGACAAAGTCAGCAGGGGACACGTGTCGATGTGGCTCTTGCCAAATCAGAATTGACTGGCCTGTAGGAAGCTGGAGAGCAGCGGGAAATGTGGGTTAAAGTATGTCAATAATGTTTCACAAGAACAATTTCTCCCAAGAATTGTAGCTGTTGGAATGTTTTGACATTTATTCGGTAGAGAAATGTAGCATGTTTTGTGAAGCACTTCAAGAGAGCTGCTGCTAACTGCCGCGGTGTATTGATCTTCCTGTTAAATTGCATGGGCACACTTGGGAGATCATTGAGATTCAGGCAACAGGACAGAAAGGATCGCCTGCACCCGATGGTCACTAATGGTAATTGGTTTCGATCCTTGCACTTGAAGAAGCCACGATTTACTTGGTTCACAGATGAATTGTAGACACTAAATATTTTGAAAAGAAAATATACTGTGATTTCTTTTTCTCATGTCATTTACAAATTATTGCCTCCACTTCTGAATCTTTAATATAAAGTATATAAATCCACATGACTGGATGTAAAAAACATGCTAAACAAAATTTCCAGGAATTCAACACGTTATCTGCAAAGCTTGTATTAGTGTAAAACAAATGAACTTTCTGATCCTAATAAAGATGATTTAATAAAATAATTCTATAATATTTAGCAGGATTTTAAAAATCCATCAACTGCTTTAAGCCCACCTATCTTCACCATATATCTTTTTTACATGATACCTTCTTCCCTTTACCCATTTGGTGATGCATCATCACAGTCTTAGCATAATGAATGTTACAAAGTGTATTGAAGACAACTACAAAAGTAGAATAATGTAGACAGATGTGGATAGTAAGTTAATACTGGAGCAAATTATACAAGAATGAAGAATCTGATATGAAAATTGGATACAAGTATAATATTGGAGTAAATTATTATTGAAATGCAGGATCTGTTATAAAAATTGCAGTATATTTCCCAAAAATAAATGCAGTCATAACGTTGCCAAACTTCATGCCACCTGAGTTTCAAAGTAGATTTTGGAGGGTTTCTGTATCTTTTGGCTTTATGCAAGACACTTTGCTAAGTATATATACATAATTATATAAAAACAAATATATTCCGTAAATGATGTCTACTTTAATACAAAGAAATTTACAGAGACTAAGATTCTGGGAAGGAATCAGTTTTGTACTTATTTTAATCTGTTTCAAGTACTTGTGTCCTTTATCATCTATGGTACATTCTTGTATATTCTTGCCTTTTTTTTTTTTTTTTTTTTTTTTTAAGGACAAAAGGGTTTTCATTTTTTGTTCTGCATTTTTCCCTTCAAGGGAGAGGTCAGCTGTTTCTAAACACCTGAGCTTCATACATAAACTTGCATAAAATAGCCATAAAATCTATATTGCACTTTGACAAATAGAAAATAGTAAAATACAAAGTAATACCATATATTGTTTATTTGTTAGCTGAGATCAAAACTATGTCTATCTGAAGTCTTTTTGTTAAAATAACTATAATTAGATTGTAATCTCTATTACAGATAAATCACCCATTATAGAATTTTAATCATTCAGCAATAAAATAGAGAATATAAAGAAAAAGAAAAGTAGTATGATGTCTGCATGCTACTGAAAGTTCAGTATAGTAGCAATATGGCATTTGCAATTGGTATACAAGTCTCAAATTTCTGAAATATTTACAAACCTTAGATAATGACAACCTCAGGAGAAAATCTGGAAAACAGACGGTATACAGGAGATAGCCTGAGGCAACCAGTGATGAGGTCAGATCTATACAGTATGTGTGCTTTACATGAAAAACGCTCTGCTAAAATGTCTTTGCGTACTGCACAGGGCTTTGGGATATAGCAGTTATTCACTAGGGGAAAGTAGGGATTATTTACTAGGATCAGTAACATGGAATTCAATATTAAAACCGACAAAGGTTATCATCTATTACACATTAAATTCACTACAGTTGTTTGACAACTCTCATAGCAACAGATTCCACCCTTAACAATTCAAAGCAATCTTTCAGATTAAAGTTCATGTGATCACTTTAAAGAACTATTCAGTGTTAATCAAGCAATATAGCTTCAGGCATCATGTTTGTCTTTCACTTCAGGCTATTTGGTAGATTGTGAAAAATTCTGAGTTTCTCAGTGTGCATGTGTGGAGTGGTGTGTCTGTTAGCTGGAACTGACAGATAGGGTAGTGATGGGGGGAGATGGGGGGCTCATTGACTGTGCAATAGGCATAAATAATCTCCAAATGGCTGGCTATTCTAGAGGGATAGGATGAGCAGTAAATTCCATAATAATAATTGTATATTCTACCTAAATTAATTTTGCAGGATAGTAACTAATTATGATGTGATATGGCTATAAAGATTAAATAATAATAATAATAATAATAATAATAATAATAATAATAATAATAATAATAATAAAACACAAAACATGAATATATATAAAAACAAAAAATACACAATATATATACAAATAATGTATACACGCATTCATATGTGTACTTATATTTACATACATAACATATATACTTTTAATTTTAGATCTTGAGCAGGTAGTAATTCACACATTTTGTAGTGTGTAAAGTAATAGCATTTACTCAAAGGAAGGTTCTCAGTGGGATTAAGGTTCTCAGTGGGATTAAGAAAATCTGACTCCAACATTTTATGGGGTGGATACCATCTTTTTTCTTTGTAGTTGTTCAACTTCTGCTCCACTCATGTTTTACTGTCTCTCATGATCTAACTGTCATGCTGAGGTATAACGGATGCTGTATCCTTAGTAGTAACATTATAGAGATGAACGACTAAAGATGTAAGGACTGCATTTTTATGCAGTCTGACATTGCTGTTGAAGACCCTAGGATGTTCAGACTAGTGACCTAACATTTGCACCAGTGTCAAGTATCTTTAAAACATGGTCTTTTTGAAAATAGTTTTCATTTTGTGCTATTTCCCTAATATCTAACCAGGTGCTGAGTCTGAGCTCAAGATTAGAGACTGCCTGCTATTATTTAGGGAAATTAGCACATCAGGTTCACACAGGTAACAGTAGAAACCATTGCTGTCAGCACTGGAAGTCAGCAGATTGCTAAGAGTTCTGTATTGATGTAAATGAATAGTTCTGCTTGCAGGTCAGAAGTACAACCCCTGAATATGAATGAATGATAAGTAAGTCTTACTGCAGCTCAGTGGCATTCCTTGTGAACAAGGATGCGGCTATGCCATCCTGATCTCTTCAAGAAATATGGCTGAAACCAATTCTGTAGCTTCTGAAGTAATTCATGTTTCTTAAATGCTTTTTTTTTTTTTTTTTTTTTTTTTTTTTTAACTAGAAAATGTCAATTTGTTAAAATGAAACTCTATGTAAGAAAGAAACATTTTCAATCAACCTTCTGAGTCAAAAAACTTGCACTAAGATTATTATTATTATTTTTTTTAATGGTCAAATTGTTCTGGTTTAGGCTAGGATACAGTTAATTTTCCTCCTAGTAGCTGGTATGATGCTGTGTTTTGTATTTAGAATGAGAATAATGTTGATATCACACTGATGTTTTAATTGTTGCAGAACAGTGCTTACCCTAAACCAAGAACTTCTCAGCTTCTTACACTATGCTGCCAGTGAGGGGGCTGGAGGTACCCAAGGAGCTGGGAGGGGACAGAACCAAGACAGCTGACCTGAACTAGCCAAGGAGATATTCATATGACATCATGCTGAGCAATTAATATTGTGTGGATAGCCAGGGTGGGAGAGGACCCACCCTGGTCACCCTAGGCTGGTGGGTCAATGGTGAGCAATTACATCATGCGTCACTTGTTTTGTATATTAATTATTATTATTATTATTTGTTTTGTGTCCTAATAAACTACAAGATTTACTTTTTTTTTTTTTTTTTTTTTTTTTTTTTTTTCCTGATTCTGTCCCACACCCCACTGGGGGGTGAGGGGAAGGAGGGTGGCTGTGTGGTGCATAGCTGCTGGCCAGGTTAAACCACAACACAAACATACAATTTATATACTTTTATAGAAACCTCTGAGCTTTAAATCTGGTTCAAATTGACCATACATTAGAGGCTATGGTGAATAAGAACTGTTTATGAACAATCAAAACCTAAACAATTTAAAATTACTGGAATTATACATAGTACTCCGTCCATACACATTTTTTCCTCCAGTTCATCGGTTTGAAAAATTTTCTTGATTATGATATAAAACCTGTTCTAGCTCTTGGAAACTTGTTCTACTGGGGAAACATCAATTGTACAATTGTCCTTACCATAACTGCCTCTAGAACCTGAAAGAAAGTTTAATTGGAAAAACCACCATATTTTGTATTTTGGGAGATTATCCTCAAAAACAAACAAACGTACAAAAAAACACATTTTTCTGTACCACCCTTTACACCAACTGTAGTGATGGTTTTCTGGTTTTGATACAGGTGATGTTATTTCAGCATTAAGCATTAAAAGATATCACTAAATGAAAGCTTCTGATGCTATATTTTTTTGCGATCTGCTTAAGACATGAAAAATATATACCTGTCATATAATCTTTCATACTTTTTACTCCTAGTTACAAGTATTCTTACAGATTCTTACAGATAAGATTCTTTAAGCATGAGAAAATGAAATAATAATTCATAAATAATAAAGCATAATGACGTGTACCTATTGTACTCTTTCCTCCTATGGACAACTAACCTTCTGACCTTGCCCTCAAAATATTTTTTTCCAACTGTCACAGTCATTCTGGGAGAATTAAATCTACGTGCTAACTTTTTTTTTTTTAAGATGGTATTTTATTTTAATGATACTTTGAAATTCCTTTCCAGAAAATAAATAAATAAATAAATAAAAATAAAAATCCAGTTAACTGTGGAAGAAAATTCAAATAATGATGATAATATTCTTGACAAGCCTATGCTTCCTCAGAGTAAATGAGATTTTACTGTGTTTTCTTTTACTTTCTCTTTTCATATTTCTTAAGAAAGAAAAATAATTTCTAATGAATCATTGATCCCTCTTTTTTCTCCTTCTAATACCCTTGCTAAAGAACATTCCCATGTAGTATTACATCTTCTTTTCCACATCTTTCTAAGAAAAAAAAAAAAAAAAAAGAAACAATTTTACAAAGATTTCAAAGATTTCAATGGTCAGATTCTTTTCTGTTTGAATTTTTGTCTCATTTTTACATATGCAGATGAATTCATGTCATTTTGAATTTCTTGTTTAAACCCTTTTTGGGTGTACATATTTACTTCATGTGTTTTTATAAGTACCAGCACAAATTATGTAAATATAATGTAAGTAAATGTATACATATCAGTAAAGTTAAAAGTAAAAAAAAAAAAAAAACAAAAACACAACATTGAATCTTATCTAAGAGCTCTGCAGGTAGAGTCAACATTTTACAGAAGGCTAGCAACAAAGGAGAAACTGATGCCTCTAGATAACAAAATCCTGAAATCATACACAGTCAAATGTATGTGCATAGAGAAAATATCAGAAATACCCTTCATCTTCTTTTGGGAAATATAGACAATTTAATAGCTCATTATGAGACACAATTTACAACCTCAGAGGCCCCCAGGTGAAATCATTCCAATGGGGCACCAGAATTCAATCTGCTAGAGGAGTGAGGTTTTTCTGGTCAACATTATTTTGATTCAACAGAAGAAATGTTGCCAGTCAAGAAGTAATGAGGTGCATCTGCAATCAGACATCTCAAGACAATAAACTGAGGCTGCTTAAAACTCAGAAGAGTAAAAACAAAGCCAATGCAGGTAGCTCTAGGTACAATAAGTTCATATGTTTATCATTAATTAATTAATTAATTTATTTATTTATTTATTTTTCATCAGAGCATGCTGAAAAGTTTATTAGAGGTATCACCCTTATGGGGTGTGTCTTCATGGGTGATTTTTTCTACAATATCCTAGAATAGGAAGAATCAAGAAATAAATGTAAGAAGATCTTTCTAACACTTCTAACCCATCACAGGGGGTGCTCATCACAGGGATTGCTCAGTGCTCTCTATTAACTTATTAGCATGAATACAACATTGGTGTTTCATGGGTTATATCAAAAAAAAAAAAAAAAAGATATTCTCTTGCGATCTCTATAGTACTTGAGGTACCAGTTGGGATGCTATTGTTATCATTTTGATGTTACTAAACAAAGGTCCTAGAGAAGTTCATAAAAACCCTTAAGAGGTACCTACAGGATGCATGAGCTCCTGCTGTGTATCATCCTCTAAGAGAGAGAAGTAACATCAATATAGTATAGAGTATGTTGCATCTTCTGAAACAGGATACCGTTTTCTTGAGGCTCTCATAGCCAAAAGCTCTATGCCAAAGCTTTATTTGTGATGACAGACTGCTCTGCATGCTCTGTGTTTCCACTCATTAATCCTTGCAAGATCTAGACTGATAAATTGCCCACATCCAAACATTGAAAAAATGTGACTTCCCAACAAAATGGCTTGGAAAGGTTATTCTATATTGGCATGGACAAACTCTTCTTTACCAAGGGAAAAGAGATTTGTCAAAGAGAATAAGGAAAAAAAGTAACATTTTTTTTTTTTAATTATTATTATTATTTTTTTTCTGGCTGCCATGCTTAATACTGTTACAAAGACAGTTCTATTCATTTGTTTGAAGACAGTTCTATTCATTTATTTTAAATGTAAGCTTGCAGCAGCCTTACAAAGACTATGTTATATAAAAAGGGCAGACCAGAGTTCTGTCGGTGTGTTTAAAATTCACACATTTGATATGACTAATATTATACCTTTTGTACCTTTTATATTATATCTTCTTTTGGTATTACTGATTTCATAGGTGGTGTTCTTTTTATTCCTTATAGGCAATTATTGCTTGAATTTTAGCTTCTTTTGAATATTTATTTCCCGTTTTTACCAGTTTTCATATGCTAACAAAACAAACCAACAAACCACCACCACCACCACCAAAAAACAAAACAGTACATGTGGTTTTGATGGATTTCTTGAGAGGAATAGTCACCCTTTGGGATACATTAATACTTTTTTTGTGAAGAATTTGCCTTAAAGTTTATAGATTTTACTTTCTTAGACTCTTGGAAAAGGAACGCTTCAACAACATTTTAATAATGGGATTATTATGTATATGGAATATATATTTAACTTCATTTTAAGGATGATAATATTTGAGATTGCTGGCATCATTTTCTTCGTAGATGGAACCATCAGTATGGAGAAAATAGCTGAGCAGTCTTTAACATTTTTTTTAATATTTAACATTTTAGTTTAGAGATTTTAAGTAAAGAGATATAAATTACACATGAATTTTTCATGTGAGGTCAACAGAAAGGGAAGATCAAGTTCATAGAATCATAGAAAAAAAAAGAGCTGTTTGGGTTGGATGGAATCTTAGAGATCATCTAACTCCAACCCCCTGCCATGGGTGTAGACAACTTCCACTAGACTAGGTTGCTCAAAACCCTACACAACTTGAACACTTCCAGTGATGGGCAAAGCCCAATGAGAAGTCAGGAAAAGATTAGAAAGGAATGAGTAAGAAAATACAAATTTAAAATGTCTCTCATATGCATACACATTGTTACCTGCATTCCTTGTATCCCACAGTCTTTAGGTCTTTAAGAGTCTAAAGCCACAATTAACTTACTCAGCTGTGACATCAAGGGAAAACCTTTAATGTTAGAGTGTGCTGTGAAATACATGCTCATGGTGTCTAGAGAGCTCACATTTGTGAAGGCCTAAAGTGCCTGAGTCCAAATGCACATACCCTGCTAGGTGATATGGTCCGGGCCACACTGTTGCATGTTGCAAGACTAGAACACTAATCAAGTCCTCCAATCTGTCATGTATGGAAACCTTCTCTAGAGCTTGAAGAAACCCTTTAACAAGAAGGCCAAGAGCTATCTGTGCAGAAGAGAAAGCATTCCAGGACAAATACAAGGTGGACAGTACAAGACAGCTAACTGAAACATGGATGTCTGTGGGTAGAAGAAGGACATCACCAGAATAAAAATGGATACATTTCTCATGTCCAGGGAGAGTGGTACAACATCCTCTGTGGTTACAGAGCTAGAGGCGTCCTCTCATTGCAGCTAGAGAGAAGCACACATCAGGGACTTCCATCACTATCTCCCATCTCCCGTTTGGGAAGAATTGCACTCTCTCAGGAAACATTCCCTCTACAGCAAGCTCTACCATTCTGTTTTTTAACACCCCTGTGTTTTGATCGAGTTGCTGAGGAACTGCTCAATATGAATATGCATATACAAGTGTGAAGGGAGGTTTCTCTGTGTTCTGATTAACTAACTGAAGAGGGGATAATAGTCTGATTCTCCCACTTAAAGGCTTCCAAATCCTTCTGCTCTTCCTTACTCTCCTTACAAACATCAGCAATCACAACTTGCTTATTCACAGCTTGCAAATCTTTCACGCAGGTCTCATGTGGTGGGATCAGGAGATGTTTTTTCTGCTACAAGTGAAATGCTCAAGCTAGAAGGTGTTTGCTAAAGGTAATGTGATGGTATGTGGGACAGATGATAAGTGAAGTGACACATGAAATGAAATTTGGTCATAGGATGCTGTTCAAGCACATTAAATGCCAAATTGCTTTTATTGGAACAACTTTATTGAAACATTAAAAAAATGATTTTTGAATTTAATTATATTATTATTATCATTATTATTTATTAAATCACTCCTTTATTTCTGATTTATTTCTTGTCATTTTTGGTTTTAGCCCTCGGAAAACAAACTTTGGTTGAGTTGATCTGATTTTCACCTTCTAAGCTTGTTTCTTTATACCTTAAATTGCTGTAAGATAGAGGTTTTGATAACACAGCAGAATGTCAGATACTCAATATACATATACATTAGCACAGGCACAACAGCTATAAGCAAAAAAGAATAATGAGCAATAAATGAAAGTCCAGAGCAATAAATTTGGCACTTTTACTTATGACAATTAAAATATTACTTCAGAAATAGATTAACCATTCCATTAGACTCCTCTTACACTTAGATGTCATTGTTTTATGTGTATGAGAGAGAATTTAGCCTAAAAGAACTTGGTCTTGTCTAAACAAATGAGCAGAAAAGCACATCAATATCACAGTGTTACACCTGGAACCAAACACAAGTATGTCTCTGTTGCCTGTTTTTGATTTTGTTTTGTTAGTTTGTTTTATATTTATTTTCTTTTTTGTTGTTGTTTTTGTTTGTTTGTTTTTCTTTTTGAGGATGAGACCTTTCTTTTGTTATTCATTTAACCCAGTTGTTAGATGAGATTACAGAAGTAAATTGTAATATGACATATTAGAAAACATAGTCTAGTTTTAAGAAAGGTAAAACACAACTACTACTTGCCAAGTCTATTGTGGAGTATTAAGTATACAAGTGTTTTCCACTACTTTCATACTTCACCACTAATATTTAACACAGTAAAATCTAGCCATTGGGACTGGAGTGCAAAACAACGTAGCATAACTCCCCTCCCCAACACAAGCATACAAAACATACAAAAAATGTACAAATGTACAAACAAACTTACAAACATACAAAAGAAAAAAAAAAAAAAAAAAAAAAAACACAGGTAGGGGGGAAATCTCAAAGAAATATTTAGTATTTTCTGAAATGCAACAGTATAAATTAAGTAGGAGGAAATTACATTTCTATTCCTTTGCTTCCCACATGGAGATAGCTGACAGTAACTAGGGCCAAACAATGGACTGCCTTCCAATTACAGACACAGACACAGACACAGAATTGTCTGGGCTGGAAGAGACCTCAAGATCACTGAGTCCAACCTAACACTAACAAGTCCTCCACTAAACCATATCACTAAGCTCTACATCTAAACGTCTTTTAAAGACCTCCAGGGATGGTGACTCAACCACTTCCCTGGGCAACCCGTTCCAATGCCTAACAACCCTTTCGGTAAAGAAGTTCTTCCTAATATCCAGCCTAAAACACCCTTGGTGCAACTTTAGCCCATTCCCCCTTGTCCTGTCACCAGGCACGTGGGAGAACAGACCAACCCCCACCTCGCTACAGCCTTCTTTAATGTACTTATAGAGAGCAATAAGGTTGCCCCTGAGCCTCCTCTTCTCCAGGCTGAACAAGCCCAGCTCCCTCAGCTGCTCCTCATAGGACTTGTTCTCCAGACACCTCACCAGCTTGGTCGCCCTTCTCTGGACCCACTCAAGCACCTCGATGTCCTTCTTGTAGCGAGGGGCCCAAAACTGAACACAGTACTCAAGGTGAGGCCTCACCCGAGCCAAATACAGGGGGACAATCACTTCCCTAGACCTGCTGGCCACACTGCTTCTTATGCAAGCCAGGATGCTGTTGGCCTTCTTGGCCACCTGACCACACTACTGGCTCATATTCAGCTGACTATCAGCCAATATTCCCAGGTCCTTCTCCACCAGACAGCTTTCCAACCACTCATCTCCCAGCCTGTAGCTCTGCTTGGGGTTGTTGTGCCCCAGGTGCAGGACCTGGCCTTGTTGGCCTTGCTGAACTTCATATAGTTGACCTCAGCCCATTGGTCCAGCCTATCCAGATCCTCCTGCAGAGCCTTCCTACCTTTTAGCAGATCAATACACGCACCTAACTTGGTGTCATCTGCAAAATTAGGTATATAGCTCAACATTCTCTGTTAAGAACAGGGTAAAATTCAGTCAGAGATTATTGGTGTCACTGTCACAAAATCATCAAAATATTATCAATATACTATATATCTTATTCAATGAATATTGAACTACATTTTTGCTTGTTTTGTGTGTTTTTCCCCCTGATGTCAGTCAGAATGAAATTCAAAGAATCTATGTTGTGAATTTTGGAATCACAAGCCTGGTGAGAGTACGGGTCAGACTTAGCTCATTTAGGAATGGGGAACAACAGAAAGTGAATAATCAAACTACTGCATTAAGTGCATCCTGTTAGTGAAGGTAATATTTGTGAAGCTTAGATTGCAGAAGCACTGGATTCAGAACTTATTTATTTAATGAAACCTTAGGAGCTGCTGGAAAAAAAAAAAAAAAGTTTGTATTTGATTGACTGAAATACTCAGTTGATCAGGATACAAAACATGAATTTAAATGTCTTTCATTAGAATACTCTAGCTCCCTTCTTTTCTTTTCTGTTTTGTACCAGGTACACCAGGTTCATATTCTGAAGAGAGGAAGCACTGTGGACTCATGCAGTTTTCCATTTCCCCTTTGACTGTGTGTGATTACAGGGACAGTTTCCCAGTGACACTATCAGCCGGTGAGAGATTTTGGTAGAAAACAGATTTGAATGCCTTTACTTGTAATAAGTGCTACAACTATTACAAGAGTCCTGTTGGCTTGGTGGGAGGACATACTGCACAATGAGAATCCACCACCAAGAGGACTATTCACTGATGGTGTTCAGCCAAAAAAATAAAAAGAATAAAAACAAAACAAACAAACAAACAAACAAACAAAAAAAACTCTAACAGATATGATGAAGGTCTACATTCATCTAATGAGGGGTATTTCTGTTCCTTAAAAGGGATAGAAAAAGGAATGATGATACTTGCTTAGCTACAGTCTTATCCGTGTAATTTTATAAAACATGGATGTGCTTACTTGAAGAGAAGAAGATGAGAAAAGAGACAGGTCTCTGAATTATTGAAACTCAGAAAATAAGTAATTTATCCATCCGAGCCCATATATTTAACAAGACTTTATTTTTTTTCTTTCTTTTTTTTTCTTCTCCAAAATACATAGGGTACTTAACTCACAGAAAATACACTATTTTAAGATAGCCCATGGATCTTCACTCCCCAAATTAATGAATCAGTTAGGTAGTTCTACAGTCTAGTAGTGACTAAGAAGTGACAAGATTCATTGTCACCACAAAACATGGTCTGCAGACTTCATAAAGGATTTAGTTCTCAAGTATGTGTCATCATTAACTTTTCTCAGTCATCTCCTCTGCTGCCACCTTTATTAAACAATAATAGTCTCATAAAACAAACATGGTATGCCACTTCCAGCAATTATAGCCTCTTAATAAGGAATTTATACTACCTTCTGCTATAAAAGTGCAATAGAAAATCCTGGCTCTAAACTTTACAAAATATATTTATAATCACTTTTTGTTTATAACTCACCACTCACTGTGTATTGCTGAAATTCTTGGCTTAGGTTGATAGTTAAGTGTTGTATATAGTTCAAGGCCTTAAAATACTGAAATACTGAGTAACTATCCACGAAGAAAATAGGAAGAGATAACAGTGTTAGTTTTTTTGCCTAATATGGCACAGGCATATTTATTACATTAATTAACTTTGCAGACTTTAATAGAATTTTATTTGGAAAGTTACACTTTTTTCTACTTTTAGAGCTATAAAGTATTTACATGATTACAGATTAGGAAACAAGAACAGTTTGTCTGGATTTGATTCAAGTCTTTATAATCCTGTTATAAACATTTTTCTCCCCTGCGTTCATAAAAAGCTGCAAGTTGATAAACATCACTTACTTGGCACAGATCAGCCATTTTCCAGGCCATATACCTGAGAAAAGTACAATCCACAAGCCAACTGCAGCAGGTATTTTAGTTCATAAAATAGAATATGTGTCTCCAACCTCCTCTAATCAAAAATGAACAACATCCTTTGCTATGTGCGTTAGGTTTATTACCATATGGTAGCTGGCTGGGAAAGTGGTAAACTCCTGTAAGTTCAGCAGCATGGACTCTAAATAGTAGGGATTCTGGTCAGCTCCATGGGAAGAAACTGGGAAGTGTGCTCTGGTACCCCCAGCCATTCATCTACTCTGTAGCCTCAAACTTTTAGTATTTATGCTGGGAACACAAAAGGTTTGCAAAGAATATCTGTAGAGTTATAGGATGCTGGGGTGGGGGTGGCATATTTTCTTCATGGAAAAAACTGCCACCATGTCTTTTTCCCTTTCTTTTCCTGCTTGTTGACAAAAACTAATAGACAAAGCAGACAGAGGAATCTCCATTTCTGACACCCTAAGCACAAACGTGATGAAAAGATGTTTAAGAGGCAGCTGACTAAGCTGGTTATTTTTAACAACAGAACTACCAGTGGACATTTTTGTGCCTGTCATGTTATCTGGGGCTTTAAACTAACTTGAAATATCAATTTCCTTGTACTGAAGAGAAACTGAGAATATCCAGCAGGCCAGCTTGCAGAAAACTTGGCACTTTAAAATGAAAATATATTGTAAAAAGCATAATCTCTCTTCTCACTCCTCCCACAAATTATTCATTCAGACATATAGTGAATTGGTTAGAAACTACTTATGTACAAAGTTCTGTAGGGAATGGGTTGTCCGATAGGTTTTATCTGTTAATGGTTTAATGCATACTGTCAGATTATAGACAATGTTCTGCTGGCTAAATTTTCAGTGGCTGGGCACCTATATGTATTACTTTGTCATTCTCTTTTGTTCACCTGGAGAACTAGGATGGCAAAGATTTATTGGATACCTAGGCTCTATGTACACAGTAGGAGGTGCTTTTCCATTCCCAGCTTGGAGCCTCCAAATTAATCTGTGAGCATGAATCACTCTTGATCTCCCATTTCTAAGATTTCTGGACAGTGTAAAATATAAATCTCAAAGTATTTACACCTCTAAACATCGAATACCAAACTTTTCTTAATTAACTTTGATTACCTCCCTTGTTAAATTCATATTAAAGGGGAAGGAAAGTAAAAGCTATTCATACCACAAAACATACTTGCTGTACTGAAAACTTTCTCTTAAGGCTCACATTCTGTATTTGAAGACTTGAGTAATTTTACACTTTCTTTCAGGCCAAATTTCAGGAGAATAGACAGAATGGCATTTAGACTTCTAAAACCATTCATCAGAATCTACGATTTAACCAGCTGAAGTTTCGCTTTTCTTCTGTTTGTCTTCTTTTTAGGTTTCAGTTCTCAAGGTCATACTTAGCCGTTTCCAAAGGCTCTGCTTTTTGTTCTGCAAGTTAGATGAAGAGCTAAATGATTATTTTGTAGTAAGAAGATGAAAGTTAGATGAACCTTGACATATCACTCAGGGTATAATTCAGCAGTGAATTCATATCATCAGGATTTATCTACTTTAGAAACTAAACAGTTAACCTAATCATCTCTTTTTATTGCTAATTTAGAAAAGCTTTTTTTTTCCTAAGTACACTCTCACTTTTCTGAATTCACTGCATGTGACCTGTATCTTTTGTCCGCAACACCATTACCAGCAGCTAATCCCCCTTATTTATTGATAATTGGACAAAACTGAACAACATGCCAACTCCTGAAAACTGAACACCACTAAGGGTTCTATTCAGGTTTTCCCCCCAAACCACATTAGTTTCCAAGTTCACTTCCTTTGTAGAATATCAATGGGAAAAGAGTTTGCAATTCTCTCATGGCTTAGGAATTCCACTGATTCTAACCTGCACATTGCATAACCATGTGAGACATTGGAATATGGTGTACTTGGACTCAAAAGTGAAGACTTGTAAAGTAGAGTAGGGAAAACTCATTTACTGGTTTGCTAATCAGTTTGGAACTTGCAATGTTCACTTGAAAACAAATGTTAGTTGTTAGAGAGGTGTTGGTCAATGGGCAAGTGATAATTAAGCAAGCAATATTTGTGAAATGTGCCCTGGTCCTTAAAGTTTTAAACACATTTTTCCTCTTTTTTTTTTTTTTTTTTTTTTTTTTTTAATTCCTGTTAAATATAACCTGCATTACTGCTGCTTTGTCAAATAATCACTAGAATACAACCAAGATAATGTTGAACTTCTTCCAATCACATATTGCTCGTAATCATGTTTCTCTACAGGTTTATATAGGTCATTTACTTGGTGCACAGCACATGGGTACACACTGGCTGGAAAAAAAAAAAAAAAAAAAAAAAAAAAAAGTTGGTTAAGGGAAAATCATAGTTATCCTTAGTCTACAAGCCTCTTAAAAATGAGCTCTCCGTGAAAAAGTCTTCCATTTAGAAGCAGCCTTCAGTCTAGATATCCATGCTGAACATCCCCTTCAACAAAATTTTCTTTCATGCTTTTCTGTATTTGTCCAATCTCTGTGCAGCCTTTCACATTTCCAGCTGTAGTGATCTAAATTCTAAGGATGAAGCCATAAGCCTCCTCTTGCAGAAACTAGGAAAGAATAAAATTCCTGCGTGGCATTTGACAAGATTGTCTATGTGAAGTCCCACATTGAGGTAACCAAGCAATTTGGGAATGGGTTATCTTTGGAGCAGCAGGCACTACATATGGGCTTATTAGTCCTGTCTGTCAGGGCTATGTTACTTTAATGTGGCTTTATAACGTCACAAGCTTATATTCTTTCTACACAGACTTACCAGCTTGCTCATAGTATACTAGAGTATGTCTAACACAGCCTTTCATTGTGGGACGTAGACATATTCCCAGAATCTCTTCTTGCCATTAGTCAATTTGGGAAATGGTTATGAGTAATTTTTCTGTAGTAAAGCTGGCTTTTAGCTAGGGAATTTAGGAAGCAGCATCAGACAGCGATCATTCAGAAGCAGATGAAAAGAATCCTCTCCATCACCATATTATTTTTTTTTCTCTGTCAGCTTCCCTGGCAAGAAATCATGTTTCATTTTTAACAAATGGATTTTTTTAAAAAGAAAAAGTGACTGTTCCCAAACATACATTCTTGAATGAAGGGGCACAAAGAAACATTATTTACACATGGTGTGAAATGGAGTAATTTATATTTTTTTAATCTCATGAATAATTTCAATCATATATTCAGAGAATATCACCATTGTCTGTCAACTTTAATTTCAGAAATTACAAAGTATAATGGCTTTTCTTTTCACTTCCAGCGGGGATGAATGTTGTTTTTAGGGTTTACTTACAGAAAAGCTGGAGTGTCTCCATAACACAGCATGTATATCTGTAAAACTCAAGAGTAGATCCTTGCCCTCTTGCTGGAAGAAGATAGATGTTTTGCCAACAAAAATGAGAAAAATCAATAATAATCTCACAGGGTCAAATGACATAAAAATGGTCCAATTTTTAATTATTTTATGTTGGCAAGCTTACCTATACTACAGACAAAGTTTCATTAATTTACATATGCAAAAATAGCGATTCATGGTCCTCTCACTGAAGTCACTGGGAGAAGAAAAAAATGTCATATACTTAAGAAGAAATCTAAATTCAAAATTATATTTATAGAGAAGTTAATAGCTTTATTTTTTTTCCCCCAATGTGAGGTTTTTCAAATATATATATAATATATATATTTCAAATATATATTTAACAAATGAATGTTTATCTAACTTATAGCAAAAATTAAAAGCTTAGAAGTAAAATCTATCACTAGATTAAGACAAGGAGTAATCATACTGAACTCTCAAGTCAAAGAAAATACTATTTCTAAATTAAAAATTATGTAAAAATAAATTTAAAATTATGTTAAAATTTTACTTGAGCCTGGCAGAACTTAACTCTTAACTTGAAATATAAGAATAGAGAACATATATTTTACCCCAGGAAAAACAAACAAACAAACAAACACAGGAAACTGGGGTTGAAAATATTCTGAAATCTTCATCAGTAACATGATCTTAAGTAGCAACATGATCCCACACCCAGATTAGGAGACAAATCTGTTTGGCCTGCATTCTCCTATTTCATAAGCCTCATGAGCATTGCATCCCACTAGAGAAAAGGTACCATAGCAAGAAGACAATAAGTAACACATAATAATATCTTTATAGGTACATTTGCTAGCGATGATCTAGGATCTTTGCTTTTAAAAAGAAAAAAAAAAAAAAAAAAAAAAAGTGTTAGAAATGTTTCTGGTCCTATAAACTCCATCCAGGATGGATGTGTAGGTTTAGTCACATTCTGTAAAAATCCCATGTTACTGAACTTGAAAATTATTGCTTGGTTAAATTTTGATTTATTTAGGGGCTTCTTCCAGAGCACTTCTGATGTATCTAGGAGATAACCAGAACAACCATGCCTGGTGTGAACTCAGAAATGAGGTATGTTCAAACAACCTTGCTCCAAAATTAGCCATTCTTTGACAGGGTTATGACATAGGTCTGGGAAATTGTCAGTTGTTAAGATTTGTGCTAAAACCTCTCAAAATATAGTTCTTAAATACAAACAAATCCATATTTGGCCAACTAGGAGATATTCACATTGTGTAAGTTTAAACACCTAATTTGGGTGATAGCATAGATATATATAGTCTTCCTATAGTCCATTGAGAAAACTGAAAATCTAAATTAGGAGCCTGGCAATTGCTGCTGAGTGTAGTCTTAGGTTTAACAAGAGCTTATAATGTCAATACCATGAGTAAAGTATCTTTATCACCATCAGTATGAACAGCTCCCAGATATATCACCATTTCTTTAGGTAAAATAAAATAAAATAAAATAAAATAAAATAAAATAAAATAAAATAAAATAAAATAAAATAAAATAAAATAAAATAAAATAAATAAAATAAAATAAATAAAATAAAATACTACTCTTGATTTTGAATGTTAATTATAAACAGAAGCCTGAATACTTGTATGTATACTTGTATGTCTGATCAGTACCATTTCTGTATGCAAGTTCTGTCATTCTGTTATGAGAGATTAGGAAGGATCATTTCTACCTGAAAAGAAGTAACACTAAAGAAGTAAGCACTCAAACTGTTGGCCACTGCCTAAATACGAATATACATCTTTGTTTTAATTATGATTACAGTTATGTTAGGTTTCTCGATGTAGTTTCTCCCATCCACAACAAGAAACCACTTACAAAGTTCCTTTAAACTTAATTAAGCTTCTTTATTTCCTCAGCTGTAAAGTCTAGGTAATGTGAAAATACTACATTGTAACTGCCAATTTATTTTTTTTTTAATTTTTTAATTTTTATTTTTTACTTTTTATTTTTTTAATCCTGATAATGGAAAGACAAAGGGTTCTGTAATCAAGTAACATTTATCATCAATTCAATCAATTCTTGATAGAGAATGAAGGTAGACTGTTTGATATTTAAAGGGACAATATGTTCAGGTGATATTGAATTATACAAAAATCGCTGCTAAAGAAAAAAACAAAACCATAACCCTAACAAACAAACAAACAACAAAACACCACCACCACCACCACCACAAAACAAACAAACAAAAAAACACAGAAGATTAGATAACCTTTATGGAGACAGAAAGTTTCCTGAATGAAGGTCCTGGCTGCAAGTTATTTTTAACTTTGAGGGTCTCTTTATCCTCTCACAGTAGCTATGCAGAAAAGAAAAAAATGAGAAAAGAGCCCAAACAGGGGACACTGCAACTAACAACAAGGGAACCAAAAATGACTTCAAATTCAGAGTTTAAAGAGTTAAAGAAGTAATACTATTTAAACAGGGTTGCAGAACTCCTATTAAAAATGGCAGTACTATAAATGTTCTAGTATTGTCAGGAATGTTCTGTTGGATGACACTATACTGTGATTTGTACACACAGCGGACCAGAGCTGATGGGTGAATGAAATGATCCATAACCCTCACTGACACATTTAGAGCAGTTCAGCTGCACACAGAGAACAGTCCATCATTTGCACCCTTCTGTGAAAGCTGGCTTTACCAAGTGTTTCAATGAAATATGTGCAACTTCCCATTTAAATTAGTACCACATGAACCATGAAGAGCACCACAGGTATCTGTTGTAGTACCAGCCTAATGCAAAAGTGGCCTGTCTTGTAATGCTCTAACAGGAAAGACATACAACCATTCATCTGTAACATATTAAAACCAGAAGAAATAAATTACTCTATAGATGAAGAATTATTGCTTGTGGAGAGAATGTGCAAAGGTAGTTCTAAAAAGCAGCTTTTACTAAAAAATTATTGCAACAGCATTTGAATTCCTAATGCATATTAAACCTAGTTCGCATAATCATAAATCATCATTTTTAAATCAAGAAAATCTGTTTGAAACTTTTTAAAGGTTTATTTTACTAGTTCAGAACTATTCAGAATTACCACTGGGGGAAGCACAGTAGGAGTGACTATAAGGTTGAAATATAAAACTTAACCATTTGCCAAGAAAAAGATCTTGGTTCCTGAATTTTTCAAATTTACCAGTAAGAGCTGTACAAGTACCTAAAGATGTCTTGTGAACATGCAGGTGACTAAAATATTTGAATTCTTAGGGGTGGATTTGCCCTTTGTGCAGTAGCCTTTCTTAAATTGTTTCAAACAGTCTACTCAGTTTGGCAAGAGAGTTAGAAAAAACAATGAATTTACCCAAATGCACTAAGTGTTTTAATTAGAAAATTAATATCTGAATACTCATTCTAGGCAAAATACCTAATGCTTGATTATGCCTGACCTGAAGACAAAGTATCATTCAGGGTGGTGAATATTCAGTATATTGAGAGCAGTATGCAGGAACTGATGCAGACATGCCTTTTGGTTTTGGATTGGGGAATAGTACCAGTATCAATCAGGAAGAAGCCCTACACCTGTCCACTAGCCTAGACACAGTGATAGTGCAAAATATACAAACAAGAACAAATGTGCTCTAAGGAAAGAATATGACCCAAAATATTCTTAATGCAGCTTTTAAAACAGAGTAGGTAAAAAGTTGAAACAGGGAAAATTCTGCACTCAATCTGAAACCCATTTTACAAAGCCAGCTTTGTCCGGAACTGACTGATCCAGATGCCATGCTTCTCACTTGCAATTACCTGTAATTAGAAAATGCAACTCAGTCCTTCAGCTTCAGACACTGGGTGAAGACTGCACATCCATTTGGAGAAGAGGTGATATAGGAGGATGCAAGGAGCTCAGGCATGAGAGGACCAAAAGAAACAAACCAGCTCCACCTAACAAATAGGCTGCTCATTTTAAGTTCCTTGTCTATTTAATGACTTTGTTTCCTCGGTGAATTTTAGATACTACCTGTGAAATTCAGATGACAGCAGAAGACTGTCTCCTGCAGTTTTCCTCAAGCCATGTTTACTGACCTTTAGTTCACTGGTTTGTGGTCCCCGAGACAAGTGTGAGGTGAAATAAAAAAAAGAAACAACAAAAAAATTTGCAAAACTTTTAGGTTTTGTGCAGTCAGTTAAATAGAATACCTTCATAAGATATTCAAAAAACACAAGCCTGGAGCTGCTGTAACTTTGTAAATGATATCTAAAGAATATGATTGAGAGTCATTTATATAACTAATCTCACTCTAACAGCTACAAAATGCAGCTCCATGTTTCGTGAAACTTCTGTGTTTTTTTTTTTGTCTTGGCTTAACATAGCAGAATTTCAAACTCTAATGTGTCTTGGTGCTTATAGCTTTGGTTCTTGTTTTATTACTATGTAAGTTCATATCTGTATTTGATGTAAATGATCTAAATGACTGTAGTGTGTTGACCCCACCCAGAGTTCTCTCACTTTCCTCCAGAAGGATGGGAGAGAGAATTGGAAGGACAAAAAATGACAAAAACCTGTGGGTTGAGATAAAGACAGTTTAAAAGTGGAGGAGGAAATAATTAAAAATAACAACAACAAACCACCAAGGGATACAAAGTCATCATATATACTCATCATGGATACTCACCATCTCCCACCAGCAGACTGATATCCAGCCAGACTCCAAGAAACTTGGAAAAACAACCCCCACCCTAAGTGTTACTGTTAAGCATGATGCTATATTGTTGGGGACATCTCTTTTGTCTTTTCAGGTCAGCTGTCAAAGCTGTACCCCTCCCAGCCCCTCCCAACTTTTTGCTCACCCCCAGCCTACACCCAAGGGGGCAGAGTGAGAAACAGAGAAGGTCTTGATGGTGTGCAATAGCTGGAACATTAGTGTGTTAGCACTGCTTTGGCCACAGAAAGTATAACTCTCCAATGTCATAAATAGTACATGTAAGACAACTTACCCCCCATAACAGTCTTTGAGTTACTGCTAACATACAATATTTTCCAAAACCTTAGAGTGTGAATTTTATATCTCCCTGCTATTCTTATAAATATTCAATTTATCTGTAAATTAATGGTACCTAGTCAAAAGTTGCACTGAGGTCTAAGTAAATGTTAATTCTAAATAACAATGCTTTTGCTTAAGTTTATTTTATTTATTTATTTATTTATTTTAATCCACATGTTAGATTCATTACAAATATCTGTAACCAGACTGGAACAATTAGCTCAATTATCTGTATGCTCTCTCTTCAAAGTACTTAGGATCAGACTGAATTGTCATGTTCGTCTTCATCCATAGGTATGATATAGACAGTATCATCATCCACCTTTCAGGATGGGAGCAATGGTCTTCATAGCACCTACCACAACCTTCTTGCTGAATTGTGCATCACCATGGAGTTGAGAAAAGAAAGTCTGGAGCATGAGGTAACTGAGAGGCAAAAAAAGTGTTTTTCTCCTCTTAATCCAAGGTATCTTCTCAGACTATTTATTATTAGGCTTCATTGATTTCGCTTTAACCAGAGCATATGACAATCATCAGCCTGAATTGTGGACAGTTTGGGTCAAACTCCAACATCTTGAAGGAATATTTAATTATTCCACTGAACTAAAAACTACATTAGTATAATCCAAGGAATATAATAGAATCATAGAATAATGTAGGTTAAAAAAGACTCGTAAGATCATTGAGTCCAACCTTGAGGCTAACACTACCAAGACCACCACTAAATCACATCCCTAAGGACTACATCAACATGTTTCAAATACCTCCAGGAATGGCAACTCCACCACTCCCCAGGGCAGTCAGTTCCAATGCTTAATCACTACTCCCATGAAGAAATTCTTCCTGATATCCAACCTAAACCTCCCCTGGTGCAACCTGAGGCCATTTCCTCACATCCTATCACTTGTCACCTGAGAAATGAGACTGACAACCATGTGAAATGTGTTCATCTGATTCCTGTCAATATGGAACAATGCTAGGGCTACATGGTATGATGAATGTGACCTTCTGTCTTATATACCCTTGCATAACCACAAGTCTAAGAAAAACAGAGTTGTTAGTGTATATAGTTCATATATCTTGAAAAGGAATAGTCCAGCAATTTGTGTCAATAAGGGATAAGAGAACAAAGGGGTTTCAGAATAACTGCTAACTATTATGACTATTGCATGGGACACTATGCAAGTCTCTGATATCTGGCCAAGAGATTAAGAAGAGGGAAACTGAAGGATGACTAAAAGACAAAGCTTGCAGGGGACGCTGCACAAGTCTCTGACATCCAGCCAAGATGGACAAAGGAAAAAAAATGGATGGACAAGAAAAAAAGCCTGGGAGGAAGACTACAAGCCTTCAGCAAGAGAGAACCCCAGAGGGACCACCGGAGACTGATACACATGTGCCAGTGGGAGGGTTCAGATTCTGGAAACTAATTATTATAACTCTGCCTTTTCTAGAAGTAATAATGAATTACTTTATTACTAAGGAGCCTAGGAGCATAAAAACCAGCCACCTGATGTAACTTGTGTGCGTCTTGGTGGAGCAGAGACTCCTGGCACACCCAGCGCTGTTTGCTTACCTCTATTCATTTAATAAATTGGAAACTTTGATTGTAACCCTATTTGGGACTTAGCCATTTATTACAACCACCTCACTGCAACCTCCTTCCAGGTAGTTGTAGAAAGCGATGAAGTCTCCCCTCAGCTTACTGAATATTGTGGAAATAGAGTAATGTATCACTACAAATTGCAATGTATATTTAAAACTGATGGGGTCTGGGGCTCCCAACTGTACATTACATACCAGTAAAGAGGAATTACTGAAAAATCTCACAATTTGTGTTGAACAATTTCATTATATTTAAGTGATTTTAATTATTTAGTTTTGTAATCTTTTTCTTCAGTAAACAATTTGAATGGCATTTTGTGTTATCTACACTGTTAAAGCTACTCACTACATCAGTGGAGATTTGCCACAAAAGACCTATGGTGGCTTATTGTCCAGTAAGCAAATTATAAGTCTGGTCTTGTACATGAGTTGCTTGGATCACTTAAAAAATCATGATCAGAAACTGATCAAGCTGATTCCTTTTACATTCTTATTAATGTGCAAGTTATTTTGGACTGACAATGCCTGTGCTATTGAATATTCATTAGTTTGGAGTTATGACCATCTCATTATTTCAAAAAAGGGTCTCAAAAGAACTCTTGCTGGAATCATTGTTAGAAGATATTACATATTTTTCACTTGGCCAGATCAGAGCACATTTTTATATCAATGAAGTCTGTTCAAAAGGCACAATGCCATAATGATAATTCATTACAAACAAAATAAACAAGATGTAAGATTGGAGATCAAATATTGGCAGCAAAGTGGCAAGTTTGCAGAGGATGAGAGAGAGCTTTCCCTGGGCTCCTCTGTTTTTCTGCATGCCAAAACAAACAGCAAAATGCACACAAACAACACACGAGTGCTGTTTTCTTTTCTTTTTCTTTTTCTTTTTCTTTTTCTTTTTCTTTTTCTTTTTCTTTTTCTTTTTCTTTTTCTTTTTCTTTTTCTTTTTCTTTTTCTTTTTCTTTTTCTTTTTCTTTTTCTTTTTCTTTTTCTTTTTCTTTTTTTCTTTTTCTTTTCATTCTTGCTCTTGTTGTTGTTGTTGGTCTTCTTCTTCTTCTTCTTCTTCTTCTTTAAAAAAATCATAAAAAAATGTTTTAGAACACAGGTGGGGTAAGTCATTGTGAATGTATAAAAGTAAAATATTGGTGGATGTGTTATTAGATAACTAACATCAAATTAAAAATAAATGTTCATCTGTGATTTGAGAAAATCCTAAACTTTCTAGAATTTTTTCATCTTTCATTCTTGCATTATATTCACAAAGAATTTTCCTGGACAATATTCAGTGGAACAAATAAATAAATAAATAAATAAATACGAAAATAAAATAAAAATGAAAATAAAAACTCATATCATCTGGAGTTATTGCCTAAAGAAGGTCCAATGAACTACTTCAAAAGCACCTGCCTCCCTTCACTGACTATTAAGGGAGCAAAGCTGGATCTCTCTAGAGCAGGTATCTACATTGCAGATATCTGCTTTTTAGGGTGTGTGGATCACATCCATGGCACTTTGTTTAGGAAGGAAGTGAATGACAGAGAGAAAGGTTTATGATGTATGCGAGAAAGGAGAGAAATAAAAGATCATTTATCAGGGGGAGGAAAGGGTGAAAATGGAGAATGGCACTGGAAGAGTCTACAGAAGAAAAAAATAAACATACATCATAGGTGAGATTCATTTTGTCTATGTCTGTGTACAGAGCATGTGTCCTAGTTGTCTAAGCATCCACTACAGTCATTGGAGAGCTGTTCAATACGCTTTTTATTTCCCCCTACACTAGATATCTAATTTCAGTCAGTTGAATTGTTCACTGACTCCAACATCTGTGTCATACAGGCATCTATTTCATAGCAACAACTGCAACAGAACATCAATTGTTATACCATTGTAATATATATCTAGGTCCTGGGCATTTAAAATGGCATTAGAAATATATGTATGATCAAAAAAAAAAAGAGCCCCAGTTTTCCAGTGACTAAATTAACCTATCCATACTCAGCTACATTTATATGTCCAAATACGGAGCTAATTATTTATTTATTATTATTATTATTTATTTTAATTTGGGGAAGTAGAATTGAATCCAATGAGTTGAAAAAGGCTGAGAAGATTAAATAACATATATCAGAAAGTAGATTGGAGTTACTGATAAACTTGTATCTGAAGAGC
Source organism: Aythya marila (assembly GCF_965140915.1). Classification (NCBI taxonomy): domain Eukaryota; kingdom Metazoa; phylum Chordata; class Aves; order Anseriformes; family Anatidae; genus Aythya; species Aythya marila. Next base: position 65,927,030 of record NC_139042.1, on the reverse strand, counting down.
AAACAAGTTTAAACACGGAAGAGTATGACACTAAAAAATGTGACTAGATACATTAACAAAGATTAACAATATTTTCACACAGTAGAAGTTGGTTGTATGTTTAGATATAAGCCACATTTTTATTTGTAAGCTGTAGAGACCTGGACTTACATGCAGGTGGAAGATTTGAGCTATATGGCATTATAAAATGACTGACTAGAAATCCTTTGTCAGAATCCATTAAATGAAGAATAAAAGATTTTGACTAATCATATATGAAAGTGATTCATAGGAATGTAAATAGTAATATCAGTATCAAGCAAAAGTAGAAGCAGTGTTATTTATCTTATTATTCTATTCAGTTGAAATTATCAGTTCAGTTTAAATGAATCTTCCACAGATTCATATATTTAAGATCATTTTATTTACAACATATAACATTAAGAAGGCCATCAAGAATGCTAGATGTTTTGACAGATGTGATTGGTAGCCTGGAATGAGGAACTAAAAGAATCAGATTTTTCTGATAAAATGATCAGTGGAATGAAAGTTAAGGATATTGACAATTGAGGCTCTAAGTATAAAGGTTAATAGCCTGCTCTGATGAATGGATCTCACTTGGTGTTGTGTCTGAAAATAGGACACCACTCCATTTAATACCTTTTTCACATCACTAGTATTTTCTTTGCAACCATAACAGCTAAAAAAACATTATACTAAATAAAACAGCAATTTCCAAAAGACAGCTCTGCACAGAGACTACACTGGTGACCTGTCATAGGGCTGAGAAACTGGCTTCTAATTATTATACTTTCACACACATGCAAACAAATCTGAACTTCTCATGAATGTTGTTAATAATTTGACAAGTTTGCTTTTAAAGTATGAGCATTATAACTAAAGTTATAATATAATATAAATAATATAATATAATATAAAGTTTTAAAGTATGAGCATCTAACTAAAATTATGCACATCTAATGGACAACAGTAGAACTGTTGTGAAAATATTAAAGTATTGGTGAAAGAATCTATGAGACCTTGTACTTCTTTTGTCCATTGTACTATTTCTCTGATGAGAATGTGCTTTTTTATAGGATTTGGAGTTCAGGTCTGACATATTAGTATATAAAACCTCTTTCTGACTACTACAAGAAAGTACGAGAATACATTTTAGTTTTATTGTTTTTTTTTTTTTTTAATTTTATTTTTTTATTTTTTTTATGGAGTTTTATTTTGCTTAGCTATTTGTGTTTCTAATCTAACATCAGCTGAAAAATACATCTCTGTTATTTACAATGGATATCTCAAGATAATTTGACTCATGTACAATGACATTTACTTGTGTTTAAATATTTAATTCATGGAAAGAACAATTAAACGAACCTAACTATGAACGCAAAATAAGCATGAATGAGTGCTGAGAAGTCTAAGATAGTAACAGCTTCAACAAAAATAACTGAACTGTGTTTCCATGATTTACATTAACCTGCATCTGATATTTTACTGGAGAATAAAGAAAAAAGATAAAACAAGACAGAAATGCAAGATACTGCAAAACATAAAAGAACTGAGGACTGTATGTACTTATTTTAAAATGATATACAATCTGCAAAGGACCTTTTTGTCTGCAGCCATTCGGTGCACTGTACCGTTAATCTGCCTGCTCTAAGCACTCCTACATGTTGAGTAATGACAGTACAGGATGGGATGTTTTGTTTGTTTTGTTTTGTTTTTCAATCATTTAGATTCCTGTTTGTTCTTATTATGCAAATAAGTTATTATATAACTGGCATTTCTAAGAAAGTTGGTTTAATCTCTGCTTTGCTAAGAAAACCAAAACATGCCAGATGTTTGTAGAAGACCAGATTTCCTATGAGAAAATGCAATCAATGCTGTTACATATCCTATTCTTTCAAAATCCATGTATTTATGGAGGTGTACTGGGTCTGGCTGGAATGTTAACTTTCCCGGCAGCAGCCCATTCAGTGCCGTACTCTGTACTTGTAGCTGGAACAGCAGTGTTATCACACCAGTGTTGTGTCTACTGCTGAGCAGCAGTGGCACAGCATTGGGCCTTTCTCTAACCCTCCTAGGGGGTGGGCAAAAAAGTGAGGAGAGAAACATCACTAGGGCAGCTGACCTAAACCAATCAAAGGGATATTCCATACCATGTGGTGTCACACTCAGCAATAAAAGGTGGAAACAGGAAGAAGAGGGGAGGGGTGGGCTCTCGTTGAGAAGACGTTGGTCCTCCTCTCGAACACCGGCTGCGTGCGTTGAGGCCTTGCTTCAAGGACGTGGTCAATCATCGCTCATTTGTGGGAAGTAGAGAGTAATTTCTTTCCTCTGCACTTCCATATAGCTTTCATTTATTTTGTTTGTTTGTTTTCCTCCCTTTTTCCCCTTTCCCTTTTATTTCCCCTTAGTTAAATTGTTTAGTTCATGGTAGTCTTTATTTAATTATTATAATTATTTCCCTTTAATTAAATTATCCTTATCTCAACCCGTGAGTCGTTCTTTGCTTTACTTCTTAACTTACTTCTTTACTTTACTTCTTAACCAGAGAGCGGTTGTGGGGTTTAGCTGCCCAGCACGGTAAAACCACCACAGTCCTTTTTGGCGCCCAACGTGGGGCTCGAAGGGTTGAGATAACAATAGAATTGATTAAACACATACAACTAACACACTTGCTTGCTAGTAACCATGTTTCTTGCCCTGTTAATAATAATGGCTTTGTTCATATGTCATGCAATTTGTGTCATATTCTCCTTTCTCCTATATATCCGATCCGACAAAGTGCTACAATCTGTGTTCACTTTTTTTAATTCGTTGTGCTGCCAAGCACTGACCTTGGTTTTACTCTGGAATTCAGGCTCTGCGCTGTTATCATTTGGGTCCCATGGAAACTATCTTTCAGAGAATATTCAGAACTACACTGCCTTCCTTTTCTCATCTGGACATGAGTTTATTAATAATATCAGGAATGGTACCTTTCCCTTCTTTCACAGTGGGCTAATTACAACAGTTTGGGAGTATTTTGAAGATCCATCTGTAACCCATGTATTGCTATTTCTAATTCTGAATAACAGGTTTCATTTTCTCTCTAAGATTAGTCGATTGTTTAGAAAACTTATTTGGGAATCTGTCCCGAAACAGTCTCGTGGTGAGTGGCACGGTGTGTGGGATGATGTTAGCAGATACCTGTCACGAGTGTCTCCTCCAATAGTTTTGAACTTCACCCCTGAGCAAGTGCTAAATCCTAAAAACTTGGTAGAATGTTTGAGAGTTGTATGTCCTGATCCTGATAATGCCGGAGAACAACAGCTTGCAGCATTGTGCTGGGTCCTGGTTTATTCCTATCAAACACTGTTTAACATCATCCAGCAACTTGAAGAGAGGGAGGAAGTCTCTGAATCTGATGACCAAGTAACACATGCTGTGGCTGACCCAGAGGACCAACCAACTATGGTATCAGTCGCCCCCATAGTCAAGTCAAAACAATGGAAACGGAGGTCAGCTCGTTTAGTAAGGGAAGAAGGCTCTCCTAAGAAGGAGGGAGAAGGGGAATTGGCAGGCACCTCTAAAGCAGAGCCATCACAAAAACAGCAGGAAGACGAGACGGAAATCATAAAGGAATCAGAAATCACTCGATCCTTATCCCTGAGTGAGATGCGAGAAATACGAAAGGATTATGGTCGACGCCCAGGTGAACACATCCTCACTTGGCTGCTCCGATGCTGGGATGCTGGGGCCAGTAGCCTACAATTAGAAGGCAATGAAGCCAAGCAGCTGGGATCCCTCTCTAGAGAAAGGGTAATCGACAAAGTAATCGGGAGAGGAGCACAGGCCCTCAGCCTCTGGAGACGACTCCTGGCAGCTATCAAAGAAAGATATCCCCATAAGGAAGATATTGTATATCACATAGGCAAGTGGACCACTGTGGATAAAGGTCTCCAACATCTGCGGGAATTAGCTGTGCGGGAGATGATTTATAGTGATTTGGACAATGCCCAGACACCTCAAGACCCCGATGAAGTCCAGTGCACAACATCCATGTGGCGTAAATTTGTGCGGAGTGCACCAGCAGCACATGCCAGTACCCTGGCAGCAATTCACTGGGATGAGGGGATGGGACCAACAATGTATGATGTCTCCTGCCAACTTCAAAAATATGAAGACAATCTCTCTGCTCCGCTACAGTCCTGTGTCTCAGCTGTGGAGAAATTGTCTAAAGGACTTGACAAGCTTGTGGAGAAAGTATATTCCCCCTCATCTAGACAGAGTGATACTTCAGCCACTAAGAATCAGCATTCGCCTGCTCAAGAGAGAGAGTACCCAAGACGTACACCACGCGGCACCTTGTGGTTTTATCTGCGTGACCATGGGGAAGATATGAGGAAATGGGATGGTGTACCTACTTCAACCCTAGCTGCTCGGGTACGTGAACTGAAAGGAAATACAGCAGCAAGAAGAGGGGCTCCTAAGAGAAATGCTGCTCCAGTTTCTATTGGGCAGTACCCCAGAGGCAGTAGAAGAGCTGATGTTATTCTTGACCACGATGAAGGGACCTCTACCTCTCATTTGCCAGAATTTGTGCATTTGCAAGAATTAAGTGGCAGACGCTCCAGCCAGGACTAGAGGGGCCCTGCCTCTGGCCAGGTAGAGGAGAGGGATAACCGGATTTATTGGACTGTGTGGATCCGATGGCCTGGAACATCAGAACCACAGGAATACAAAGCTTTAGTGGACACTGGCGCACAATGTACCATAATGCCATCAGGCTACCAAGGGACAGAACTCACCTGTATCTCTGGAGTGACAGGGGGATCCCAACAACTATCTGTACTGGAAGCTGAAGTGAGTCTAACTGGGAATGAGTGGCAAAAGCATCCCATTGTGACTGGCCCAGAGGCTCCGTGCATCCTTGGCATAGACTATCTCAAGAGAGGGTACTTCAAGGATCCAAAAGGATACCGGTGGGCTTTTGGCATAGCTGCTTTGAGCACAGAGAAGATTAGGCAGCTGTCTACCCTGCCTGGCCTTTCAGAAGACCCTTCTGTTGTAGGATTGCTGAAGGTTGAAGAACAACAGGTACCAATTGCTACCACAACGGTGCACCGACGGCAATATCGCACCAACCGAGACTCCCTGATTCCCATCCATGGAATCTCTCCCTGGAGAGTCAGGGAGTAATCAGCAAGACTCGCTCACCCTTTAATAGTCCTATATGGCCAGTACGAAAGTCTAATGGCGAGTGGAGGCTAACAGTGGACTATCGAGGCCTGAATGAAGTCACGCCACCACTGAGTGCTGCAGTGCCAGACATGCTAGAACTTCAGTACGAACTAGAGTCAAAGGCAGCCAAGTGGTATGCCACAATTGATATTGCTAATGCATTTTTCTCCATCCCTTTAGCAGCAGCATGCAGGCCGCAGTTTGCTTTCACTTGGAGGGGCATCCAATACACCTGGAATCGGCTGCCCCAGGGGTGGAAACACAGCCCTACCATTTGCCATGGACTGATCCAGTCTGCACTGGAGCAAGGGGGAGCTCCTGAGCATCTTCAGTACATTGACGACATCCTCGTGTGGGGCAACACAGCAGAAGAAGTTTTTGAGAAAGGGAAGAAAATAATCCAAATTCTCCTGAAAGCTGGTTTTGCCATTAAAAAGAGCAAGGTCAAGGGGCCTACACAGGAAATCCAGTTCTTGGGGGTAAAATGGCAGGATGGACGTTGCCATATTCCAATGGATGTGATCAATAAAATAACAGCAATGTCTCCGCCAACTAGCAAAAAGGAAACGCAAGCTTTCCTAGGCCTCGTGGGATTCTGGAGAATGCATGTGCCAGGCTATAGTCAGCTTGTGAGTCCTCTATATCGAGTGACTCGAAAGAGAAACTATTTTGAGTGGGGCCCTGAGCAACAACAGGCATTTGAACAAATCAAACAAGAAATAGCTCGTGCAGTAGCCCTTGGGCCTGTCCGTACTGGACCAGCTGTGCAAAATATACTGTACACTGCAGCTGGGGAGCATGGGCTCACCTGGAGCCTTTGGCAGAAAACCCCAGAAGAAACTCGAGGTCGACCTCTGGGCTTCTGGAGTCGGGGCTATCGAGGATCAGAAGCCAATTACACCCCAACTGAAAAGGAAATACTCACAGCATATGAGGGTGTTCGAGCTGCTTCAGAAGTTGTGGGTACAGAGGCACAGCTCCTCTTGGCACCGCGGCTACCTGTGTTACATTGGATGTTCAAAGAGAAAATTCCCACTACACACCATGCAACTGATGCTACATGGAGTAAGTGGATAGCGTTAATTACACAGCGGGCTCGAATGGGAAAACCCGATCGCCCAGGAATCCTGGAAGAGATTATGGACTGGCCGGAAGGCAGAGATTTCGGAGTGCCAACAGAAGAGGTAACCCATGCTGAAGAGGCACCACCATACAATGAGTTGCCAGAAGACAGAAAGCAGTATGCGTTGTTTACTGACGGATCCTGCCGTGTGATAGGGAGCCATCGGAAATGGAAAGCTGCTGTGTGGAATCCCATACGACGAGTTGTGGAAGCCATGGAAGGGGAAGGTGAGTCGAGTCAGTATGCAGAAGTAAAAGCCATACAACTAGCCCTAGATATCGCCGAAAGAGAAAATTGGCCAGTATTGTATCTTTATACTGACTCATGGATGGTGGCAAATGCTCTGTGGGGGTGGCTGCAGCAATGGAAAGAGAGCAACTGGCAGCGCAGAGGTAAGCCTATCTGAGCTGCTACCCTGTGGCAAGATATTGCTGCCCGGGTAGAAAACCTGGATGTTAAAGTACGTCATGTAGATGCCCACATGCCCAAGAGTCGCACTACTGAAGAACATCAGAACAACAAAGAAGTGGATCGAGCTTCGAAAATTGAAGTGGCTCAGGTGGACCTAGACTGGGAACGTAAGGGTGAGCTGTTTGTAGCTCGATGGGCCCATGAAACATCAGGACATCTGGGGAGAGATGCCACTTACAGATGGGCTCGTGATCGAGGGGTGGACTTGACCATTGAGGCCATCACACAGGTTACCCATGAGTGTGAGACCTGTGCTGCAATCAAGAAAGCCATGAAGGTAAAACCTCCCTGGAACAGGGGGAGATGGTTAGGGTTTCAATATGGTGAGGCCTGGCAAATTGACTATATCGGACCACTCCCAAAAACTCGCCAAGGCAAACGGTACATACTCACCATGGTAGAAGCAACTACTGGGTGGCTGAAAACATACCCTGTAAACCATGCCACAGCCCGAAACACTATCTTGGGCCTGGAAAGACAAGTATTGTGGCGTCATGGTACACCAGAGAGAATTGAGTCTGACAATGGGAGTCATTTCCGAAACAATCTTGTTACCTCCTGGGCAAAGAGGGATGGTATTGAGTGGGTGTACCACATCCCTTATCACCCACAAGCCTCTGGGAAGGTTGAGAGGTACAATGGACTGTTAAAGACTATGTTACGAGCATTAGGTGCTGGGACGTGGAAACAATGGGACACAAATCTACCAGAAGCCACTTGGCTAGTTAACAATAGGGGGTCTGACAGCCGTGCTGGTCCTGCCGAAACAAAACCCCTACACACTGTGAAAGGAGCTAAGGTTCCCGTAGTGCATATAGGAAGGTGGATGGGGAAGGCAGTGTGGGTTGCTCCTGCCTCGGGAAAAGGCAAACCCACTCGTGGGATTGTCTTCGCCCAAGGACCAGGGTATACCTGGTGGGTCATGCAAAAGAATGGGGATATCAAGTGTGTGCCTCAAGGAGATTTGACATTGAGAGAAAACTAATCTATAATCTAAGTTATATGTTGTAGGAAGATGCTGTAGGATCAACGACAGGTCAACTTTGCAAGGAGCCGGGCAGTGCAACAAGGACTTGAACTAAGCTGGTGCTGGTGTCCAGACATCCAACTCCGCCTGCCTTGAGTGGCCACTTTGGCAGATGAAGACCTAATCATCAACAGTTCTTATGAACATTTTCCAAGAAAGACCTATGGAATGAAAAGATACATCTGCCTATTAATCCTGTCCTGTTAAATCCTTGCCCTGTTAAAGGACAAGGGATAATGATGAGAATGCTTGTATGCTAAAGTATGGGGATCTGAGTGTGACACAAATGTTATGGAATAAGGGGTGGAGGTTGTACTGGGTCTGGCTGGAATGTTAACTTTCCCGGCAGCAGCCCATTCAGTGCTGTACTCTGTACTTGTAGCTGGAACAGCAGTGTTATCACACCAGTGTTGTGTCTACTGCTGAGCAGCAGTGGCACAGCATTGGGCCTTTCTCTAACCCTCCTAGGGGGTGGGCAAAAAAGTGAGGAGAGAAACATCACTAGGGCAGCTGACCTAAACCAATCAAAGGGATATTCCATACCATGTGGTGTCACACTCAGCAATAAAAGGTGGAAACAGGAAGAAGAGGGGAGGGGTGGGCTCTCGTTGAGAAGACGTCGGTCCTCCTCTCGAACACCGGCTGCGTGCGTTGAGGCCTTGCTTCAAGGACGTGGTCAATCATCGCTCATTTGTGGGAAGTAGAGAGTAATTTCTTTCCTCTGCACTTCCATATAGCTTTCATTTATTTTGTTTGTTTGTTTTCCTCCCTTTTTCCCCTTTCCCTTTTATTTCCCCTTAGTTAAATTGTTTAGTTCATGGTAGTCTTTATTTAATTATTATAATTATTTCCCTTTAATTAAATTATCCTTATCTCAACCCGTGAGTTGTTCTTTGCTTTACTTCTCCCCCTCCTTATCTAAAGGAGGGGGAGTGAGAGAGCGGTTGTGGGGTTTAGCTGCCCAGCACGGTAAAACCACCACAGGAGGCAAAAGAAAGGATGGATCCTCCCTTCCTTTCTTTGATGGACCTTGCAAAAAAAGTAGTGTACACCTAGGAAAATTTCAGAGACCAACACCCGAGTACCACTTAAACACTGGATCTGATCGCCAGAAGAAATCTTCCATATGTCGCCTAGAACATTTAGAGAAGTGCTAATGAGGGTAGTAGCTTTAGATCACTGTAAAACTTTTATGGATATGAGGTAAACCTGTTCACAGAAGTGTTCATTGAACTTTAGAATAAGAAGCTGTTTTATGTCCTTCAGAGCTTTCATTAAGGCTATGAGGAACAGTTCATCTACATCTGTGTTTAAGTTCATTTTCTGGATGGACCCTAAATCTGAACTTTTCTTATTCTGTTACCAGTGACATCTTTGTAATTTTAATTGGCCCTTCCATTTTCTTAACCTGCTGACAAAGAAAAATAAAGTATTAAATAATGAATATATATATTTTAAATATAAAATTACTTGGTAATAATTTAATCCCAGGACTGTGAAATAGTCTACAGTAACAAATCTATTTGAAATTTTTTATGATTCACAAAAGTAAGAAAGTCTTCGTTAACAGACAGTGTGGTTATTATTTATTAATATTTTTATTATGCAAATCTTATGTAAATATTCATGTTCTTTCAAATTATTAACTGGAGAAGTATAATTCATATACATTTTCTAAAATTAAATAAATATAAAACAAAACAGATCAAACCATTATGACTTCTTCAAAACCATCTTTAATTCAATAATTAAAGTAACATTATAGCAATATTCATTAAACACTTACAGGTTATTGACCTCCATAGTTGAACAGAACAGAAGCAGTCAGCCTTAAAGAACAAATATATCTTAATTTTTGTCATGGGTGGATTAATGGCTTGCCTTTATTGATAATATTTTCTATTCTGCTGAATGTAGGACTTACAAAATGAAGCACAACAAAAGGATTAGAAAACAAAGAAATAATGTGCTTAGCTGGACACACCATTTATTCTATTTTTGATAGCTCAATTATCAAGTACAAGACATTTCTTTTAATATATTTACTCAGTGATATTTAAGATTCAATGTAAAATATAGCTTAGAGATGCGGTGAAAACCAGCTATGATGCATTTCCATAAAAATGACTAAACTGGCAGAGTAGATTAAATACTAGAGCAATTTGGAAGATGACACTTTAGGAAGATTTTGCATTTACATGAACTGGATAACGTCAGAAATTTGTTTGCATTTGGGGATTTTCTACTAAAAGGGAATAGTAAACAAACGTTACTATTGAGATTACATGGTGTGCCAGCATACATTATTTTCAGTTTGAAGGAGCATCCCATAGAATCCTTATTATTATGAAGCAAACTTATTAAATTTTAAGATAGACCAAAATGGATTTTATTTAGTACTATATTATTTATTGCACAAAATTATTAATATAAAAAAGCCACCTCCTGTAATCACTATATTAAAAGCTGTGGATCTGTAGATAAGATTTCTTGTTACTACTAAGTATTTTATTATTATATTATATTTTATTTATTAATTTTTATTTATTCAAAAATAAGGGAAAAAAAAAAACATTTTCTTTCAGCGATGATCTCATTCAGAGTTGTCGACTTCACAATCAAGTCAATGACTTTACTGCTACACTCTATACTCTACTGCTCTTTCTGTCACTTCCATGCCACAGAGGAAATTTTTATTTCAATGTTTTAATTTGTTTACTGAAAGGCCTTAAAGACCTTTATGTTTCTTTAGAATTCTCTTTCTATTCATTTACAGCCATGAGGAGACAGACAAATACTACATGGAAAGCTGTGATTTTAGTACACAGGTACTCTCCTGGTGAGTGATAGATCACATCAGTATCCAGTGTTTGCTTCACTTTATATCAGTGAACACTCAGTGTTTACCAGGGAAATTGATGATCCAAAAAAAACCAGTAAATCTTGTCATAAATACATTTGCTAAAGAGATGGAGAGAACTGTGTTATGGCAGCATCTTTTTGATCTGATTCTTCCTTAAAATCACAGTGAAATGTTTTGACATATCTGCTTGATATTGAAAAGCAAGGAAGCAATGAACAACAAATTTAAATTGGGATATGCTTGATTTGATCTCCAAAGTCAAATTCTTAAATTTAGCTGAACAAGATTTCCTAGATAGTGCATGTCTATAATTTGAAATAACTTTAAATTTTTATAAATGATTTTGATTCTTCTGTATAATATACTGAGAAGTATTTTCCAAGTAGCTCTTCAATCCTTGGTAAAACATAGTGTCTATTGCCAATGGCAGATACAGTATTATTAAATCATTCAGAAGTTCTTAAGATAAATCAAATCTATTAGTACCTTACACATCCTGAGATTTCCAAAAATAAGTTATTTCTGTTGTATCACTCAATGTTTCTTGAACTTCTATTGTTAAGTATTAAGATCCTTCTTTCAGTCCAATCAGTTTCAACAAAGCTGAATCGAGGTTCTTTATTTCAGTACAAACGTATGTAAAAATTGAGTTTTCCTATAATGAGTAGTGTGTTTAATGGAGGAGCAGTCTCAAAACTAGCTTATTTTTACTAGCTTCTCTTAAACAGCTCACTTTGCAATTAGCCTCCTAGAACTCAGTGAAGCAGAGGTGAGGTCAGATTCAGTCCTAAAGAAAGATAACAGTATCACCAACATGATACAGGTTATGTATGATCACCAATCAAAGGAACACAAAAATCTCTACAACACACCCCTTAATTTCTTGTTACTTTTTTTTTTTTTTTTTTTCCTCTGTGTGTGCATGTGTTCAGTTGCTTTGAGAAAAAGCAACTAAATTATTGCTTCCATTCTGAAAAGCCAGGCTATGACCCATTAAAAGCTGTACTTCTAAGGAGAAATTCCTGTAAACCATTCAGCAGAGCTGTGTTACCTGGTACAACTATGATCAATGTCTTGAAATTAATTCATTAATATATTATTGGAAGGTGGTCCTGAAACAGAGGGCATTTAAAAATAATGTCACTGCCAGTGAAGTAGGAAGCTGATGAACAGTATGTGTGAAAACAGAGTTGAAAAAAATTATGAAGTAAATATAACTCTTATTCTCTAATGATCAATAACTCTCTATGCATTCTTTTACACTGAGACTTTATTTTAAACACAATGACAATTTTGATTTTATATAGTCATATTTAAATTAAAATCATTTCTTGTTTGGAGACTCAGGTGGACTATTAGACATGAACAAACACTCTTATTGAATGCAATGAAATATACGGCCACATGATTCAGAAATCATTACAAATAAGGTGTTCAGAGATAAAGCAGAGCGCAGTCATTACTTTTGTTTTATAAAATAAAACCAGTCTACCTAGAAGTAATAAATGTGGCAAAGCCCTGATGCAACATCTTGCACTTAATAAAATCTCTTTTTTTTTTTTTTTTTTTTTTTTTTTTGTAAATCAATACAGGTGTGTTGATATAATTTACTCAGACATGAGCTTCATTTTAACATTGTGTGTGAATTTCACACAGACATTTCTTCATCTTCAGATACCCTTACATTTAAAACAACCCCTGAAGTATACTACTTTTCAGTATACATCAGAGAATGTCATGGCATGATGTTCATCCTATCTTTGTCCTTAAAAAAAAGCTGGCCAGTGCTCAATAAACTCATGAGAAGTGAGTTTACTCACTTCTTCTCATTACTTGAACATCCTTTACTCATGGATGTTCATCTTTCTATTTTTAGTCTGTTTATTAATATCAGACCTCAAGAATTACAGTGGCTGACATCACAGGACATATGCTGAACTTTAACGGTACTTTTCAGTGGTACTTTTCTTTATACAAAAACTCTAGGCACTCAAGAAAACAAAATTGTAAACTTAGTCTTGTTGTATAGTCTCTTATGGAGAGAGACAGAGACTTCCAGGAGAAATCCAGATCTTAACGTGGATTGAATCACCTTTCAGAAAGGTAGATTTCTCTCCACTGGCTATAGAGAGAGTATGGTATACTAACTTCGCTCCCCTATCAAGTAATTGAATTTAGCTTGAATGTGGGCCTCAGTTAGGTACTGACCTATTTAGGAACGTTTTCCTTATTTATTTATTTATTTATTTATTTATTTATTTTGGAGTAGGATGGCAACTTGGTGTCATACAGAAAAGTAATATGAATATAGAAAACAAAACAAAGTAAAACCAAACAAAACTGCCTATTTAGGCCCTGTAGGCCTAATATAGGTGTTTAATCAAATACAAACAACTTAAATCTGAACAATTGCAGACTCTTTAGTTAGTGTGCCTCACTTGTTTTTCATCAAACTCAACAAAAGAAAGATATGTTAATTATTAACAACTCAAGCTAAAATAACGTTCCCCAAAACAAGTTGTATTTTTTCTTTTGTCACAAAATGGAATTAAAATAAAAATACTATCAGTTAGTGGCAAATACCAAGGTACATTACTCATGAAGATATATGTTGCACAAATTTATTTTTAAAAGTTAGTTAGTCACATGTATTCATGGAAGCTATATTAATTGAATTAGTTAGATCATATAAAATACTTATGTTGGCAAAAGTAGAATATACTAGTGTGAAGGGTCTGATGACAGCTGAGGTAATACATCAAGATAAACGGTACCTTCATCTTTTTCTGACAATCATTGTGTTGGCTATGGCCAAGAAAATCCACATAAAAGAGATGATACATTATGGAGCAACCAGGTAATGGCAGTGCAGCAAATTCTTTATTTTTTAAATGTGAAGAACTTTCCAGTATAGGCACTGGAAGAGTCATAGTAGTGAGATTTACTTCTTTGGGATATCACATCAAAAGGTATTTCCTAGGGGAGCAAATATTTGGAGGAAGAGATTTTGAAAAGCAGAGGAAAAACAAAGTGGAGAATTAGCACTTTAGCTTTAACCTTCACTGGATGAAAGCTAACTCACAGTTTTTCTCAGATACAATTCATAAAAGGCTGACATGGGAAAACAGGAGGCACTGACAGAAAGATACAAAAACTGTTTAGCAATTTTTTTTTAAGGCATTGTAAATCCATACCTTTAATTTAGACCTACTATTGGCTTGGGGAAAACAACATCAACAAAAAACATATTTTCAGTCATCCATCCAATAAACATAAGTTTAGTAAACATAAGTTTTACTATGAATAACATTAAAGAAAAAGAAGATGAAAACATTTGTAGATGTTTGTTTGGAAAATTCATGCAGAGGGTTAATAATTTTGTATAATATAATATTTTTTTTTGTTCCTTTTTTAATGAATATTACCTATTTTGTGTAGACCTGTGTGGTGCCAGGAGTTGGACTCAATAATCCTTATGGGTCCCCTCCAACTAGGAGGGGACTCCATGACTCTATGATTCTATGACTGTACTGTAAAACCTCTGCAATTATAATGCTAAACTTTACTGAACTCTCATAAATGTAATAAATTTCTAATTTTAGAAAATTAGTTATATATCTGCTTATAATCACAACCTCAGCTGTTAAAAAGTAGTAGCTTTCCGTTCACTGTTCCTGCAATTCCATTTCATTTTACTCCATAGCTATTCACTGTTACATTTTAAAGTACAGTGATGGCTAGCATGTATTAAATTATGTATACAGCAAGTATTTGTGTTTCCCACACATGACAGTCACTACTAAGTTTGAAATCTTCAGGACAGACAAGATCTAAAATTAATTTGTTAAAAGAAAAAAAATATATCAAATTCTGAATGAACAATGAACAGATTAGCCAGACTGAACTTGAAGATGATTTCTTGCTTTCAGAAACATTGGAAGGATATATATATATATATATCATATCAGCAACACAAAATCATTATTTTTTATTTGTTATTACGCAGTATTTAATTTTATTATTTTCCTTTTTAAAAAGTAGTCATTTCATTGTAATGAACTATGACTTTGGGTAGGTAAGGAAAGGAAAAAAAGAGAAACAGAGGTTCTATCTGAAATTTTTAGTACTACAAACACAAATTTTTACTCTACAAGCTCAAAGAAAACTCTATCTGAGCTATGCAGTTGTCCTTTGCTGTACTTTGGACTTGGACTGATCAGTGAGATTCAAGGACAACAGCAGATAGCACGGAAAATGGCATCCAGTGACTTAACCGAGTAAAAGGAGATCTAAATGAATTATTATTGATCAAGGGTCGTTGTAATAATTCTCTTAAGAATAATAGAATTGCATTGTATGATACAGAAATATTAGTATAGTTTTAGATATTTTAGAAACAACAACAACAAAAACAATTGAAAAAACAAAACTGAAACAGAAAGATGCATTACATAGTATTTAAACACGAGCATATCTAGGGTGTTTTTTATAACGCCCACCCCACACTCCCCCAAAAATGAGATGTTGCAGAGCTGAAAATGTGTCAAAGAAGTTGAAAAAAAGATGTTCTTTTCCACCTGAGGTGACAATAAATTCAATTTTCTTCAAATGCTTCCACACAAGGGGTCACTTAGGAGGAGGAGGCTAAATATACTATGACTTGTTTGTTTGGAAAAGAGATGCAGAGTATTTCCAGATATCTGTAAAGAGTCAGGACAAGTTATGAACCCTTTCAATACGTCATTAATGATCTACATAAAAGAACAGAGAGCTAATCAAATAAATAAATAAACAAGCACATAATAACGGATAAATTATTAAATATACATGTGAAACGAAACTGAGAATGTCTGAAGATATAGAGGAGACAGACCTAGAGTTTGGCATGATCATTATAAATTAGAGAATTTGTCTTGGAAAAGTGGGTTGAATCCAATAGGGCCAAATGTGAGGTATTACAAATAATCAACTTCACAAACAGAGAATGGGGAACAACTGGTTAGATAGCAGTTTCTGGAAAGACATCCAAGAGATAGACTTGGATCTACGTCATCAAAAATACCATGTTGTTCTGAAGATGGCAAACATCATACTCAGGCATGAGTGGAATATAGCTTGCAAAAAATTGGAACAATTTTTTCAGCTTTCCACCACTTCGTAGGACATCTGTATTGCTGTATCCAGCTCTGGTCAGCACACTTCATGAAACAGATCAGAGCAAGAAAAAGGAACACTAAATGGAAAGATAAAAGATCTACAAAACAGACCACTGGAAAAATACATAAATAAATAAATAAAATAAAATAAATAAATAAATAAAATCTGTATACATTTGTTGTGGTTTAACCCGGCCGGCAGCTAAACACCACACAGCCGTTCACTCATCCTCCCCCCTCCCTCTCTGGGATGGGGGAGAGAAATGGGAAAGTGAAATCTGAGAGTTGAGATAAAGACAGTTTATTAAGACAGGAAAATAATAATAATAATAATAATAATAATAATAATAATAACAACAACAATAATTATAACAATAATTATAATAATAGTACTACTACTAATAATGTGTACAAAACTAGTGATGCACAATGCAATTGCTCACCACCCGCTGACTGATGCCCAGCCTAACCCCGAGAAGTCCGGCCCTCCTCCCCCCAGCTAGCCACCCCTATATATTGTTCAGCATGACGTCAGATGGTACGGCTACTTTGGGTCAGCTGCGCTGGGTCTGTCCCCTCACAGCTCTTGCTGCACCCCCAGCCTGCCCGCTGGCAGGACAGAGTGAGAAGCTGAAACGTCCTTGGCTTGGTGTAAGTACTGCTCTGCAACAATTAAAACATCAGCATGTTATCAGCACTCTTCTCATCCTAAACCAAAACATAGCATTCTACCAGCTACTAGGAAGAAAATTAACTCTTTCCTAACAGAAACCAGGACAACATTCCAGTCAGTTGAAAGGCTGAAGGCTGGGGTATGTGGGGTATATAAAAAGCCTTCACAAAGACAGTAATATATTCTCACGCCCAGTGCCAAATGATGATAATGAATGGCTTAGTAGCATGACAGACTTCCAGAACAACTTTGTGTGCAATGGTAAAGAACAGCTTGACTAGAATGACTGTGGAGTCTCCATCACTTGGCAATTTTAAAAACAGTGTAGATCAACAGCTGTTAGGAGTCATGTGGGTTCTGTTGATACCAGAAGACATTCTAGAAGAGCCCTTGAGATCTCTTCTCATCCTGTTCTTATATGATTGCATGGCTTAGTGACCACCATGAAAGCTATGGTAAAAGTGGTATGATCGTTCGCAACAGAAAAATTTAGCAGACCGTAAACTGAAACCCACAGTAAATCACAGAAACTGTGGATATTCTGGTTGAACTAAACAGAAGAAATCATAGAAATGGGGACAAAATGTATGAACAGATTACAATTGGCTTGATGCATTCATGGCAAGCGAATCTACAAAGTCTTCTACAAAGAAACCCTGATCATATCTCCTTCTCAGAAGTTTGCAAATCATTGGTGTTCATAGTCTGTACTAGTTTACTTAGAGAAGAATCACTGGAAGAAGAATATGCTGTTTCCTTATATCCTATCATTCTTTTGGTGACCACTGATACAACTGGGCACTGAACAGGAGTCATCTAGACTAGGTCTCACCCAGAGTGCTGACATCAGTACAAAATACTGCCTGGAAATATCCTTGCCTTGCATAAAGACTCCGGTGAACATTTCCAAATACGGAATACATTAGCAAAAGAAAAGGTCTGTTCACAAACCATTCACAAACAAACAAGCAAAAAGCAGTGTGTGGGGAGTAGATCAGCTGGATAATTTATTCACAATGAATTATTCAGCCAACTCTACTGAAGGACCTACTTTTTTATGGTTATATAAAGATATATACATATATATATTTTGACAGCCATGGACACAAATGTTATCTCTGACTGATTCTTCTCTCACTGTCATCTTTCCTGTCTAGTCTCTCATGTCAATTCAGGAAGTACTTTGTTTTCTCACTGATCTTTTGATTCAGAGGTGAATGACAACTTTAACCACATAGCTAGACCAAATGCCTCAGGACGGCAAGGGTAGAAGGAAAATCATATTTTTAAATTATAAGGACAAAAACTGCCCCCAGCCAAATAATAGACTATCACATAAACAGAAACTTTGTTACGTGAAATAGAAGCATTCCAATTTCAGGACAAAAGCAAGATAAAGTTAAGGACATTTGAAAACAAAGCTTCAAGTAAAGTGACTCATGCACTGATAAACTAGATAAAAAGATAAAACTGTAAAAAATAGAATGTAGCTAACTCACACAGCATTTGGTCCATATTTATTCCTTTTTTTTTTTTTTTTTTTAGAAAAAAAAAATCCTGTTCTTTTCTTTGTTTCACCCTCCCTTTTTCCCTTTTAGCTTGTAGTCCTTTGTTCTTTCCTTTTTAATGACTACCAGTGCTTTAGTTATCTAGGTCATTCATTTACCTTGAATTGTTTGCTGTAGTACAACAAATACGAGTTGAAACCTCGGAACTCTTGTTAACTTTGCTTACATTTCTGAAACTGGTTTTATAAATAACAGTAATAATAATAAAAAAATGCCTTAAATATTTTTAATTACTTAAAGGGGTTTTCCTTTAACATTTGAAATAAATTTAATATGAATTGTAAAATTAAATGAGTTGCTAGAATGTGTGCATTCTTTCTATTCATTAGGCAGTGTGTTTTCACATTTCTCTGTTATCATAAGAAAACTCTGAAAATTCAATTAGTTGAATTAATTCAGTGTGCAAAACAGCACATGGAAAAATTCCCTATCCTTGATGGCATGTAGCACTTTTGCCCTATTATGTGACAGAGTCAAATTATGACACAGCTTCTCTTACGCGTTCATTTTCAAATCTTTGTAAGCAGGGTGATGCTTGACAGCAGAAACAAGGCAGTGGATAGGTAAAAGGTTTGTGTTTTACTAAACAGGACTGATGAACAAGGATGTTTGAAAAAATACGAGGTAGTAGACACAACAGTATGTTAATATTAGCCATATTTTCTATATGGTCTATATAGAGAAGTCACCTCATCTTTTAATAGTAGAAGTGAGGTTATTTTCAGATTCTGCTAGGCAAGAAATTTATAATCTTTCAGATATGGATTGCTACAGTACAGTACAGATTGCCATAATTAAAATCTTTATGTTTAGGTAACAAAGAAAACAATCAACAGTTACAGAGCTGTTATGTATCTGACAATGTCTTAACTCATTTCCCATAGATGTCTCATTACTTTGTGGTTCCCGTTTATTTGTGGCCTTTACCTGTTCTATGTTATCATTTACACATACATATTACAGAAATGTGCATATGTATATATTTCCACACACACACATAATAAAAGATGTTCAATAGACAGAGATCTCCTGCTTGTGTTTACATCTGTACACCAAGTGATGTCTGTGTACCAGACCAGATGAAGTGTTAGATGTTTCTGTTCCTTCACTCACTATCCACCCTGTATATAGCTTTTTATTGGAGTCACTAGTAGAAACATAGAATCATAAAATCATAGAATATCCTGAGTTGGAAGGGATCCATAAGAATCATTGAGTCCAACTGCTAGCTCCACACAGGTCTACCCAAAAAATTCAGACCATCTTATTAAGAGCACAGTCCAAACGCTTCTTAAACTCCAACAGGCTTGGTGCCGTGACTGCATCCTTTGAGAACCTGTTCCAGTGTGAGACCACTCTCTCAGTGAAGAACCTCTTCCTGATATCGAGCCTGACCCTCCCCCGCCACAGCTTGACATAGTTCCCTTGGGTCCTATCAATGCTCACTAAAGAGAATAAATCAGTGCCTACCCCTCCACTCCCCCTCATGAGGAAGTTGTAGACCACAAGGAGGTCTCCCCTCAGCCTCCTCCTTTCCAGGCTGAACAGGCCTAGTGGCCTCAGCCGCTCCTCATATGTCTTCCCCTCTAGGCCCTTTACCATCTTAGTAGACCTTCTTTGGACACTCTCCAACAGTTTCACATCCTTTTTGTACTGTCGTGCCCAGAACTGCACACTGTACTCAAGATGAAGGCTGCACCAGCACAGAGTCAAAAGCAGGACAATCACTTCCCTTGACCAACTAGCAATGCTGTGTTTGATGCACCCCAGGATACGGTTGGCCTTCCTGGATTCCAGGGCACACTGCTGGCTCATATTCAGCTTGCTATAAACCACAACCCCCAGATACATCTCTATGGGGCTGGTCCCCAGTGTCTCGTCATCCAGTCTGCATGTATAGCCAGGGTTGCCCCATCCCAGGTGCAGGACCAGGCACTTGCGTTTGTTAAACTTCATGTGGTTGGTGATTGCCCAGCTCTCCAGTCTGTCCAGATCTCTCTGCAAGGCCTTTCCACTCATCATAGTCCACAACTCCTCCAAGTTTAGTATCAACAGCAAATTTGCTCAAAACACCTTCTAGTGCTACATCCAAATCATTTTTAAAAACATTGAAGAGAACTGGCCCTAAAATGGAGCCTTGGGGGACCCCACTAGTGACCAGTCACCAGCCTGATGTGGCCCCATTTACCACAACACTTTGAGCCCTGCCTGTCAGCCCATTGTTCAGCCATAATGTGATGTTTTTGTTTAGTTGTATGCTGGACATTTTGTCCAGTTGGATCCTATGGGAAACTATGTCAAAAGCTTTACTGAAAGATCACATCAGCTGCATTCCCATGATCTACTAGATGGGTGATCTTATCATAAAAGGAAATCAAGTTAGTCAGACAGGACCTACCTCTCATGAACCCATGTTGTAGTAGATAAGAGATTTTCGGATGACAGTTCTACCGCTCTACTCTGCGCTGGTCCGGTCTCACCTCAAGTACTGTGTGCAGTTCTGGGCACCACAGTACAAAAAGGACATTAAACTGTATCAGAGTCTCCAGAGGAGGGCGACGAAGATGGTGAAGGGCTTAGAGGGGAAGACGTATGAGGAGTGGCTGAGGGCACTAGGTCTGTTAGGTCTGGAGAAGAGGAGGCTGAGGGGGGACCTCATCTCAGTCTCCAACTTCCTTGCAAGGGGGAGTGCAGTGGCAGGTGACCTATTTTCTGTAAACACCAGTGATAGGACCCACGGGAATGGTGTTGAGCTGAGGCAGGGGAAGTTTAGGCTGGACATCAGGAAGAGGTTGTTGACCAAGAGGGTGGTTGCACACTGTAACAGGCTCCCCAGTGAAGTAGTTACTGCACCAAGCCTGTCTGAAATTAAAAGGCGATTGGACTGTGCACTTAGTCACATGATCTAAACTTTTGGGTCGACCTGTGCAGTGCCAGGAGCTGGACTTGGTCCTTATGAGTCCCTTCCAACTCAGGATATTCTATGATTCTATGATTCAGTTTTTGGCTCCGTCTTCCATCACTTTCAGTCAAGTTCTTGTATGTGTTTAAGTTGACATTCTGGGGAATATAAGTTGCTTAGGTATTCAAATAATATTTAATACCTTTCTCTTGATCTTCCAGACTAGTTCATGAGATAATGACTGTGAAAATAAATGATTTTTCAAATCGGTATTGTGGTTCAAATCCGTATGTGTGCCTTGTCCTCCAGACTTTCTCTTTGAGATAAGTATCTTTATCACTGACTTGTAGGTGGGAGATGTCTATCCAAACTGCAGACAGCTAGAAGTCCCAGGCATGTGTGAATGTCTTAGTCCTTAGTGCATGAGTTCATCTCTCACAGATAACAC
This sequence comes from Aythya marila, assembly GCF_965140915.1. Taxonomy (NCBI): domain Eukaryota; kingdom Metazoa; phylum Chordata; class Aves; order Anseriformes; family Anatidae; genus Aythya; species Aythya marila. The sequence continues at coordinate 65,905,582 of NC_139042.1, read as the reverse complement.
TGGAACTAATTTTAATATGATACATAGTTGATTTGCACAACAGCAAAAAGACCCAACTTTTTTTTTTTAACACATTTATTTTTAACTGGAACTCATGTCACGTGACATGAAACAACACTATAGACCTTGAAATACATTATATCCTGGCATTCACTCAGGTTGTTCACTTTTTACTTGGAAGAAAGTGTTTTGGGGTATAGATACTTAAGTTTTTCTTACTGAGAGGGAGTGTTTTTTTTTGTTTGTTTTTGTTTTTGTTTTTGTTTTTCTCAGCCTACGCCTATGAAGTGTTCATGGCTTCCATGTGTATATGCAGATGTGTAGAATTCAGGTTAGGAATACCTTTCAAAATAGACATATAAAATTATGTATGCTGCAATTGCTAAGTGCCATTAAATGTATGTTGACAATAAAGCAATCTTAAAAATTGCTAAATATTATTGTTCTCAAGTGTAGGGATACCTCTTTCTAATAAGTTTTAAAATTCCATTCCACGCTTCTGTCATAAGAAGGTAGATTTTTCATATATACTTTTTTTATTTTCCATCAGCATATTTCTTCATTCCAAAAGCATCACCTGCTACCTGAACAAGGTAGCACTCACACAATGTTGTCTTTGTGGCTCCCTTTAGCGTATAGATTACAAGATGCTTTCTGCTTTATTTTGTTACCTTTGGAAATGTTCCTCTGCACTTTGTTGCACTAATTCACAGGCAGCTTGAATGCATACTGTCTTACATATAACACTCTTAACCAAATACCTGAATAAGACGTGAGTTACCTAGGAATAAATAGTGGTGAAATGACACCACAAGCACTAAATTGTCTGTCTTTGACACCACCTCCCATTCTACAGATGCCCTCTGCTTCCATTCCACTCTTCTGCATTGCACCTCTTGCCTACAATCTCAGATATATATCCCCTATTCTTTCTCTTATACAAACAGTAGATTGATTTGCTGTCCTTCCCCTGAGTTAACAAGAAGAACAATACCGCTTTTTTTTTTTTTTTTTTTTTTTTTTTCTTTTTTCCCTAGCCTCTCCTCTTTTGCTTAATCCAGTAGTAGTTGCCAAAGATAGTTTTTCCTTCAGGGTCTGTCTCCAAAATGACTGTAATAGAGCCATGGGCAGTTAGCTTGCACTAGATGTCCCACTGTTCCAAAGACACAGGTGGATGCAACACACATACACACACATGTGCAGGTCCGAAAGTATAATGTAACTGATACTGATGGTTTCCAAGGGCTTAGAAAGCTGGTCAGCTGGCATTTATTTGAACACTGTTTGAACATGCTAGATGACAGTTTTTCACTTGTAAATTTGATTTCAATTAAACCAGATCTCAAAGGATAAGGTTTTATGTCTAACCTGATACCACTGATACCAGCAGTTAATAATACTACAAAAAAAAAAAAAAAAAAAAAAAAAAGATGTCAGTAATTTGCCTGAAGATTTTTTGCCATATTTAAGGGGTTAAGTTGATCATGTGCTTGGTCACTTGATAACCACACAGGAAAACTTCTTGTCTGATGAATCCCCAAGAAAATATGTCTATATACTTGAATACAATTAATAAATGTAGCTACAGGGAAAACAGAATCAATAGGTTTTCCCATGTTCTCCATATCTTATAGATCTACAGATCCTAAGCTAAAAGTACTATCGTATGAAAATGATAGGCTGCAGCTGTGGGACCTTACCATAACATATAGGAAAACAAATAAATAAAATAAATAAAATAAAATAAAATAAAATAAAATAAAATAAAATAAAATAAAATAAAATAAAATAAAATAAAAATAAAGTTCTGCCTTTTGAAGAACAATTGTTTGCTAGCTCAGGTGAGGACGGGATATCCTGTACCAAATAACTGGCACAATATGTAACTAACAGTTATCAGAAAAGCTGGCAGTTGTGTTTAGTGTAACAGGGACTAAAACCTATGACTTGTTCCCTGTCAAAACAAGCCCTGTAACACCAGCAGACAGATCTTTTGTTGTGATTGTCAATATTGCTATAAAATTGTTTATTCTTAAACCACTGGTCATTCTGTTCCCTACTTTACTGATGGATCCTAAGTGAAAATGAAACACAGAAAAGTAAATGAAAATGGCTAAGAAAATTAACAGTCCAGTGTCATTTCTTCAGGGAGAACAAAATGATGAAGCATGAGACTGGTGAGCCTGTTGCTTGCAAAGTGAAGTGATTCAGAAGTAATCACTTACTGGGGTCAATTTCAACCCCAAAGCATGAAGTATGAGTGGCTTTTTGAGAGCCATCCAAGAGATGAAATAACATGAAGCAACAGTGTGCAGTAAGCAAATGATAGACAGAGAAATACAGAGAAAACTAAAGGACTGTTCTTTTATTGTTTTACAAGGCAAATTACTGTTAGCTCTTCTAGACACAGGGCCTAAGCAGATGTCTTTTTTTTTTTTTTTTTTCAAAACAACATCCATATTACAAGGACAAATTAAGAGAATTTCAGATTCATCAGAAATGCCCAAGGAATATGCTGCAGCATCTCTACAACCGTTCAGTTTAGAAAACAATCAAGAACTGTCATTTGCATGTTTTTACAAGTGAAAGGAATGATCCTTAAAATGGAGTCTGATTTAGAATCTCTGAAAGATTAGAAAAAGAAAAAAAAAAAAAAGAAGGAAAATGTTGAGAAATTCATCTGTTCTAAGAAAATGTAAAATGTAGATTCTTGATATACCTTGGATATTACTGAGGTAATAAGAGCAAATAATTATTTGCATCGTATGCAGAAAAAAAAAAAAAAAATCTAACTTGAAGAAAGAGGGCCTTAAATGGCCCAATCAGGACACCACTAAATCAGCACTAAGCCACCTAAACCCAAATGTATATAATATGAAAGTCCAAGTGAAAAGTAATTGCCACAGGTATTCTTCTGTTCAAAAGAAAGAAAGAAACAATTACAGGGCAACATTAAACTGACCAAACGGATAGATCAATTTTAAGAATAGACTATGAAAGACATCTTGGTCACTTAGATGCTTATATTGTATATTTCTTTAGGTAAGAACCACTTTATATGTTTCAGACATTTAAAAAAATTATTACCTCCACGATAAAGTAACAATCTAATGATCCTTCATGAAAGATTATCCTTAACTCAGTAAACTGACAGCTACTGCATGGTAACATAAATAAAATCTTACCACGACTCAGCTTCTTCATGATGAATTTTTATCCCTGTGTGACCTAACACAAGACAAGGCAAAAGAGTGTTGGGGACACCATAAAGAACCATGAAGATAATGTCCACCTCACCAATGCAAATGCTGAGAAAATAGCTGCTACTGAGCAGGAAAAGCTGCCAATTCACCTACAGAAGGAAATGGGGATATTATTCCAGATGCTCTTCTCAGGGCTTTAAGATGTTATTGAAACAGAAAATTTAAATGATTGCCCAGCTTTATTTGTTGTGAAGCACTGAAATGCAGTTTGGTAATGCATTTGCACTTTTTGTGCATTCCTTTACTTTGGAGAGAAAAGAGAAAGTGGCAAAAGGGAATTTGGTAACACAGCTTTAAATATTCTATAATCCCTCTCGTCAGCTATCTCTGTTGGCAACTGAACAGAAGTGCCTAGAGTCAGAAACCTCAGCAAAGGGCATTTACAAATATTTAATAAATGCAGTTCCTTGGAATCCAGCTCTGCTTTTCTGTTGTCCCTGCAGAATTCAGATTAAAAAGACAAGGAAAAGGGAGCACCCCATCTCCCAGACTGTGACCCACTTCTCCTTTCTTCTTGTTGGGAATATAATTAACTTCCTTTTCTATACACTTCCAGCCCAGTCTATTGGACTGGACATCTCTGCATTATTTCTTTTTCTTCCTCTGAATCTTCTTGACTTCTATCTCTCTGTACTCGATCCTCAACAGACCTAGCTACTTTGATGATATTATGGGATGACAGCCAGAACTGAAAATAAGAAAAAAGAGGCTTACTGACAAAGTGTTTTTTTTTCCCCTAACAAAAAAAAAAAAAGTGTCATCGGTCGTTTTGATGCCAAAATCCTTGTGCAATGAACACAACTGGCATGAACACTTGGATGTCTCCCAAATGCAGATGGAAATGTCAAAGAAATGATGAAGGTAATATTGTCATATACTGAATTATTCTATAACCAATATCTGCCCCAGAAAAAAAAAAAAAAAAAAAAAAAAAAAAAAAAAAAGAGTATCTTAACTAAAAAATAAAAATAAAAAAGTGACATAGGTGGATCATGATCCTAAGAAATGTTCAGATGGTAAAAAGAGATTTTAAAATAACAATAACAAGAAGGCAGGAAGCAAATTGAGAAATGATAAAAGCATTCATTAAATTATATAGAGAAAGTAAAGAAACAACCTGAAACCCAGGTGTCACAAATATCAGAAAATTCATAAAGCACAGGAAAAGGAGTCAATAAGTTAATGGCTATTGTTCTGTTCTTGGTTGTGGTTGTGCTGGGGACTTCATATGTGACTTTGGACAACTTATAACCCAAGAAGGGACATCTCAACTAGGAAGAATGGTGTAAATGAAAATATATATCTATACACAGAAATAATCCTGCTTTGGGAATTATCTTTTTTTTTTTTTTTTTTTTTTTTTTTTTTTTTTTTCCGTATGGAATAAGGTTCAACACTGTATTAACCTGTTAAAGTTATTTTTTTGACCTTTATGTCTACCAAACAAGATAAATAGACTTCTTATTGGGACTCTGCCATTGGGACTGACTGTAAATATGGTATCTTTACAAAATTGTGGTAAATGTGAAAAATAAACCTACTGACTTACATGAGCCTGGAAATCATAGTCATAGAATCATATGTTGAATGTAATCAAAGACATATGATATATAAATATGAACTCAGTTTAAATAGCAGGAATTGGAAAGTGGACAAATTTCAAAATTTCTTCACCTGAGCATTAGGACATAGGCAAGAGAACAAGACTGAAAGAAAATGAAAGATTTTTTCATTTTTTTTTCTACAAAATATAAAATCATTATGAAAATTTGTAGGCTTTTTGATGCAAAATCTATTCTGTGCCTGATTAAGAAAATTGTAGAACTTCATGGCAAGCAAATGCTTCTACAAATCTCATATGCTTTTATAAAAATTATATGCTTTTATAAATCTCATAATTCTAATGCAAAACCAATCATACAGTCCCTCCATCCAGATAAGTGCAATGTGCCAGTGAACAGTACAACCTCAGGCCTGACTCACATACTGCTTAATTTCTTGTTTTGCTCTAGCTGAGAAGTTGAATGGCACTAGTGCAAAAATAGTTTGGTAATAAATAAATAAATAAATTTTAAAAGAGGAAAAAAAAAAAAAAAGATTCATAGCAACTAGGTGCACAAGAAAAATAACAGAAGCTTGTATCTTTGCTTAAGTATGATAAGAAAATGAAAAAAGTGAGTATTTGGATAGCCTGGAAGACAAATGTGTGATGAGAAAGTTGCTATCAAATACATTTTCCCTTATTTTTATGACATGTGTGCTATCAAGTAAACAGGATTAAAATAGATTTGCATATATAGCAGCACTTAGATGTACAGTTAATAGTTAACTACACACAATGCAGATAGTTTCGTGAATGCTTTGGGTGTAACAGGTTCAGAAAAGCTGTACTGATAATCTTTCCATTGCCTGTAACTAAGTAGATAGCCTAGCTCTTGTCTCCCAGAGGCATACACCAGGTTTAGGTGATTAATCTGTGAAGAAAATTCCACTCTTTCTGTACACAGATGTTCTTCTACTCCAGCTGCTGAAAATGTTGTCAGGAGAGTTTTGTAATAAGTGTGTTAAGAACATATTGCTCTGAGAAGTTTAATAAGGCATGAAGAATTGAAGAATTTGTTATGGACTGAATTTGAACAGTGATACTTATGTGGGAATGACACAGAGGAAGTTCATAAGAACTAGCTCCTGTTTTTACCTCTGGAAGGAAGGTTTGCAAAGAAAACAAAAGAATTTAAAGTTATCCTACTTGATGGCATGGACAGTGTGATGTTTGCTTTCTTTTTTTTTTTTTTTTCTTTTTTTTTCTTTTTTTCTTTTTTTTTTTTTTTTGTGGTTAAATCACTTGCAGGTCACAGATTCAGTCAGAAGCAGCACCATGAAAACTTGCCATTCCAACTTCAAAATTAAATTTTAAAAAGTTCAATTATACTTGCATTTTTTTGTTATTATTATTTTTATTTATTTATTTATTTATTTTGAGCAATCTCCATCATTCTTCCTACTCTCTTAATTTTCTACAAGCTTTACCTTTTCTATTTTGTGTGCATTTAAGGATAGGAAAACATCCTACTATAAGCTTTTGAATATGGCTGTATATTATTTAGCACTTCAGTAGCTTTTCGTGGTCCCATAGTATCCAAACAATTAGGAAATGCTGGCATGGAAAAGTACCAGAGAAGTTTTAGCTGCTGAAATTAGCAAAATTACCAATTGACTTTACTGTAAATAAGCATATGAGAGCCAGTGTGGCAGGCAATTTTGTAGTCCTTTACTGCTATTTAGACTATGTCTCCTCAAGCTGAAAAGATATGAGAAAGAAATCTGCAGCATATTTTATAAGTAAGTCTCCTTTATTCTCCAGGAAAACTATCAGGAGACTAGGCCTACTATATGAGTCTATCCAAATATTTTAATAGGACCCTGCTCAGCATTTTCTTAAAATGAAGACAGAGGGATTTTGGCTGAGTGCAAATTATGATCAGGAAGTTTCTCTGTGAACATAAGCAAGAGTGCTGATAGTGGCTGATGACTGACTGAGACTGAAGGTTCACAATGCTGCAACAATTTCTGGCTCTTCTCCAGTTTCAAGAATAGAGTCTGCCAACTTGGCAGGCTGGAGAATTCACTGTGGCAATTTTTCAAATGGGAGAAATGGTCCAAGGAGGAGCTGTAACTCTATACAAACTGCCCAGAACTGATGACAAGGGCCTCTGCTTCAAAGAATCTGGCCAAGAACAGAGTGAATTGCTGTGTCCGACTGAAGATGGACAGCATATTTACGGAATACCTGTGGGCATTCACTGTGCAGCTGCAGCCAAGATGCTAATGGAACTGTAGCTTCCAGTTGGGCTTGCAGGAATGTGTGATGCCTGGGATTTTCTGGATGTCAGAGTCTGGAAGGTCCTTTGAATTCTTATAAACGTGAGGTCAACAAAACAACATGCATTTTCGAAACTAGGAGTTTTGAGTTGCCTTTGCATTTGCTTTAAAGGGGACTTAATTTCCAGAAGTCCTTACTACACTACACCACACTATCAGTCATCTTAAAATCACTAGCAGGTTTTTGAAAATCTGGAGAAAGCTCTTTCTCAGCTCTCTAAATAAGAAAAACTCTCCTATAGAGCCTGTCAGAGTCTTTCTCTTATCTAAGTCTTTCTGATACTTTTCCCTGATTTTACCTCACTGCCTGAGATGGATTTGATGCATCCAGATTATTATTATTATTATTATTATCATCATCATCATCATCATCATCATCATCATCATCATCATCATCATCATTATCATTATTTTATTATTAGAGATAAACCAAACATGATAACCTTGGCTAATTTGTCCTCTTGAATTCAGAGAGTTGCATGACTTGAGTATAAAACCTGCTGAAAACACTCCAGACAGATTCCATGTAGGATATAAAAGAGCTTGCTTTTAGTGATAAAAAAAAAAAAAGAAAAAAAAAAAAAGAAAAAAAAACAGTTTCCACTTAATGAAACAGAAAATAATGCAATTAATGCCTCACTAACTGTAGAGAGGCAGAAGGTAAAAACTCAACATCAACTTGGTCTACCGGTTAGACTGACTTGGTCTCACTCACACAATCAGCAAATCTTCTATAACAGAGACCTCGTGGCATGCATTATGGAGCTTGTATTTTGTCTTCTAAATTGCAAGTGTTCAAGAATTTATATTCTGTTTTCTTAACACTTTCTTGTGTTTCTTAAACTTGCATCCTTTATTATAATTTATTTATATTGTTTGAAATTCTGGGCTACTGAGAGTGTAGCATACAACTGCTAATAGAGTAATGCTCACAAAACCTTTAAGTGTCACATCATTTGTATTAAAGAAGGAAATTAAATATTGCCATTATTACTTAGATCATCCTTTCAAATATCACTAAAGAGATTGACATATATTTGTTCAAACTGTTAAGCATAGCATAACCTACTCCAGTCAAATTTTTTCATATATATTTTTTGTACTATACTTGAGTTAGGTTCCTTATAGGAGACCTCAAGGTTACTTTTGCTTAATTTTGTTTCTTTCCTGAAAGCAAGATTATTCTATAATATAATTCCTGTTTATCTTCCAGATCACTACTTTTTTTTTCTTTTTTTTTTTTTTCTTTGACCTAAAAATATTGAGAAATAGAGACTCCTGCTGCAAGTGCGTTGGTGACATTCCAGCACCTTCAGCAGAAGAGAATTTGAGATGTAAAGGCAACCTGCACAGGCCCTTGTGAAAAGCAAAATAATAACATCCATAGGGAGAGAGAATGAAGAAAAGCACATACAAAGATTTCTGAAGAGGTTTAGCACACTTACTAAAACTATATACATAATTTAATTTCCCCACTGGGCTATATTCCTTTGCTCAGTGTGGTACACTATATAACAGAAGAAGCACTAACCAACCAATCTGGTGCCCTGTTGAAAAAAAATAATAATCCAACTTTAATGAAATTTGTGTATTTATAATTCACACATTTTCAATGGTAAGTAGACAAAAAAAAAAAAAAAAAAAAATCAGGTTACCTGAACACAGAGTACCTTGTTACAACTGTAGATCTGAGCCTTTGGCAAGGACAAACTAGTATGAGCAGACTCAAAGCAAACAGGAGCCATATAGTTAATATACCCTATTTCTGCTGAATGCTGCAGACTTTGAGAAAAGGAATCGTACATATGTAGTGAGTGGGTCTGGAAGTAAGTAGTGAGAGATAAGAGAAGCTCATCGTGGCCTGTCATCAAAATGTCATTACAGGATCAGTATATGTACTCCTGTCCTGTTGGCTTTTTGTCCTACTTGGCTCAGCATAGCTAAATTGGAAGAATTTATAGCTTTTTAAGATGGTGTTGAGATGGTGCTGTGTATTCCCTCAGTGCTCCACCCCCCCCCCCCTCCCCCCCAAAAGCAGCATGCAGTGTGTGAGGCATCCTGTTTTTTCATCTCAGGTTCTGTTTGATGTTATTCAAGCTAATTGTTTATTTTGCTCCATTAACTTGGAATAGACCTGAGGTGAGGCATCTTATATCATATATGCAACATAAGTGAGCATTTATTGCTTTCCAAGTCTGGTAGGAAATAATCTACTAGGGGAAACTGGAGCAAAGAATTTTTTGTAAGAGCAGGTCAGGTTCACACATAAGAAGTGTGCTTGGAAAGCTCTGCTATATGTAACACTAGGTCATTCATTCCCCAAAAGAAAACTTTGCCATGACTTATCCCACTCTCAAATCTTCCTTTCAAACCTGGCTTAGCTTTGAGCAAAGTTGTGAAGAGCTCTTGGTAGCTTTTGAATGAAATCTATGATGTCCACTGTTTGGAAGCTGGCAACAATGAAAGCAATCATGCTGTTTTTCATCTGAGTGCAGGTTTCCCAGACATTCTTTATGTTCCCTTTTAAAAAGCAATCCTATAAATATGACTTCGGTTGCAGAGGAATATATACAACAGACAAATGTGTTCCTTCACTAATGGTTTGATAAATTTGTGATTATTTTTTTTTTCTAGTGACACAATTACAGCTTGGTCAACCCCTGCTATTATGCATCACTGTTTGCAATAAACAATGCTTTGCCCTGGGTGTTTTAGCAAAGTATTTGAGGAAACTGCAGGCCTGTAAATCACCTGTTAACTAGTGCTGCAGCAAATTGTTTTCCAGAGTTATGAACATCAGCAAACTAGAGCACTGAAGCCCATGAAAGATACCCAGTTCCGTGTCCACTTGGCTGGGACAGATTGAAGAATACCTGTATGTGGAACAGGTGGTAAAAAGCTGTTGCATGGGCAATTCACTGACTTAATTAAACCTTTACAGGTTACAATATTTATTAAAAACACACTGCCATAAAAAGTGTGTTTTTAATTGGGACTGTATAGATGAACTGATACACAAGCTTCTATAAAAAGAGCATACAATCATGTTTAAATTTCAGTTATAATTACTTACAATATTATTGGAGATGCAGAACACTGCCAGACAGAGCTTTTTGGAGTGTTCGTTTTATTTTTAAAACAATCACATTTGTAGCGTTGGGGAAGCTTTTCAGTTTTACTGACATCTTGTGTAAAAGGAGAACTATTTTTTTAAGGTCAAATATTAAGCCAGTTTTGAAGAGCTCAGATGAATCATCTTCAAGGGATTGGTGGCTACACTAGTAGTATATCTGGGTTTGCCTTGCATCCTTTACACAATTTATGTCAAAGAAGCTGCAGATGGAGGACCCCTAATTAGGATAGCCACCTATTTCCTGCTAGCAGAGTTGTTTCCTTAGTCTTATTGCACTAGACTAGAGCTTTGCCTTTCATCCAGGGTGCCTGCAAAGAGCACAGTGCAAGGCCCCACATCCAAAAGCACAAGGGAAAGATTCTGCCTCAAAATCTCCGCTGTTTCTTTTAAAACTCTGTTTATAGCTGCGTCTCCTCCCTCCACTGGCCCCATATCAGGAATGGCATCTACCTCCCCAGATCATAGGAGACATATGCCGAAGAGGTTTTCCATGTGCTCTTTCCACTCTTTCATAGCTAATCAACAACCACTCAGTGCCTAGCTATTTGTGTTAGATGTGCTATATAATTGTGGCACAAAGCCTTTCATTTGGGTTCTTACTAATGCTATTTGTAGACTGTGGATTGTAGCTGCTGCCTCTGATCTTCCACTGCCTTTTAAAAATGCATAAAAAAAAAAAAAAAAAAAAAAAAAAAAAAAAAAAAAAAAAAAGAGCAATTATTGGCACTGCTCAAACAGCTTTCCCTGTCCTGCTCTCAGGAAGGCAGCCTTTGTACAAAGTCAGTGGAGTTGTGCCCATTCACAGCAGGCTGGATTTGGCCTGAAACATTGCATTTGTAAACAGCACAGGCATCCTCTTATGAATCAATAAATGTAGTGGTGTGGCTGGTCATTACATACGAGTCCAGTCAAGCTGTCCCTGTGTCTCACCTCTCATTCCTCATGTAGCCTTTTCTAGCATGTACAGATATTGCCTATTGCCCCTCACATGTACAGTTATGACAAGCTTTCCCATGAAGCACAAATGGACTCTAGCAAAAGGGTGGTGTACAATACAGGCTCACACACAGATGATCTTTATCAGACCAGTAAACTTGTCACTCTTGTGATGGCTTTCTCAGGGAAGCTTGTGATGTTTACATGTAGAAGGGCTTCAGTTAAGTTATATCAAATCCTTAACAGACAGAAATAAGCAAAAGGAGGTAAGGAGAATAGGAGAAAAAGGGGTCTGTGCATGCCTTAAGAGGGAAAGAAAGCAAACAGAAAAAGTGATTCTTTGTGGTGGTTTTACTCAGCTGGGCAGCTGAGCTCCACCATAACTGCTCTTTCCTTCCCCTCCTCAAAAGGAAATGGGGAGAAAATATGATGCAAAGGGCTCAAGGTCTGAGATAAGGACAGGGAGAACGCTCAACAATTATCGTCATGGGCAAAACAGACTCAGCATAGGGAGATTAATGAAATGTATTACCTATTACTAACAAGCTAGAGAAGAAAGAAACTAAACTAAACTAAACTAAACTAAACTAAACTAAACTAAAATAAAATAAAATAAAATAAACCCATCTACACCCTATTCACCTTCTTCCATCTCCTCCCCCTGAGTGGCACAGGGGAAGCAAGAATGGGGGCTGCGTTTGGTCTCTAATATCTCATCTCCACCACTCCTTCACGGTCACTCTCTGCCCCTGCTCCACAGGATGCCATCCCATGGGATGCCGTCCTTCCCGAATTGATCCAGCGGCAGCTGCCCACAGGCAGCAGCTCTTCAAGAACTGCTCCCATGCGGCTCTGTACCACGGGGTCCATCCATCCCCCAGGAGCAAACTGCTCCAGCACAGGTCCCCCACGGGTGGGCGGCAGCTCCCCCCAGACCCCTGCTCCTGCGTGGGCTCCTCTCCATGGGCTGCAGCTCCGGCCCGGGGCCTGCTCCTGCAGGGGCTCTCCATGGGCCGCAGCCTCCTCCAGGCCACATGTACCTGCTCCATTGGTAGCTCCTCCACAGGCTGCAGCGTGGAGATCTGCTCCATATGGGATCCATGGACTGCAGAGGGACAGCCTGCTCCATCAGGGGCCTCTGCACAGGCTGCAGGGGAACTACTGCTCTGTGCCTGGAGCACCTGCTGCACTGACCTTGGGGTCTGTTCTCACAGAGGCACAAACAACATTGCTTATTGGTTTGGTAGCCCACATTGCCAGCCCACCTCAGCCCACCTCTAGCCCCTTTGGAGATGACTGAAACTGGCCCTAATCTAACATGGGGCTGCTTCTGGATTCTTCCTACAGAGGCCACCACTATAGTCCACCACTATCAAAACCTGGCCATGTAAACCCAGTACACTAGTATGATCTAACAAGTAGAAGAAGAATAGATTGGATAATTTAAAAACATGTAATAGACCTGTCTTTTTTTACCCTTTTATCCTTTTTTTTTTGCCCATTGTAGGTAAGGGGTTGATGCTTTTTAAGAGGGAGCTCAAATCCAATTCCGTCTTAAAGAAAGTTACTCCCTGCTTAACTTACTCTCTTAGGATATGGAAACAAGCAACAGGAGAAGGAAGGTACTGTATGACCTACTTGCAGGTTGATTTTTGTGCCAGGTTGCTCCCAGCATCTTTTTGTTGAAGTTCTTCTTTCAGCAGATTCTCTTTATCTCTGACTACTTATCCCTAAGCAGTACACCATCCTTTGTGCAGGTTGTCTGGAAAATGAGATAGAAACAAGGGAATCTGTTTAACACTTTCTGTTAGCTAATTAAAAGATCCAATTTTTAGGGAAACAAAGCTAGCACTTCCAATAACTCCCTGCTCCTTAGAGAAATGGTTTGTGTTAGAATCTCTCTGACCTACCAGAAAAGAACTTTTTATATTAAAACCTGTCAGTGGTAAGAATCAAAGTTGAGGGGAGAAAGAACATTAGAGATGACAGATCTACCACTGTGGATTATTTCACACCAAAATCATTATGTTAAAAGATAGCAAGCTGCACAAGCATGCTACAGCCACTTTGTCTATGACTGCAGTCATAACCATGCTCACTGAAGATGTTCTAACTGCGGGTTGCACGGAAAACAAAACAAAACAAAACAAAACAAACAAACAAACAAAAAAAGAAAAGCAGGAAGTCATACTACATCAGCTCATACAGCCATCATTTTTGAGCAGAGAACTGCTGTACCCATGAACAGAACACACACATACAGGTTCCCAGACAAGAATAATAAAATAAAATAAAATAAAATAAAATAAATAAAAAATAAAATAAAATAAAATAAAATAAAATAAAATAAAATAAAATAAAATAAAATAAAATAAAATAAAATAAAATAAAATAAAATAAAATAAAATAAAATAAAATAATGAAGTCTGTAATAACACAAAGACAGTACAACTCTCTCATTGCCTCACCTTTTCTGTGCCTTTCCAAGCTGTCCCACTTCACATTTCTCTACTCCATTTTCCTAACTGACACCAAAATTTTCATGCTGGCATACTGGTTCAAAGCCCCATACAATCCCAACAGTAATGTCTCACTCCAAAAATAGAGTTTATTGTTCCCAGATAGTTTAGTTGCTTTCTGGGGTTGGAAAAAAACAGTCTTCTTTTCTTCTCCATCATGGCATGTTCTTTCTGTAGCTATTCACATCTCAATATTCACCAAAGACCAGCCTGTCTCATCTCCAGTCTAGATTTAACTTGGGCCTATCTATGACCACTTCTGAAGAAGGTAGGACCCAAAGCCAGTATCTATTGATCTGTGGGAAACTTTCTGAGGATTGATGATTGTTTTAGACACTTTCCAATGATGTAGAGAAGGTACAGCAGCTGTGATCAGCCATGGCTTTCTAGTCAAGACATAGTTTTATTTCTCCTTTACCATCCATGATGTGTCTCTGTGACACTGGAGCCTTTGGTGTTGGTATAACAATTCTGTGCCAACATGGTATTCTAAGATTGCTCATGTAATATACCGCATGGGACTTTGAATGCTAGCACTGAATCATTGCGGCACCTCCGATGAAGGTCTTCTAGCATTCACTTTGTGTCTCAGTTGTTTGTACTTTCCACATGACCATACTGCTCTGTGTAGCCCCAAGAAAATGATACTCCAAGTCATCCATTTCTGTATCTCAGAGGGTAAGAACTATATTGCATCCATCAGATTGCTGTGCTAGAAGCTTTCCACATACATTTTTGTGGTCTTCATGTCCATGGAAGCTAATTTAACACATGTTGATTTGTGGTCAACCTGACTAAATGGGCCTACATAGAAAAATAATCCATTTTTCAAACTAAACACCCAGTGCAAGGCCAAGTGGTATTCATCAGAAGTTACCAGTAGGTTACATGGTCCTACAGTATGATCCTATGATCTTTCTTTCTTATGACCAAGAAAATGGATGCTATACTACTTGGGAAACTTTCTGTACACGAAGAAACTTAAGAGCATCTAAGAACATGGAAGGCCAAGACAGCATTTTTGGAGGCTCTGTATATCCCTGTTTGTAGTGAGGGATGAAGATCTGGAGGCTGAGGAGTGTCTCAGAAGGTGAGATCCATGCCAACATACAAATTACTCCAGCCTAAAACCTTGACACATGAATACAGACTGGGACGCACGTGAACTCCAGGCTAGTGTGACCCTTGTGAGTAACTTACCAGAGGAAGGTAAAAAATAAAAAATAAAAAAAACATCCCACCTTATTGCTCTACTTCATTGTGTAAGACTAAGCACTTAAGGCATACTTTTGTGAGTTTTTATTGCAAGTAGACTGTAGTAACTACTCACTATTTCACTTGTAATCACATTCTCACCTTTACATCAGTGTTTTATAGAGAGTTACCTATACTTTACTTCCCTCTTGAATTTTCAGGTAGTATTATAAGACACCTATCAAAAAGATTTCCATTAAGTTCTGTAAATATTTTTATGAGGAACTTCAGTCCTGTAAATATTTTTAAGAAGAACTTCCAAGCTGGAAGTTCATATGCTTATGATTAAGGAAAGGGAATTTTGGTTTACGTGGGTAGGTGGTTGAGTTTTTCAATTAAATACAAGGCTGAGAATCCATAACACATACAGTATATTTCTTTAAAAGTAAAACTTCAAATGGACCATAAGTGCTAGACTACAATGGTGTTATTTAATGTCACAGTGGGAACATTTTTATCAAGTGAGTAAACCGCAACCCAAACTCCAGAATATTTGTGAATAATGAATCATATAAAACCCTTGGTATGCAAACTTTTTGTTTTGTTTGCAGTCAAAGTAAACTCATTTCAAAAGTAACTAATACAGAAAGATGACTGGCTAGTAATGAGCCTGTGAGGATGTCATGTGTTCAACCTGTTAGGAAGGTAAGTTAATAATACAGGGAAACTGTTTTTTTCTTATGCTGTTAAAGGGAAATTTATAGTCCATCCCATCCCCAGAATGAGAAACTTGTAATTTCTTTAAAACCACTGTGGTTACAGTACTGGGAATTAATTAATTCCACTCTGAGATGGACTATTTTACATATCCATTCTCAGCTGTTAGTTTTTTAGCATCTTTGTGTCTTTTTAAAAACAGAAGTCTTGTTTCAGAGGAAAGAAATTTGACTCCTTCACAGTGAGAGTTCAAATAAACCAAGGTTATATATGAAACACCCCAAACACAGCAAGTGATTGAGGGGGAAGTTTCATCAGGACCAAAGACGGCTGTAAACAAATATTCAGACATATCATATAACAAGAAATACAATAAAAATATTACCATATATTCTTCTTGTTTTAAACAAACCTAAAGATTTTATTTTTTATTAATTTAACCAAGCATCTTCAAGAAAGCTGTATCTTTTCACTTCAAAGTTGAAAGAGGCTGGTTAGGTACAAGCTTCTGTGCATTTTCTCCAGCTTCATGTCTCCCCAGAGTTATGTTAAGCAGTCTTTTCCAGCTCCTACATGCATATTTCATTGTTCCATCATTTTCAAATCAAAATACTACTGTTTTTAAATAGAAAGGTAAACAGAGAGGAGAGCAGAATTGAAGAAAAAAAAATGTTGAGAAGGTTTTTAGTAAGAAAATTGAAACAGGAGGGAATGGCATGCAGAGAAAAATGCAAGTTCACACACCAAAGTTAGAGGATTTGGGATTAATTGAAATCCTCAAGTGGTGCATGGTGAGTGACTGCCTATTTAGAGCCAATAGATAGGTTTCCGTGAGGTTAAGGAAGCGAAAAATCCCATACGAAGCTAGTGAGATGTTAAATTCTAATTAGAAGTGTTAATTAAAAAAAAACATTTCCAATTTCATCAGTGAGAGTGCTTTTGTTGTTCTGATTCTCTTTGCTACAGTGAATCCTAAGTATCCTGACTCATTTTGTCCCAATATTATTTACCACTACTATAGGGTATAAAAAAGTTGACTATGACTATAGAAGCATGGATTATTACAGTGGCACCTACTACAGTCTCTGTGATAAGAGGACTATCAGCACTTCCACTGTATGAGACTATTTTCTAGGGTTGAAAACAGAAGCCACAAAAAATAACACTGGACTGCAATTTTGGTCCATAACTTACTAGTCTGAAAAATAAATAATAATTTTTATAATGAAAAACAAACAAACAAACAAAAAATAAAATACCCTGTAAACTTTAGGCATACTAATTTGATTAAATATTTTTTAATTAAAAAATACAAAAAGTTTTTTTTTTTTTCTTCTAGTTTCAGATATTGCTCTGTGCAACACTAACTAAAAATGTTGTCATTATTTAGCTTGACATTTTGCAGCTCGTTAGCCTGTAACATATTTTCTACACAGAGAATCAGATTGCTAGTGGCAACTACTTTTTCACCTAGCACTATTTGTATCTATCCCTCCAGAAACAGGACCTATCTTCCCCAATGTGGTGTACAAAAACTGCTCACTGCCCAGGCAGAAGCCATACTGTGCTCCTGCAGGAAGGTGGGATGGTAAAAGCCAAGTAAATAAACTGTTGTGTAGGAACGACAGCTTAGAAAAGCAAAGCAGGACTTCAGTGTCCATGTCCAGAGATGGCTTCTTTCTTCAACTTCCAGCAGAACCCATGGCTCTGCTGCAGTACAGAGTGTGTGATGTGGATGTATGGAGATTCAGAGGAGCTGTGACACTTTCTCCATCAGAACCAGCATGTAGCTAAATAGACAGTAAATTGCAATGACCAAATTAATGGCCATCAGGTTACTTTGCTGGAGAGGATATCAGTTAGATCCTTCCATTCTTCAGTGAGGGCTTTGCTTTAGAGACACAGTCAACATCTCATTTGTAGATACATACTAACACTTCTACAGCACATCTTGGTGCTACACATCAAAATTCTAAAAGCATTTGAAAGAATGGCTTTGTGCAAAACACTGACTTTGTTTAAAACATACCTAAATATTACTTCAAGCTATTTAGATCCATTATGCAGAGAATGTACTTTAAGCAATGGAAAATCATTTAGAAAACTAAACTACAGAACCTCCTATAAAATTCAGTATTTTTAAAATGATTTCACCAGATATGTCTACAAGCACCAATGATTACTGGTTTGTATATTCACACACACATTTCTGTGTGCTTCAAGTGCTTCACAGAAGGAACGTTGTTTTAAATACAACTGAAAATTACAAAAGCTAGGGAGCCATGATTAAAAATAATGTCTCTTGGTGTTGTTTTTCCTGCCCAGTATGGAATAAAATTTAAATTCAAAGTGTTTTGAAAAAGAAATCCAAAGCCCATTGGAGAGGAAGGAAGGAAGGAAGGAAGGAAGGAAGGAAGGAAGGAAGGAAGGAAGGAAGGAAGGAAGGAAGGAAGGAAGGAAGGGAGGGAGGGAGGGAGGGAGGGAGGGAGGGAGGGAGGGAGGGAGGGAGGGAGGGAGGGAGGGAGGGAGGGAGGGACAACTGTTTAAGAGCTTGAAACCTCCTAGAATCTTCCTACTCTCTATTTTGTGTGTGTTTACATTTCCAACTATGAAAGGAACACAAAAAGATTACTCATGTACTTCAGTGAAATATCTCCTAGTTTACAGGGTAAAGTACCAAACCTGCTATAGGAGACGATGAAAAACACATATAGCTGCCAAAGTCATTGGGGGTGTTCATTCCTAGCAGAAAGATAATTAAATTTCTGAGAGGCATAATGCCTTAAATCACTACAACTTTGCACTAGGGAATGTCCACCTCTGCTTAATGATGAGAGAAAAACAGAAATACCTTGATCTGTTTTAGGCAGAGCAAAAGAACTTGAGATGTTTTCTGTCTGTGTGGCTTAACCAGAAGACTGTTAGTAAGACCTGAAACTCATGCTTCCTCAATGGAATTTATATTGTGGGCATGGCAAAAAGATTTCCCAGTGGAAATTTGGATAAACATGTTTTTTTCCTGAAAAAACTTCATCTCTAGAATTCAAGAACTGTGAAGAAAACTTTTTGATGGAACGTTTATATCCACTTTTCTTGTACATTTGGTCTTGTTTAGCTTAAGAGCATAAGTCTTACATACTAACAAAAGACCACAGCACCTAAAGAAAGTTAAAGCAGCAAGTAACTGATTTGTTTTTTTATGATTTAACACATGTAAATGTATTTAATCTAATTCTTTATCATGTATAATTCAGTAAGTTAAGGCTAGCTTCTGATGGCAGATCAAAACTATGACAAATATATATACAATTCCACTGAGAAAATACAAGAACGAATTCTGTATTTCATTTCTGCTGAAAAGGAAGGTTCATTACAGAATAACATTTCAAATGTATAAAGAGTATTTTGGAGTATATATATTATATCCCATAAAGGTAAGGTAGCTGTTCTACCTATGAATTACCATCTTTTTCCTAAAACACTTATAGATATTTGATAATGTTTATACCTGTATATATAAAAACAACAAACAAACAAAAACACAACCACCAACAACAAAAAAACTGCTGTTCTGCATTCCCTTCTTTTCAGGACATAATTAGAAATTGTTATTCTCAGTATAGCAAGAAGTTTCTTTTCTTGGCACAATTACTAGACTGTATCTTGTAGATTTTTCCTCTGAAGTACTGAAATGGAAGGATACCCCCATTAGCCCTTGCCCCTAGCTCCCTTAACTCTCCAGGAAAGTTTGATGAGTCACACTTTTTCCTTTAAAGCTTTAGGATCTTGTGCCAAATTCAAGCAGTGTTGCCAGCTCCAGTGATTTTATCATGAGTCTCATGATATTTAAAGCCCTAACTCCAGTATTCATTTGGTAACATTAGAATCTCTGCTTTCATTAAAAATAAATAAATACAGAAAATCAAAGCTTTCAGGCTTGAGAACTGTGACAAAAACAAGGAGAGAGAAAAAAAAAAAAAAAAAAAAAAAAAAGGAAAAACAAAATGAAACAAAACCCATGGAATAGAAAGGGCTCTAAGAAACCCTGATGTCAAATTAGAAAAAAATCTACTTAACTATAAGGTACTTTATGCAATGCATAAAAAAAAAAAAAAAAAAAAAAACAAAAAAACTATACTTATTACAAAAGTCTTGTAATTTGTAATGTAATTTGTATGATGTAAAGGGCTTCCCCCCTGTTTTTGGAACAGCTAAGGCTGGCAATACTGAAATTATTATTTATGGTAGGGAAGCACCACCAGAATCATGTAAAGGTAAAGGCTTGACTAAACAAATTGCAGATTCTTAATTATGTCACTTAAATAGTTCTTGGCTTCTGAGGATAAGCCACAAGCAAGTGTTCAGGAGGACCTAAAGGTTCCATATTGCTCTTTCTTGTTCACTGGTGCAGAAGGATATCATTTTAGGAGGATAGCATAAAAGTTCTTAGTGTGGGTACAGATGTTCATGATACGTGATGCAACTGTGTTTTATGCCTCAGCTAGCCTTTGGTTGGGTAGTTGGGAAGCTCATAAATGTCCTTCTGACATCACCCAATATGAAACATTAGCCATCTTCCTGTCATTGCAGCTCTCCAATAACCACTGGAAACAAAATAAAAAGAAAACAGAACAAAACAATAACATCAAAACCTCAAACCATGAACAGGTAGACGAATCTTTTGTGAGATCCTTTATATGCTTACAGAAAGCAAATCCTAGTGTAATGTCACTAAAAGGAGACCATCTTTCCATAGTCTGTCTACCACTTCTTGGAACAGCAACTTTTCCTAAGATTTAACTCAATGCTCTCAGTTTTCTTGGCCAACAATATTGTTAAACTGTTTCTTTGTCTATGGTGCAATATGCCTTGTTCCGTTAGAGCATTTACAACATCCTTCACATTGTCCATTCCTCATATTTGCTGATACAATGTTGGACCATCTGCCAAATTTTTAAATAACTTCTTTCTTTGAAAACTGCCCACTTTTCCTTCAAAAGTAAGTAAATAAATAAATATATATATATATATTTTAAAATATCAGACTTTAATACTACACACTGACTTGCATGATCTGCCACATTTGTGGCCATATTTTTGCCACAGTAACATAAAGATACTGCTTATGTCACTGCCAGTGACATAAAGATACCGCTTATTTCCAAGTGAGTCTAACTTGGATCTGCATTTTGTTCCCTGTTAAATAATATCAATACGAACCTGCCCAACCTTTGTTGCTGCTGGTGGCAGTGGTATTGTTTTCTTTTTTAGGTTTGTTTTTAATTTTGTTTCCCCTTAAGGAATCTTTCCTGTACATGTCACCAGAGAAAACAAAACAAAAACTGTTACATAGCAACACTGGAGAACAGCAAAACAAAAAAAAATATTTAAGAATTTGTTGCTAACTTTAAAAAATATTTTTATTTCATGAAGCATGGTCATTTAGCTTCCTAGTAGTGATGAATATATCTCAAAAGATCTAGGTAATTATCAAAATTATGGAGACATTATATCTAAGGACACTTATAGCTGATAAAAATTCACATGACTAAGATTTGAGAAATATGTCCAGTAACATGTCTTTCCCTTCGGTACTGGTACCGGTAGCCTGCTTGCAAGAAACCTGGCCGTGGTATTAACTATGCGTGGTATCAACTAGGCAGAAAACCATGGCCTCCGCATCTCTTGCGGCCTCTCCAGCCACAGTCATCGATGTGGCTACTCAGATGGAGGACTTGGGGAAACACTGCCATCCGGGTCTTGGGCTGCAGGGTGTGCCCAAGTCTTCTGTCCATATCCAACAGCACTAGGAAGGCGTATGCCTGTGGGAGGTGTGCCCAGGTTGAAGAGCTGCTCAAACAGCGGAGCTTTGGGAGGAGGTGAGCAGGCTCAGGAGCATCAGGGAGTCAGAGAGAGAAATTGACTGGTGGAGGTGTACTCTACCCTCTCTGAGACAGACAGAATCAGGAGCCTGCCACAGCACAGGTGCCTCCTGCTACACAGAAGACAAAAGTCCCCTCATCCCACCAGGCAGTAAGAGGGGACCTAGGCCATGGGGGGTAATGGAAGCAGGTTCCTGTTTGGGGTGGTAGGCAAGCTCTGTCCCTGCCCACCTCACCTTCCCATCTACCTTTATGTAACAGGTACGAGGCTCTAGAACACCATAGTCAGAACAATGAAGTAGACAAAAGCCCGTCCCAGTTGGAGAGGGTGCCTAAGGCAAGGCAACCTACCCCCTCATTGTTACATCGTCTGCCAAGAAAGACAGAAGGGTTATTGTCATGGGGGACTCCCTTTTGAAAGGGACAGAGGGCCCAATACGCCAACTGGACCGAACCGACAGGGAAGTCTGTTGTCTCCCTGGGGCTTGGGTGAGAGATTTAGCTAAGAAAGTCAAGTGCCTGGTACAGTCCACTGACTACTACCCACTACTGGTCTTTCAGGCTGGTAATGACAAGGTAGCAATGAGAAGTCTGAGAGCGATCAAAAGGGACTTTAGGACTTTGGGACGACTACTTAAAGGATCAGAGGCACAGGCTGTGTTTGCCTCTGTCCTTCAGATAAGGGGGATCAATGCTGACAAGCAGGCTCACCACATTAACACGTGGCTTTGGGACTGGTGCAACCGACAGAACTTCGGGTTTTTCGATCACGGGAAGGTCTACGTGACACCAGGCCTGCTGTCACCAGATGGGATGCACCTCTCTAAGAGAGGGGTAAGGATTTTGGCTCAGGAGTTGGCAGGGCTGATAGATAGGGCTTTAAATTGGAGTTGAAGGTGGAAGGGGATAAAACCAGGCACACTGGTGATGAGCAGGGATGGTGCACTAGAATCAGAGGGACTGTGTGCCAGTGAGGTCCTTTGGTCAGCTCCACAAGGTGCTGTGTGTAGGGAAGCGCATTTGAAGTGCTTCTACACAAACACATGTGGTATGAGGAATAAAATGGATGAGCTCGAAGTCTTGGCCCAGTCCCACACCTATGACATCATCAGCATAAGCAAAACCTGGTGGGATGAGTCCTGTGGCTGGTGTGTTACAATAGACAGTTACAGGCTCTTCAGGAGGGACAGGCAGGGTAGGCGAGGTGGCGGCGTGGTAATGTATGTGAAGCATGGGCTGGACTGCATGGAAGTTCAAGTTGGGGATGGCAAACTTGAGAGCCTCTGGGTAAGGATTAAGGGACAAACAAATAAAGGGGAGGGCGTTGTGGGAGTCTATTACAGACCACCCAGCCAGGACGACAACGCTGATGAATTATTCTTTGCAGAACTAAGAGATGCCTCAAGATCAACTCCCCTTGTCCTTATGGGAGATTTCAACTTGCCAGATGTCAGCTGGGATCACCACACGGCTGACACGAGCAAGTCCAGGAGGTTCATAAAGCACCTAGATGATACCTTCTTGGTGCAGGTGCTAAGGGATCCAATTAGAAAAGGTGCCCTCCTTGATCTGTTGCTGGAAAACAGAGATGGTCTTGTGGGAGACATGGCAATTGGTGGCCATCTCGGTCACAGTGACCATGAAGTGGTTGAGTTTAGAATTTATGGTGACAGAAGGAAAACTGCCACCAAAACTTCAGCCCTGGATATGGGAAAAGCAAACTTCAGGATGCTCAGGGAACTAGTCAGCAAGGTCCCCTAGGAAGCTGCTTTTAAAGCATTGGCATCCATCAGTGCTGGTCAATCTTTAAGCACTGCCTCCTAAAAGCACAAGATCAGGTGATTCCAAAATATCAGAAGGCAGGCAGGCAGGGCAGAAGGCCAACCAGGCTGACCAGGGATCTTCTACTGGAGCTTAAGTGGAAAAAGAAAGTGTACAGCTGCTGGAAGGAGGGTCAGTGTACTGGGTCTGGCTGGAATGTTAACTTTCCCTGAAGCAGCCCATACAGTGCTGTACTCTGCACTTGTAGCTGGAACAGCAGTGTTATCACACCAGTGTTGTGTCTACTGCTGAGCAGCACTGGCACAGCATCAGGCCTCTCTCTAACCCTCCTAGGGGGTGGGCAAGAAGTGAGAAGAGAAATATCACTAGGGCAGCTGACCTAAACCAACCAAAGGGATTTTCCATACCATGTCACACTCAGCAATAAAAGGTGGAAACAGGAAGAGGGGAGGGGTGGGCTCTCGTTGTGAAAATGTCGGTCCTCCGGCTACGTGCGTTGAGGCCCTGCTTCAAGGACGTGGTCAATCATCACTCATTTGTGGGAAGTAGAGAGTAATTTCTTTCCTCTGCACTTCCACATAGCCTTCATTTATTTTATTTGTTTGTTTTCCTCCCTTCTTTTTATTTTCCCTTTCCCCCTCCCTTTTCCCCTTTCCCTTTTTATTTCCCTTTAGTTAAATTGTTTAGTTCATAATAATCTTTATTTAATTATTATTATTATTTCCCTTTAATTAAATTATCCTTATCTCAACCCGTGAGTTGTTCTTTGCTTTCCTTCTCCCCCTCCTCATCTAAAAAGAGGGGGAGTGAGAGAGCGGTTGTGGGGTTTAGCTGCCCAGCACGGTAAAACCACCACAGTCAGGTGATGAGGAAGGAACACAGGGATGCTGTTCATGTTTGTAGGGAGAAAATTCGTGGGGCCAAAGCCCAACTGGAGTTGAAGCTGGCCATGTCTGTGAGAGACAATAAAAAAGGTGTTTTTAGATATGTCAACAGAAAAAGAAGAAACAAAGAAAATATAAGTCTGCTACTTGATGGGGAAGGTCTCCTCGCAGACAATGACATAGGCAAATCAGAGACGTTTAATGCCTTCTTCACCTCTGTCTTCAATGCTGATGATGGGCTTCGGGACCCAGGGTGCCCTGAGTGGGAGGACCATGATGGTGGGAATGACAAACTTCCAACCGCCCCTGAAAGTGTGCAGGATTTGCTGCTCCACCTGGATCCATACAAGTCCATGGGTTCAGATGGGATCCATCCCAGAGTGCTTAAAGAGATGGCTGATGTCATCGCAGGACCTCTCTTAACTATTTTTCAACGATCTTGGGAATCTGGAGAGGTCCCACTACACTGAAAGCTGGCAAATGTTGTCCCAGTTTTCAAGAAGGGTAAGAAAGAAAACCTGAGCAATTACAGGCCTGTCAGTCTCACGTTAGTGCCTGATAAAATTATAGAGAAGATGATTCTTGAAGTTATTGAGGCGCACCTGGGGGACAATGCAGTCATTGGTCCCAGCCAACATGGGTTCATGAGGGGTAGGTCCAGCTTAACAAATTTGATTTCCTTTTATGATAAGATCACCCACCTAGTTGACCAACAGAGAGCAGCTGATGTGATCTTTTTGGACTTCAGCTAGGCTTTTGACACGGTTTCCCATAGGATCCTACTGGACAAAATGTCCAGCATACAGTTAAACAAAAACATCATACGATGGTTGAGCAATTGGCTGACAGGCAGGGCTCAAAGGGTTGTGGTAAATGGGGCCACATCTGGCTGGCGGATGGTCACTAGTAGTCAAGGCTCCATTTTAGGGCCAGTCCTCTTCAATATCTTTATAAATGATTTGGATGTAGCACTAGAAGGTGTTTTGAGCAAATTTGCCAATGACACCAAACTTGGAGGAGTTGTAGACTCTGATGAGGGTGGAAAGGCCTTGCAGAAAGATCTGAACAGATTGGAGAGCTGGGCAATCACCTGCCACGTGAAGTTTAACAAAGGCAAGTGCCAGGTCCTGCACCTGGTATGGGGCAACCCTGGCTATACGTACAGACTGGGTGATGAGATGCTGAAGAGCCCCGCAGAGAGGGATCTGGGGGTTGTGGTTGACAGCAAGTTGAATATGAGCCAACAGTGTGCCCTGGCAGCCAGGAAGGCCAGCCGTATCCTGGGGTGCATCAAGCACAGCATTGCTAGTTGGTCGAGGGAGGTGATTGTCCCGCTCTACTCTGCGCTGGTGCGGCCTCACCTTGAGTACTGTGTGCAGTTCTGGGCACCACAGTACAAGGACATGAAACTGTTTCAGAGTGTCCATAGGAGGGCAACGAAGATGGTGAAAGGCCTAGAGGGGAAGACGTATGAGGAGCGGCTGAGGACACTGGGCCTGTTCAGCCTGGAAAAGAGGAGGCTGAGGGAGGACCTCATCTCAGTCTCCAACTTCCTTGTGAGGGGGAATGCAGTGGCAGGTGACCTATTTTCTGTAAACACCAGTGATAGAACCCACGCGACAGTGCCAGGAGTTGGACTTGATGATTCTTATGAGTCCCTTCCAACTCAGGATATTCTCTGATTCTATAATTCGTATGTCTGCTCAGAATGTTTCCTATAGCATGTTTCTCTTCAGTATCAAGCATGTCATGAAGCAGAATGAGGCAGACCCAACCAACTGACCATACAACCAAAAGTTTAAAATGAAGAAATGCATTCACTGGAACAATTTATTTAGCTTTTCAGTCTCAGGAGGATCTGGATTGAATTTATTTCATGTTCTTTCTGCTGCATATTCTGCTCAGATTATATTTCAACTTGGTAGTCAAATGCAAATTACCTATCAGCTTCAAAGAGAGAAGGTAAACACAAATTGTTTAGATCTACTCGTTCACCTGTTCAGCTGACTCCTGATGTGTTCAACTTTTTAGTGATTATGGATTCTCGTGGATCCAACCCTTAAGACACATCTTCTTTCTTTTAAAAACAGAGAAAGTGAAGTTAATGGACAGAATGCTTGGGGCTGACGGCAAGAACAAGAACATGGCATTAGGGAATTCAGCCTTCTTAACAGGGCTAATCTTGTAGCTCCACTGAACTAAGACCATCACTTTACTGTAAAAAGTGGTCTCTCTAAAATATGTTAGTTTCTCTCATTAAGTCCTATATTCACAGCCTGAACTATGAGAAAAAAATACCTCTTCTTTGCAAATTCTCCAAATACTCTGGAAAACCAAAGATTTTACAAGATGACAGAAAGAACACAATCATTTTTGCTCTGA
This sequence comes from Aythya marila, assembly GCF_965140915.1. Lineage (NCBI taxonomy): Eukaryota > Metazoa > Chordata > Aves > Anseriformes > Anatidae > Aythya > Aythya marila. The sequence continues at coordinate 65,879,008 of NC_139042.1, read as the reverse complement.
GTCATGCCACATAAAATATGACAGTTTTGAAGAAAGGAAAGTGTCATTCCATCTTGAATCAAATTTTGAATGCAGCAGTAATGAAATTATCACTTCTCTCACACAAATACGTGAACAATGAAACTTTCACACAGCTCCAAGTTTAATTTGCTAATAGAAAAATTGCCTACTTCTCAGAAAAGCCAGTGTGAATAGTACTGTTTTGTAACGGGGTCTGCATTATAATATTTGGTTGTATTCTGAAGGGTTTTATGCAACAAAAATACTCACTGATGTAAAAATGTAAAAGACTACTTGGACTATCAGGAGAGTTGAATCAGGCTCAATGCTTGTATTGCCAGCGTTTATTTCCATCTTGACAATACATAATAAGCATTCCTAGCAGGTCAGGCTCCTATTAAATATCCATTGCAACTTGACTTTTGGCAAAATATGTAGCTTTACAAGGGAAACAAAAGCTGCAATTCTCTAAATGAAAGTGGAGAATACGTGGAGCTTAATGTGGCTTTTCTTGCCAGAGACGATTGGTGAAGCCCATCTATTAAGCTTTATTTATTTAGTAATTGTGAAGCAGCTTTCTAATTCCATGCTGGCTTCTAGAAATGAAGAGTTAGAATAATAATATGCAGTACACGGAGGTGATTTTTTTCTCTCACTAGCCTTCTTGCATGATGGCTGGATCAGGCACTGGGGTGGCCTTTGCCCTGATTCAGATAGGAATGTTAGAAGGGTTGTTCCTCTATTGCATTTATATTCAACAAAACACTATTTGTCATGCTCACTCATTGAAGATGTCTCTACTTATGAGTATCTCACAACAAAGCCAAGCAGACTCTGCCAGACTTGCACCATATCCTCTTCTTGATATCATCCATGATTTTTTTTCTATTTTAAACTTCATTTCAGAGTCTGAAATAAGCAGAACATTTGGAATTGGGGTCTACAGCTGAATTGCTGCAAAGTTTTGTAGGAATTATAAGAGATGAGCTGAAGCCAAAATCAAAATATTGTGCATTTCATAAAATATGAGGCATACTATAGGAAAAAGTAGGATTCTATTTTCACCATCAAGTGATATTGTTCAACTGAGGACAAAATAAGTATATATCAAAGTAAAATGTCTTCTGATAGAATTTTATATTGATTTGTTTTTCCATTAAAGCATACACTTTTCTTTGTCATCTCAATTTCTATATTAGTCAGGAAGAAGCTTTGTTTCATAAATTCTCAATTGGTTTCATAAACTGATTATTTAACTATAACTATAATTTCCTTTACTTTTCCCATATCTCCCTCTAGTCTCAGCATACATGGGCCTCCCTATTAGTCTTTTCTTATCTTGATATTCTCTCATTAGCTTCTCTCCCACTAGACCACTATTGCCTCCAAAACTAGGAAATCCCATTTTATAGCACATACTCCTGCTATAGCAGATTAGCAGTGTTCTTTCTTCTTCCCCAATGACCTGGACCATCAAAATATGATCTACTCTCAAACAGAATTGCTGATTTTTATTTTATTTTTTTATTTTTTTCAGTGCGGATAAGGAAGGCATCAAACAAATACTGTATTGGTTGTCTGCAAAATGTTAAGACACAAATGTTGATTTCACTGCAATTTTTTTTTTTTTCCCCAAAACTGTATTTTGTTGTAATTTCAGTTATTTAGCACAAACAAAGACATTATGTTTTAGTTCTTATCAGTATCAATGTCTCTCTTTGAAAACCTCTTGAGTCAGCATCCATGTCTCAGTGATTATAGACACTCCTGACAGCAAATGCTGCAACTGCCCTATGTGGGCATCATATTTTCTGTGGCACACATTCTTAACTGCTGGAAGTAGCCTTCTGACACAGAATGTTCAGACTTCATCTGTTCATCACTAGCTCCCTGACTTCCCTTAGGATCTCTCTCTCTCCTTTTTTCCTTTTTCTTCTAAACAAACAAACAAAAGTCCAATGCAGAGGTTATACGTGAGATCAAAATTTCTCCAAACTAAAGTCAACTCACAACTCCATTTAGGCAAATTCCAATCTCAATGTCCATCAGCCTTTTCTTTCCTTCTATTTTCCTGAACCACTGACCCATTGGGAAGAGGTGTGACAGCCTCACTCCTTCAATTATTGACAGTCATGAGACTGAAAGACAAAACTTATCTCACAAAATGACACTCTTACAGAAACAAACAAACAAACGAACAAACAAACAAAAAAAATCTGAATTATTGCATTTCCTGATCCAGCTCATAGAAAAAAAAAATTACACTGATTTTCAAGGAAATTCAGTGAGTGAGTCAATGGCAAGATAACTGGTCATGTGCCAAGATGGCTAATTAGAGAAAGACAAAATGGAGGAATAAATCTTGTTCTGTATTGAATTTATCATGTGTTATCCAGAGTTTTCACTAATTTTCATCCATTAAACTCTGTAGCTTTCTGGTAATACTAGTGAGAATATTGAATTACTTTATCAGGGAAAAAAAAAATGTTTATAAAAAAGCATATATTTTACCAAAATAAATATATTTTATTACATAAATATGTGAAGGAAAATAGGAATTTTCTAAAATAAGGTCACTTATGCGGCAGTCTGTGAAACATGAAATCTTTGGTATGTTTTTCACATAAAACACTGTTCTAAATGCGAATGGATCTGTAACCTCAGAGATTAATAAAAAAAATCCTTTTCTTTGGTTTGTTTGTTGTGGTTGCTTTTATTCGGGTGATGAAAATAGAACAAAGCAGACTATGTTCAAACAGCAGTTATTCAGTAGTCTTTAAAGATATTGTCTGAATCTAATTGGATTTTAATGAAATGATATTTCCTTTGTGATAAGTACATAAAAATTATGTTTTTAATTAACATCACAAGGTATAAGCTATAGATACCAACCCTCAACTGAAATAATATTACTTTAATGTTTGCTTCATTAAAAAGGGACAGAAGTAATAACAACGTAGCAAGAAACATGTGTAAACTAACTGGACAATGATTAGTGTTGGACCCTTTTCATCCCAAGGAGTTGAGTAATTTTCCTGATGTCTTTTTCATTTCCTACTTCTCTGTTCACTAGTGTTTAGCCATGAAAGAGTTTACAGAGTTTATTTATAAGCTTGAAATTCATTGGGGGTGGAGGGGTGGAAAGGTGGGGGCCAGGCACTTGGAATGAAACACCTATATGCCAGGCAGAATATAAACTACAACAGGTTTTCAAGGAGGCCCTGTAAGTGATAGAATTAAAAATAAGAAACATGTAAATTAAAAGCTATGAGCTATGAGGAAGCAGTAATAGCCTGGAACACAGAAAACTTGGGGTGTTATGCTCCTCGGAGATTTGTTCCCTGGACTGTTACAACGTATGAATGGAAGAATGACCACAGTAAGTAAGGTCTATCCAAAGTTTCTTGCCCCCTCTCTAGGAAAGGCTAGTACCAATCTTGCAGAAAATAATATAGCAAGTATAGACTGATACACTTTTTCAGTCTCTGCCAATCAGTGGGAACTTTGTAACTAAAGTTGCATCATATTTAATAGCCATCAGTTTATACATCTTCTATAGCTGCCTAATCTCTAAGCATCTGGTCTATCCTGGCTGAAAAAACATGTCAGTAAATCAGTCCTTTTTGAATGGGACCAGGAGCAACAGACATCATGAGAAATACCACAGGAGTGAAAAGGATTGTAGACACTTTACTTGGGAGACAATAGGGAGCTTCATCCAACTGAGATCACTTAAGAGTAATAACTCATATGTGATGTGTAGGGCTTTAATCTGGCAGGATGTACAATAATATTAGTCATAATAAATAGGTGGGAAACCTCTTACTTCTTTGAGGAAAATGTTGTGTTATGGAGGAGCTGAAAGATTCATTAACCAGGAAGATCTATTTGATCTGTTTACTTAATAACCTGGGAGTGAAAAAATTACTGCTTCACGGTACCACTATGACTCCCCAGGAGATGAGAGAATGAGAAGTAAAGAATTCTTTATTGTGCTATCTACTGGACACAAAATCATTATCATGGTATTTTGCTTCTGCAGCAACAAGGGAGAGAGAAGACTAGGGAGACAGAGCTACTTCTGCTCCTGGGTCAGTGTAGTTCTGCATTGCCCTTTTTAGCACAGGCTTGACGTTAAATTTAATATAACTTGAGACACACATCAAACACACAGAAGTGTAAGGTATCGCATGCAGTATTCAAGTGGGCAAATGAGCAAAGAAAAGGAGCTAAGTAGGCTAAGAAGTTTAACCCATGGCGTGTTATTTATATTTCTAAGGTGCTCATCCTGGCAAGGATGTAACAGGTTTACGTCAGCAAGGTAAGGGGAACTAAGGTAAATCACAAAGCAAAACCATATGTAATGTAGACAAAAATCTGTAGGTAGGTGGCTTCTCTTGCTCCAAGCCCTGCAGTGAGACTGTAAAGTTGGATGGGGTGAAGTGGCTCATGCATATGTGGCCTTGGGGTAAGGAAATACTCACTTCAGGACACAACCCAGAACCCTGAATCTCTTGCTCAGTAACTTTTTCTTTCTGCTTGGTATTTTCATCCAAAGGAAAGGTTTAGCAATCTTGGTGTATATTTTTATAGGTCACCAGTTCTGAGGATATAAACAGTATCTCCACCTGGTCACTCCACGCTGAAGTAACTAAATGCATATATATTCTTGCTCAGAAATATTCAGGCATTTTTCTTCCACTGATGGCTTCATTTGGTGCTCACTGAGACTCCCATAATTTATTCATACCAAAATACACTTATTATGTATCTGCAATATCATTATTTGAGTTTGTTATCCCGTAACATTAGCTTAAACTGCTGCGTAGGTGACAAGTTTATTAAACCAAGAAAAATAATTGTTTAACAGAAAGAGTGCTAGGCTGTGTTCACCAAGATTTTAACAAAATTTTAATATGTTTACCCTATTTGTAAACGACAGATAAGGGCCATCCTTCCCCATTGCTCAAGGGTCACAAATTTAAACATTCAGACATTCAGGAATTAAGTGCCAAGCAAATACAGCACTGTCTTGGTTTTGTTCAGGATACTAACATCAGGGATACAAAAAAGGATTTTCTAGTTGTTCAATGATATCTAACAAACTGTAAACATATGCGTTTAGCTTGTCTTGACTATACCAGGCTTTTCACCACAAATTAGACTGTAGTCACCTTCATGTAGGTATACACTGAATGTGATGTAGGTATACACTGAATGTGATACAGTGATATCCTCATTTTGATTGGAAAGTCTGGAAATAATGCTAGAGTATAAATGATAGTATTGGAAAACATTTGATGAGAACATACAGAATTATGGGTAAACTAATATTTACCCTACTTTTAAAATAAAATACAATGATTTAAAATCAAACAGCAGAAATCACCTCTCTGAAAGGAAATTAGTAGCTGACAAGCCTTCTCCCTAGGTTTTGTCTCGTTTCTTCAGTATTTGGTGTATGTAGTTCTTCCTTTAAGCTGGTTCTAAAAAAGCATTAAACTCTATGCAGGAAATGGATAGCTGAAATAACTGGAGTTTCCCAGAAAAGACAGCATGTGCTAATGACATAAACAGAGACATATCTGAATTTGGAAAGATGTTTTAAAACTATCTATGAGAATGTCTATCACCTTTTCTTCCAGCTTTCTATATAAGCCCATATTTTTAGGAAGTCATATCAAAGAAAGAAAAAAAAAAAAAAAAAAAAAAAAAAAAAAAAAAGATAAAAAAGATTTGTGTTTAACAATGTGCATATTGTCTTTTGGACTGAAAAAAAAAATAAATAAAAAAGCTTGATTGAGAAAATCTGATAGCATTATGTTCTATCAATGTGTATTGGGTTTACATGGCAAGGTTTTGGTAGTGGGGGGCTGGAGGACTGGCCTCTGTGAGAAGAATCCAGAAGCTGCCCCATGTTAGATAAGGGCCAGTTTCAGTCAGCTTCAAAGGGGCCAGAGGCCAAAGCCAAACCAATAAGCAATGTTGTTTGCACCTCTGTGAGAGCAGATTTAAGAAAGGGGGAAAAGAAAAAATAAAATAAAATAAAAAAATGGGGCAGAGCAGCAGCTGGGAAAGTGAGAAGTGAGAAGCAGCCCTACAGCCTCCAAGGTCAATGCACCAGGAGGGCAGGAGGTGCTCCAGGCAGGCAGCAGCAGTTCCCCCGCGGCCTGGTGGAGCAGGCTGTCCCCCTGCAGCCCATGGGTCCCACATGGAGCAGATCTCCACGCTGCAGCCCCCCCCCATGGGTGGAGGAGCCCCCGGTGGAGCAGGTGGATGTGGCCTGGAGGAGGCTGCGGCCATGGAGAGCCCCCGCAGGAACAGGCCCCAGGCCAGAGCTGCAGCCTGTGAAGAGGAGCCCACGCAGGAGCAGGGGAGCTGGGGGGAGCTGCTATCCATGGGGGACCCGCGCTAGGGCTGTTTGCTCCTGGGGGATGGATGGACCCTGTGGCATGGAGCCATGTGGGAGCAGTTCTTGAAGAGCTGCTGCCTGTGGAAGCAGTTCCAGTTCGAGAAGGTTGGCATCCCATGGGAGGGACCCCACGTGGAGTGGGGGCAGGGAGTGACCGTGAAGGAGAGGCAGTGATGAAGCTTTAGGGACTGACCGCAGCCCCCATTCTTGCTTCCCCTGTGCTGCTTGGGGAGAGAAGGTAGAAGAGGGTGGATGTGGGGAAGGTGGTTTTAGTTTTGTTTGTTTGTTTCCTCACTGCTCTAGCTTATTAGTAGTAGGTAATAAATCTCCATAACCTACCTATGCTGTTTTGCCTATGATGATAATTGTTGGGTGATCTCCCTGTCCTCATCTTAACCCTTGAGCCCTTTTCATTGTATTTTCTCCCCCTTTCCCTTTGAGGAGGGGAAATGAGAGAGCAGTTGTGGTGGAGCTGAATAAAACCCCCACACAGTGTTTTCATAATGGTAATAATTGCTTAAGAGTATACAGTGCACTCTACATCATCCCAGCTGTGAAAAACCCTCACTTTTTATGGAGGATACTCCTCTGCAAGTAAAATATTTGTCAATAACATATATATATATATATATATATATATATTTACACATATATATATATTTTTTTTTTCAGGGGAAAAAAGTGGGAGTGCTACAGTTGATCATTTAGTCTTTGAAGCTTTCATGCTATAGTAAAATTGAGTTTTATCTGCAGGCAGTGTGAGCTGGTAGATATTTACAAGCAGTGCAGAAACTGATAACTGGTTACAGGCAGCGAAGAGGTCTGTTAAGTACTTCTACAAATTATGTTAAAGATTTTCAAAACTTGCTTTAATAAACTTTTAACAGTCATAAGATGGAGACTCAATTTTTATATGCTGTTTTCTCCAATAAAATTTTAAAATAAAATAAAAATAAATAAAATTTTAATCTCTGATGAAGACTCATTTCTGACATTTTGAAGATAAAAACGTTAGCAAGCAATTTTGAGCTTCCATAGAAAGCTTCAGCAATCACAGGCATGAACAGAGCTGCAAGTATTGGCTCTGGTCAGTAAAGCTACTTCAGAGTTCTGAGACAATATTTTACTTTAGGGCTAGAAGGAACTCCAAAATCAGAGTGAGACATAAATTATACGATTCTATATTAATAGAATGATTTTGAAATTACCAATGTATCTGTCATGTGACTATCAATACAGTAAAAGTTATGCCAGTAAACAAGCCTGAATCTAATAGCCACTAAATATGGACAGATTTTAAATCCTCATTTTTTAATAAAAATGTTATTATTAAAAATGTCACTTAAAAAAAAAAAAAAGCAACACAACATATGTGCTAGCTACTTCCAACATATGACTCAATAAAAAACACCTTTGCTTCCTAGTATCTTAAACTAATTCATATCACTATGATTAAACACTGAGAAAACTGCCATTACATCAGCACTCATCTCCAAAACATTGCTGACTACACTTATCAGACTTTTTTCATCATTACAAAAATTGTTCATGAATGAGCATGTATTCTCACAAAATGTTTATTCCTGCTAAACATGGAACAAATTGTATATGGTCTTGAAAGTCTCTTGAGCAAACAATCTGCAACTATTAATAAACAAAATGTGACATGAAAAATCAGGGCATTTCTAGTGCCCTGGAAACCATTTCTTGGCAACTGTCTAATGACTTATGTGTAAAAATATTTTTATATTATTATTATTTTTTTTTAAGGAAACATACCAACAATACTGAAAACCTTACACTGTTATTGATTATTCAAGAACTTCCAGCCATTCATGTTTATAAAAGGCAGGAAACGAGGAGTACAAACAGGGCTTAGATAACACACCAAATACAGAAGCATTCAGTAAATGAAAAAAAAAATATATATATATATATATATATAGTCAGTGATCTTTTTTACTGTATGTTGCTTGTTTTTTTTTTTTTTTTTTTTTTTTGTTGAAAGTAAAGTAACATACTACAAATGAAAATTGAAACTAACCTGTAAAGCATTTATTATTCTGATCACTTTGCTTTTCTGACAAAACTTGTTTCTTCTTTCTTTATTTGTTTTTGTATTTTTAATAGTATTTTTCACTTTATGGCATCCACCACAGTGGGTCCATGACAATAAGGATGATACTACTTGTAATACAAAGAAAAGAGAGGAGAGGAGAGGAGAGGAGAGGAGAGGAGAGGAGAGGAGAGGAGAGGAGAGGAGAGGAGAGGAGAGGAGAGGAGAGGAGAGGAGAGGAGAGGAGAGGAGAGGAGAGGAGAGGAGAGGAGAGGAGAGGAGAGGAGAGGAGAGGAGAGGAGAGGAGAGGAGAGGAGAGAAGTGTTTTTTTTTTTTTTTTTTTTTCGATTTCCTGTTATTAGACATTGAAAAATAAAATATTTTAATGTTTATTTAAAGCCATGCATGGTTTTCGTCCCCCACCATAAAGCTCCAAATACTATGGTAATGGTTGCATTTAGCAAAATTGACCCAAGACGGTGTATCAAGAAATACTGCCAATTTGACAAGGAGAGGGGGAAAGGTTCCCACAGTATGACATGCAGTGTTTTTCACAGAGAACAGACTTTATGGAAGCATTGCATCAGCACAATAGTCAGAAGCAGCTTGGTGATGCTTCCACCCTCCGAGATGTTTTGGTGAGTGTGGCTGTTGTACTTTATGGGAGCTCTCACACTCTCTTCACAGCACATTCACTAACAGAAAAAACAAAGCCAGATATTTTCCTCCGTTCTGTCCTCACTGCCACCTTTAGAGTGTGTCTGGCCTGGTGTAAGAAAAGGGGGTGCTGGAAGACTCCAGGTTTGTGAAGAGAAGGGAAGCCAGTGCTGGTGTTGGTACATCTCTGTGGCCTGTTACTACAACACCACTTTCCATCATGTAGGTGAGCCCTTGAGCAGATGCCACTGTATTGCTTACACTTCTATTAAAGGAGCTTAAAGAGTTCACATGTTCCTGGCACTTGTCCTGGTACCTTCCAGAAATTGCCAGATTAAGATGTAATAAAGGAATGATAGTCGCTTTTCAATTTCTTGTCATTTCAGTGGGTTCCTGCAGGATTTGTGCCAACTCAGATCCTCAAGTCATATTTGATTAAGCTAAGTACAATCAAGGAGGAACATTCTCAGGCCAACTCTAATAATGAAATAACAGAAACAGTACTACCAAATCTGTTGCCCATCACGGTGTGCAATCAGAGTGCCTATGCATGTAATTATAACTGGTTATCTCAAGCATAATTCTTCACTATTAAAGCCAGTAGATTTTGCAGCATATTCCCCTGATGTCTATTCCTACTGTTGATTTTTGTATATTTTATTAGAAATTATATGAAAACGCTGCAATGCTGAGGAGATGGTAGTCTAAATATTCCATCTTTGTTAATGTGGGTTCTTATAAATCATGTTGATTTCTTTATGATTAAATATGAGTTTTTATTTCAGCGTAGATGTCTACAAATTAATAAGCTCTTAACAATGCTACCTTATAGCAAAAGTGCTAGTAGATAACAGATTGTATATTACGAATGCATATTTGGCATAGGCAACAGTGTTCAATGGCATGAGGTATCCTAACAGATTCATCTGGTTTTCAATCACTTTTGACTGCTTGCAAATACGATACCTCTTTCAGTAGGTGTCAGAGTTTGCAGCTCTCTGCCATGAACTTAGACAAATTTTGTGACAGACTGTTGTCACTCACAGCTGTTTGTGTCTTAAAAGCTGCTAGTAAACAATTGTCAAGGAACCAACCTCGCGTATGCCTAAGGAAAGTGTGTTCTGAGTGAGCCACCATTTGGATGTCTTTATGTTCTAGCCCAGATTCATACCACAGCTTGTGTTACACTAAACTTTACTTACTTTAAAGTTAAACCTATTTGTTCCTTAACATATTTACACTTGGACCAAATTATTTTGGATATATAGTCTGTTTAATTCTACTGTCTTTTTAAATTTAGATAATGTATATATAAACATACCTAATATTTATATAGGAATAAATGTATATGTGCATATTTGTGCAGGTTTGCATACATATTTTGCTACTGCAGTTCTGTTTAGTGAGCAGTAAGTAAATAACCAACAAATAAACAGCAAGAAATGGTGCATTTGTAGAATTAAAACAACTAAGTAATTGGCATGTTTTATATGATGCAGCATCCTTAATGCCTTACATCTTGATACAGGTTGCTGTTTGAAAATCAACATAAGAGTGAGAAATCTAGGATTAGCATAGTAAAAACAACTGTCGTCATTTCAAATTAAATTAGATGATTTGAGATCAGTGTGGTGTTGGTGAAGACGGGCTGTTTTTTTCTTCAGAATTTACCTGACATATCCTATACATGAGAGATGTTAAATACACTTGTACAGGTGTCTTCCAGCACAGACTCTGTCAAAGACCACAATGTAACATAAGCAAATAAGTACATTTTAAGTACAAATACCACCACTTCAGACTCTTGTATAAAAACAAATCTCAGTTGTAATAACCATTTAAGCTATAGGAATAATTCTTACTGAATACTAAAATGCTGTTACACCTTACCTTTTCACATGACTACCAGGGAGCCTTTTAGCCTGACTGTATTTTAGAGTGAATGCACTCAGAAACCAACATGATGTTGAAAAGTCTGTATGACATAAACCATGGATGTCCACCATTCCAGTTTAATTTTAATAATTTGCAACTTGCCTTATACCATACTACTGAACATATGGCAGTAAGTAAAATATATCAGGTTCTTAAGAGCTTAATGTCCAAATGGAGATCAGTGACAAGCAGTACTCCTCAGGGACTGGTATTGTGACTGGTGCTGTTTAACATCTTTGTCAGCGACATGGACAGTGGAATAAAGTGCACCCTCAGCACGTTTGCCAATGACACCAAGCTGTGTGGTGCAGTCGACATGCTGGAGGGAAGGGATGTCATCCAGATGGAGCTTCACAAGCTTGAGAGGTGGGCCTGTGTGAACCTCATGAAGTTCAACAAGGCCAAGTGCAAGGTCCTGTACCTTGATCAGGGCAATCCCAAACACAGATATAGGCTGGGTGGAGAATGGATTGAGAGCAGGTCTGAGGAGAAGGACTTGGGGCTGCTGGTTGAAGAGAAGCTCAACCTGTGCCGACAATGTGCGCTTCAGCCCAGAAAGCCAATTGTATCCTGGGCTGCATCAAAAGAAGCACAGGCAGCAGCTCAGGGAAAGTGATTCTCCCCCTTTACTCTGAGCTTCTGAGACCCCACCTAGCATACTGCATTTAGCCCTGGGGCCCCCAGCACAAGTACACAGACATGTTAGAACAGGTCCAGAAAAGGGCCCTGAAGATTGTCAAAGAGCTGGAGCACCTCTCCTATGAAAACAGGCTAAGGAAGAGAAGGCTCCACGGAGACCATATAGTCACCTTTCAGTACCTAAAGAGGGTCTACAAGAAAGCAGGAGAGGGACTCTTTATAAAGGAGTGTTCTGATAGGACAAGGCGGGGGTGGCTTTAAACTAAAAGAGGGGAGATTTAGTTTACATGTTAGGAGGAAATTATTTACTCAGACAGTGGTGAGGCCCTGGAACAGGTTGTCCAGACAAACTGTGGCTATCTCATCCATGGAGCTGTTTAAAGCCAGGTTGGATGGGGTTTTTGTCAACCTGGTCTAGTGGAAGATGTCCCTTGGCAAGGCAGTTGTAATTAGATGGTCTATAAGGTCCTTTCCAACACAAACCATTCTATGGTTCTATAAGAACCATATTCAAACACATATGAACAAGGGTAAGTTTGGATTCTGTATCCTAACTGCTCAGCTTTAGTACCCATCTAAGTATGATACCTCATTGTCACAGGCACTCACGAGATGAGAGTTACTCCTAGCATCGATTCTTCCAAGCATCATCTGGAAAGAATTAGTAAAAAGCAAGCAAACAAACAAAACCAACAAACTACAACAACAACAACAACAAAAGACAGACTTCCTTTCTTTCTTTCCTTCTTTCTTTCTTTCTTTCTTTCTTTCTTTCTTTCTTTCTTTCTTTCTTTCTTTCTTTCTTTCTTTCTTTCTTTCTTTCTTTCTCTCTCTCTCTCTCTCTCTCTCTCTCTCTCTCTCTTCTCTTTCTCTCTCTTTCTCTCTTCCTCCCTCCCTCCCTTCCTTCCTTCCTTCTTTCCTCCCTCCCTCCCTTCCTTCCTTCCTTCTTTCCTTCCTTCCTTCCTTTCTTCCTTCCTTCCTTTTCTTTCTCTCTTTCTCTCTTTCGCTACTGGAAGGAGGGCCAGGCGTCATGGAAAGAATACAGGGATGCTGTTCGTGTTTGTAGGGAGAAAGTTCGAGTGGCCAAAGCACAGCTAGAGTTGAAGCTGGCTGTGTCTGTGAGAGAAAATAAAAAGGTTTTTTTTAGATATGTAAATGGAAAAAGGAGAACTAAAGAATACATAGGGCCGCTCCTTGATAGGGAAGGTCTCCTCACAGACGATGACGTAGGCAAAGCAGAGACGCTTAACGCCTTCTTTGCCTCTGTCTTCAATGCCGATGATGGGCTTCGGGACCCAGGGTGCCCTGAGCTGGAGGGCCAGGACGGTGGGGATGACAAACTCCCAACTGACCCTGAACGTGTGCGGGATTTGCTACTCCACCTGGATCCCTACAAGTCCATGGGTCCGGATGGGATTCATCCCCGGGTGCTGAAAGAGCTGGCGGATGTCATCGCGGAACCTCTTTCAATTATTTTTCAACGATCCTGGGAATTTGGAGAGGTCCCGGTAGACTGGAAGCTGGCAAATGTTGTGCCAATTTTCAAGAAGGGTCAGAAAGAAGACCCTAGCAATTACAGGCCTGTCAGTCTCACGTCAGTGCCTGGTAAAATCATGGAGAAGTTGGTTCTCGGACTTATTGAGGTGCACCTGGGGGACAAAGCAGTCATTGGTCCCAACCAGCATGGGTTTGTGAAGGGTAGGTCCTGCCTAACTAACCTGATTTCCTTTTATGATAAGATCACCCACCTAGTTGACCAACAGAGAGCAGCTGATGTGATTTTTTTGGACTTCAGCAAGGCTTTTGACACGGTTTCCCATAGGATCCTACTGGACAAAATGCCCACCATACAGCTAAATAAAAACATCATACGATGGGTGAGCAATTGGCTAACGGGCAGGGCCCAAAGGGTTATGGTAAATGGGGCTGCGTCAGGCTGGCGGGCGGTCACCAGTGGGGTCCCTCAAGGCTCCATTTTAGGGCCGGTACTTTTCAATATTTTTATAAATGATCTGGATGTAGGAATAGAGGGTATTTTGAGTAAGTTTGCTGATGACACCAAACTTGGAGGAGTTGTGGACTCAAATGAGGGCGTAAAGGCCTTACAGAGGGATCTGGACAGGTTGGAGAGCTGGGCGATCACCAACCACATGAAGTTCAATAAGAGCAAGTGCCGGGTCCTGCACCTGGGACGGGGAAACCCTGGCTGCACGTACAGACTGGGCGATGAGACGCTGGAGAGCAGCCTAGAAGAGAGGGATCTGGGGGTCGTGGTAGACAGCAAGTTGAATATGAGCCAGCAATGTGCCCTGGCAGCCAGGAGGGCCAACCGTGTCCTGGGGTGCATCAAGCACGGCATCGCTAGTAGGTCAAGGGAGGTGATTGTCCCGCTCTACTCTGCACTGGTGCGGCCTCACCTCGAGTACTGTGTGCAGTTCTGGGCACCACAGTATAAAAAGGACATGAAACTGTTGGAGAGTGTCCAGAGGAGGGCTACGAAGATGGTGAAAGGCCTGGAGGGGAAGACGTACGAGGAACGGCTGAGGACACTGGGCCTGTTCAGCCTGGAGAAGAGGAGGCTGAGGGGAGACCTCATCACAGTCTACAACTTCCTCGTAAGGGGGTGTCGAGAGGCAGGAGACCTTTTCTCCATTAACACTAGTGACAGGACCCACGGGAACGGGGTTAAGCTGAGGCAGGGGAAATTTAGGCTGGACGTCAGGAGGGGGTTCTTCACAGAGAGGGTGGTTGCACACTGGAACAGGCTCCCCAGGGAAGTGGTCACTGCACCGAGCCTGTCTGAATTTAAGAAGAGATTGGACTGTGAACTAAGGCACATGGTCTGAACTTTTGGGTAGACCTGTGCGGTGTCAAGAGTTGGACTTGATGATCCTTAAGGGTCCCTTCCAACTCAGGATATTCTATGATTCTATGATTCTATGATTCTTTCTCTACCTTCTTTCTTTCCTCCTTTCTTTCCTTCTTTCTCACGCTCTCTCTCCTTTATTCCTCTAGAATTTGGACCATAGTTCATGAGAACAATGTAAGAAACACATCTTTCTGGAAGGGACTATTAATTAAAGTACCATTCTATTTATAATAAGTAGACTTCAACTGCAACTCTGATATCCACTGTGTCTAGACAACAATAAATTAGACTTGCCCATTAGCTACCAGATAATTTTTAATTTTCTATCTAGATGAGCTCATGTTAAGACCATCTGGAGCTTCTGTAACAAAGCTTTGGGCTACTTGTAAATCATTACTAGTTCCTCCATTTTTCAGGGTTTACTGGTTAAAAATAATCATGCCTATAATCATGCCTAGCTAGTGAAAATACAAGGGGACAAACGCAAACAATACCATCATATGAGTTCTTTGAATTTTCTTTGACCCATGCTGTGTTTTGAACCTACCATGATACTGTAAAGCTTGCAATGAATGGGTATAATCAATGGTTGGGGAAGCTTCATTAAATATACACATTAAACAGTATGAAACTCCTCTGTGTCTCAAATGAACAGGTAACTATATATTTACTTATGACGTTTACCTTTAAATGCTATGTATTGATGTATTGAGCTATCTCTGTAAATTGGATCTTAATCTTTCCTTCATTGTTGCCAGCATGTCAACAGGTAAGTCAAAACAAAAAAAAGTAACTTGCTCACAGAGCTGAATAAAACTCGTCTTAGCATTAGTGTGTATTGTATTCTATTTTAGTTTTCCAAAGTTCAAACCATGAAGCTGTTTGTTTCAAAAATATCAGTTCATGGTTATTTTTAATTCAATAAACTTCTTGGCATATAATTGTGTCACTGATGTTTATTAGTCACAGTGAAGGATAAATCTTTAAAATAAAATAAAAAATAAAAAATTAAAAAAAAATGCACCAAAATCTTAACTTCCATTACATATGACTGCATTTTTACAATAGCTATTTCTTCTTCTTTTGTATTTTTCCTTCTTCTCTGTCTCTTTCTCCTTCTCATTCCCAGATCTGTCTCTTTATATTCGACTGATAGGATTCCAGTCAAACTACTATGTGTCTTGAGAATAAGCTGACCTAGGAAGCACTCTAAACAGTTTTGTACAGATAACAAGCTGGTCTATTAGAATTGAATACATGTCTTTGTGGCTCTCATATATATGTATATAATATACATGTGTACATATACACATATAATATTCAGCTAATAATGTCTCAGTTCAGAATCAACAGTCACAGATAGGTTTGTCACTTCAGGTTCCATATTCCATCATATTATGGTGGGAATAATTTGGAATTTCTAATGTCACGATGCAGCAAAGCATTTCAGTATAAGCAGTAATTAAGGCTATTCTGAGGGCAATTCATGTTAATCCGTATGCTACAGGACACAACTAATGCATAGCTGTTTTTTCTGAACAAGATCTAAAGCCACTTTTGCTATTTAAGTCGGTTAAAAAAGAAAAAGAAAAAAAAAAAAGAAAAAAAAAAAAAAGAAAAATAAATAAAATAAAGAGCAAACTCCAAGATCTCTTATATAAAGTATCTGCTAAAAGGGAAGAAAAGAAAGAATTCATACTGCTTAATCATAGAGACCTATTTCAATAGACTAGCAGACTCCATTATAAACAGAGAGAAAAGTTCCTCCAGCAAATGATTCAGAACTTCAGAACTTCTGCTTAGGTGCTGGTCTTAAGCACTTAAGCACTCAAGTTACATGCCTAAAATTAGACAGTGTGAAATCTCTGAAGTCTATTGATAACCATAATAGCATGACTCATAAAATTATTTAAGTCAGTGCGGCATTCAGTACAGCCAAGTCCCAACTGGGACCTTGAGGCTCTAGTATGTTATATATGGATCATAAATAAATGCACAGGATCCATATCACATAAACTTAACTATGTAAATGATCAGCATTTCCAATTAATTCTGTCATATCTATTTTAGAATAAGATCAACTGACCTTTGAAAGTACTTACTTTTCTGCTTACAATAAATGGAGACTAGATTAGTAGATAACTAACTTTCAGGTGTTTTCAGTTGTGTTGAATCCTACCTAGTATGATTAAAGCTACAGCTTTGTTACAGTAAATGCCAGAAGAACTTAGAGACTGGCCCTGATGCATATTAACATAATGTCAAAAGTCACTATCTAAAAATAGCCTTTGTTTCCAGAGACTGCTGAACAATGATCATATGAATGCTACAATAATAAGGTAGTTAGTTTGAGTAGATAATAGGTATTGCCATGTACTTGTACAAGTCAGTGGTACCTTATAACATCCACTTTGCATATGTTCAAATGACACCAAAAACAGTTTCTCTCAACTTTCCCTCTAAGAG
The DNA here is from genome assembly GCF_965140915.1 of Aythya marila. Classification (NCBI taxonomy): domain Eukaryota; kingdom Metazoa; phylum Chordata; class Aves; order Anseriformes; family Anatidae; genus Aythya; species Aythya marila. The sequence goes on along the minus strand of NC_139042.1, from coordinate 65,861,974 downwards.
CAGAGAGACATATGCATTGAATCTCTAAAAGTAAGATGTAGATCCTATAGCACCACTTTTTTTTCTTTTTTTTTTTTTTTTTTTTTTTACCATTTCAGGAAAGCACTTAGAGTAACTGGCAAATAAAGGAGCCTTCTTTCAGTGATGGGGAAGTAGGAAAGGAAATGTTTGAAGGATTAATGGAGAGAGAAACCTCCTGATCTCCTTCCTGTACAAGCTAGGTTGCAGGAATGTCCTCTTTCAGAGAACATTTGGGCAGAGAGCCTATTTTAAATAAAACTGGGTAGAAGAGAAAGAGGAAAACAGTTTTCAAAACTGTCTTTTCTCCACTTGATGACTACTCAGAATATAGAAGGCATGCTTGACTGTACATTTATTTTGGAGAAAAAAAAAAAAAGGCAGAAAACTACAACTTTATGAAACCTGTAAGGAAGTAGGTAAATAATTACAAATCCTGTTGGGCTAAAATACAGAAAGGAAGTGCATTAAGGGATGCTTATTGAAAAAACATCTAAAGGTTTGCTCTTGTTATGAATGGTGATGGCTGCCCAATGGTCTGTGTTGGATATTGGTTTCTCGTGTTACTGGATCTTATCACTGCAAAACACACACACACACACACATGAACGTATAAACACTTGGTAAAATTGATGTCCGGTGTGCTCTGAAAGCTTCTGAGGCACTGCGTGCTTGTAAGAACAGCTTATATTGTACTATAGTCAAACCAGCCTGACAGTTATGAAGAAAATTTAGCAAATTCAGCTTGATCCAATGCTGCTACCAGGTATTATCACTATGCATATCTCTATATTTAAACTGCTCTCCATGGATGTGCTGACGATGACACTCCCAGTGAACCAGGTATTTTTTATTTATTTTATTTTATTTTATTTTATTTTATTTTATTTTATTTTATTTTATTTTATTTTATTTTATTTTATTTTATTTTATTTTATTTTATTTTATTTATTTTCATTTCTAGAAAAGTAACATCTAGAATTTAGTAACTTATTTTTCTAAAGCTGGTAAAGGTAAAAGAGCTTTTGTATATCACTGATGTTTATTGTATGGTCATGCCACAATTGCTGCAATATGCTATAAATATATTAAAGCCATCTTAAAAATTAGCTAATTCAAATGCCACAAACCTTCTTTCTGGGACAACAGGCAGCTCAGCAGGTGTTTCCTGACTGAATATTCACCCACTTACTCAAGCAGCCAAAGCTCCATGCCATGCTGAACTGCTAAACTGCTCTTGGTATCAATATTAGCAAATCTGGTTGTGCCTCTTCTCTGTTGTGGTCACAGCAGTGATGATCGTGTAGACACAGAGTTGGCTCATTGACTGTGGAGTGCTAAAAGAGTCACAGGTTATTTTTGCCACAGCAGGCAGCTTGTATGATTCAATCCACCAGAGAGCTGTCACTGAGGAAGAAGGTGCTATTTTTATGTCATCAGGATGGAATAGGACTTCATACCAATTTCCAGCTCCAGTTCCATGCACAGATGTTGCAGATGTCAGCCTACATTTCTAGTGTAATTTTTCATGAATATAAGTTTTTGTTTTAAAATTCAAACATCCTATGTCTTTTTTTTTTTTTTTTTTTTTTTTTTTTGGGGGGGGGGGAGTAAAAAGAAACTCTCCTTGAGACTATTTCAGATCCAAAGATCCTTGAGGATCAGTATACTTATAATGCATGGATCATTTACACGCTAGACCATATCATCTCTTTCAGAGTCATCATATTCTAATATCAAGGCCTCCTGTTCACATACTGCACAGAGCTATTATAGACTATTGTGTCAGGCTTGCCTGGAAGAGTGGGGAGCACTTGAATGCATGGATTATTGACGCAATAGACTGTAATGGTATGTCAATTGTCAAGGCCTATGTGGGGATACTTTCCTATGCGGATCATTAACAAAGAAGCTGACACTCTATCATGTCAGTGCAGCTGCCAAGTGCACACACCAACTCTGCATATTAACACCCCTTATGAAATTCTGAATAAGAAGAGTGTGTGCCCACTCCTGGCACTTGAAATTCACTCCATTTATGTATATTTAATAATTACATACGTGCTCATGCTGCAAAAAGCTAGGGCAGCACAGGAAAATTGGAACCCCTTTAAAAAAAAAAATAAGCAAGAAAGACCACAGTAATGACTAGTGCATTGCTGTTCTGCAACACTCTTCAACAGTGATCTGAGAATGCTTTACAAACAAAATAGACTGTGTTACCCCAGGTGACTTCCTGTTTTACAAAGGAAGAATAGAACCACAGAAATAACAGAGGATGCTGAAACTGCAACCAACACTTTTGATATCCAGTCCAACAGTACTTGTTACATAAAAAGTGGACATATGAGAATCTTTAGAAATGTATAGTTAGACCATATTTCTCTCTCTTTGACTCTGTATATTTCTGAACAATGAGTTTATATATATAAACAGAAGAATTCTGTTTATATTCACAGCTCCTTTGTCAAAAGTAGCCTTCTGGGCTTTTCCTCTTTCTTCTCTTTTTTTTTTTTTTTTAAATGAACTTAACTCAGAATAGCTGTTCTTGCATCCAGTAGGTGACAGTAGGATGATTATAAACTTTGGTCTGAGTCTTATGTCCATAGAAGTTAAAAAATGAAATTTCTGAATGCAACATTGTCCCAATTTGTCTAGCATTTAATATAGTCCTTTATCACCTCTGATAAATGAGATCAGAGTTTAAGTTTGCAAAATGCAGTAACTGCAAGCAGTAGATTTTCAGCTTATGGAGATGCATTGTCACTCTGAAGACAATCTGTTTTCTGTAGGCTTGTTGGTTTGTAGGGAGAATCAAGAATAATCTTTCCTTAAAGGGAGGTGTGATTTAATGATAATAATCTGCATCAAGACATCACCTGGACAATATCCATCATTGAATACTGGAAATTGACCATGTTAGTAATGGAAAATGATACCGATATCTCTAACATCAAAACTAGAGGCTGAAGCAAAGCCCACTGAGAACATCCAAAAGCTTTGTATTGTTGTCTAATGGACAAGGACTTAAGACCTGTGTTTGGGAAGGGTGTTCATATAATAGCTAGATGATGACACAGAGAGAGGACTTACTTACTGGACCCTTTGAAATTAGTACCACTCTAAAATATGTTTACTTAAAGTAATTTGCAAAAAGTGAAATAAATGAAACTTTTGTATTCATCCATTAAATATTTCAATAGAAGGTTTTATTCAGTTCTTCAGTTTTCAGTTGTGGTGTGTTTTTGTTGTTGTTGTTTTGTTGGTGGTGGTGTATTTATTTATTTATTTTGGTATGACAATATTCTGAACATTATGTTAAAAGGAATGAAAAGTAATGAAAAGTAATCCTTTGTTCATAATTTTTTTTTTTCTTTTTTTTTTTAACAGTTCTGCCTAAGTGGATACTTCTTTCTCAAAGAATTTAAATCCAAGAAAATTATTCAAGTTCACTGGAATGTAATTCACCTAGTCATTGATCAAAAACTAGCACAAACTGCTAGGCAAAGCAGTTTGAATTAAACATATGAAGAATCACAGCAATTAGCATTTTCCAGCAGTCTACTAGGGATAAAAAGAAGAAATATAAATCTACTAAATGACAGAAGTAAATATAGAAGTAAATATAATAAACAGTTCCAGTTAATAAATGCTGAAATTTATTTGCTCAGAGATGGAATTACCACGGGGTTACTAAAACAATGGACTGGTTAAAAGAAAACATATGAAGCTAAATAAGTGATAAGAAAAAGATAAGGCCAGAAGCCTCAAAGACTGCTGATGTTATGTGGCCAGAAATTCAGCTGCTTATATGAAGTTTAGGTGATCTTGCTGCAAAAAGATAGGTTGGGAGACTCACAAAAAAAAACAAAACAAAACAAAACAAAAGTCTCACTAGATTCTTATTTATCATGTCAATTATTCTAAGAAATGCTCTGGGGAAATCTTAATTTTTGGCTTAACCTAAACAAACAACAACAACAACAACAACAGCAGCAAAAAAAAAAAAAAATAGGATTAGACATAACAATGAGAAGTTAACTAAAAATTTTTCACTTACAGATCTTCCTTATGGTCTTGTTTTTGGGAAACTATTTTTCTAGAGTACCATCTTACTAGAGTGCTCTCTTTCTCTATATAACCATTTTACCAAACACATATTTTATATTGTATGAACACGTACCCAATGAAAGCTGGCAGCAGTGGAAAATATTTCTTTTAATACTGTTATGAGAACAGAGATTATTTTATGTTGGTAATATTTCCTTGCAGATGTAACACACCCTCCCATATACAGAAAACCCCATTTATAGATTACTAGAAATGAGTTTGGGTTAATGAGGTTGCAACTGAAACTGGGTTTAAGAAAAGTATCAGCTGAAGAAGCAAAGCAGTTATTTCGCTACAGTAAAACAAGATTTTCTGGGAATTGGGCCACTGACCATTGGAATTCCAGCTGGCACCAACCAGAAAAGTAAACTTCTCAGACACAGGGATTTCCTCAGGGAGAAAAACAGAAACAAACCAAACAACAAGAACAACAAAAACACACAGAGGGTGGAGCATGGTTATGACTGCTGTGGCTGACAAGATTCTCTGAGAAGTAAACACACACAAGACTGCAGTCTAATTTGTTTGAGGAAATACTCTTCTCTTTTTAAATAATGAGTCTTTATTTCCAAGATCAACAGAACACAGGAGAGAGAAGAGCAGTAAGAACTGGATGCAAACAAGTTCAGGTAATCTGGACAATGTAAGTAGCAAGCAAAGAGTAGCAACTGTTGCATATAAAAGAAAGTGATTTAAGTAGAGGCAGGTTCTTTTAAATGTATGAAAGTGTAAGATATTCTTGTACCTTAATCTGTTTATAGGATCACAAAGGACAAGGTGTCTGAATTTGAAAGGAACCTCTTGGGAACATATAGTCCAGTTCTTCTACTCAGACTAGCGTTAACTAGGGCAGGTTGTTCAAAGATGTGCCCAGCCAGGTTTTGATTATCTCCAAGGATGGAGACTCTGCAACCTCTCTGGAAAACCTGTGACAGGGTTTAGATATCCTCACAGTTAAAGAGTTGTTTCTTAAGTTTAGGTGAAATTCCCTGCCTTTCAGTTTATGTCCACTACCTCTTGTACTGTCACTGAACACAGCTGACATGAGCCTGACTCCATTGTCTTAAGTCTTCCCATCAGGTATTTACACACATGGATGACCCTGGACATTCTCTTCTCTAAGCTGAAGAGTCCTATCTTTCTCAGCATTTCCTTGTAGGAATCACAGAATCATAGAATGGTTGAGGTTGGAAGGAACCTCTAGAGGTCATGTGGTCCAGCCCTTGCTCAATCAGGGCTGCCTACAGCAAGCTGCCATGTCCAGGAAGCTTTTGAACATTTCCAGGGAGAGAGATTTGACACTCCAGCTGTGTCACACCAGGGCTGAACAAAGGGGAAGGGTCATTTCCCTTGACCTTGGCAATGGCATTCCCTTGGCAATGATCCTTGTTGATGATGGCCTTCTTTGCCACAAGGACATGCTGTTGGCTCAAGGTCAACTTGTTGACCAACAGGATTCCCAGGTCTTTTTCTGCAAAGCTGATTTCCAGCCAGTTGTCCCTCAGTGTGTACTGGGGCATAGGGTCATTTCTCCCCAGATGAAAAACTTGTCAAGACCCTTTATTGAATTTCAGGAAGAACTTAGCCCATTTCTCCAGACTGCTGAATGGTGGTGCAGCCACTGTGTTTGATCCACTCTTCACAGATGTGTATCACCTGCAAACTTTCTGAGGGTTCATTTTTCCTGTTAACCAGGTCGTTAATGAAGATGTTACATATTCTTGTACTCCTTACCAACCTACTCACTATCATTTGAGGGTGACGAAGATGATGAAGGGACTAGAGGGGAAGATGTATGAGGAGCAGTTGAGGTCACTTGGCCTGTTCAGCCTGGAAAAGAGGAGGCTGAGGGGAGACCTCATTGCAGTCTACAGCTTCCTTGCGAGGGGGAGTGAAGGGGCAGGCGCTGATCTATTCTCCTTAATCACCAGAGACAGGACCCATGGGAATGGTGTCAAGCTGAGGCAGGAGAGGTTTAGGCTAGACATCAGGAAGAGGATCTTCATCAAGAGGGTAGTCGCACACTGGAACAGGCTCCCCAGGGAAGTAGTCACTGCACCAAGCCTGTCGGAGTTTAAGAAATATTTGGACTGTGCACTTAGTCACATCATCTAAAAATTTGGGTATACCTGTGCAGTGCCAGGAGTTGGACTCGATCCTTGTGGGTCCCTCCCAGCTCGGGATATTCTATGATTCTATGATTCTAACTCACTATACTAGTAACTGACCTCCACTGAATTTCATGAGGATGTTCACAGACTTTGGAGCTTGGCAGTTCAGCCCATTTTTAATACACTTCACTCTCTGTTTATCTGGTCTGTCCCTCACCAGCTTTTCAGTGAGTTTGTTATGGGAGATGGTGTCAAAAGCCTTGCTAAAATCAAGGTGAACAACTGCCACTGCTCTTCCCTGTATGTTCCCTGTGTCATGAAGTCCTTTAAGAGTGACAACTCAACCAAAGTCCAAGCACATGATTTCATAAATTGCAAATAGTTAGGTAAGTCATTCATATCAAACATACTGATGGATTCATAACTTATTTATCCACATGAACTTACATTGGGGTGTTACTTGGGGTGTTTTAGATGTAGATGTGTGCAGCTGGAGGGAACTTACTTAATATATATATATAGAGAGAGATAATATATATATATATATAAAAATATATATTAAAATATATATAATATATATGCTCGGGAAAAAAAATAATTTTATATATATATATATACATAAAAATACCACTTTGGGTGCAGGTAACACATGAACTGTTTAGGCTTTACTGGATTAGAATGGTCTGGGGATTTTTTTTCTGCTGCTGTAAATCATCCCAGTCAAGTTGAACATGGGTAGTTCCCAGCCTGTTTTTGACAATGCCAGTGAACAGCCATCCATGTGAAACTTCCAGAATTCACAGATGTTTCCATTATCCCCTGGCAGTCATCCAAGTGCCCAACTGCATCAGATGCAGCAAGCTAATGTGTCACTGGTAAAGGACTTCTGATTATCTGTATGTACTGGAGATAAAAGAATGTGCTTAGATCACTCTGGTGTTCAGACAACTTCATTAGTTATCTATAAATCAATATATTGATTTTTTCATTGCTTGTTAGAGTGTAAAAGAATTTTTTTACAGGCTGCTTATTCAAGTTCATAGTCTATGTGTCCTCTCTTTTGTGGTCAGCAGCCACAAGGTACTGTGGCTTTCAGTAACAAAAGATTTAATAGGAAGAAACTCACTCTATACATTGCTTTGAGGAACTAAAAGATTTGAAACACTTCTTATTGGAAATCATAATTAACAAACTCTGCACTGTTTTCAATAGCCAACCAGCTTGATTCTGTCAGGGTAATTATGATTCTGCAACCACTTTTAAATGTATTTATGAATAACATCCACAAGATCTGATATGTTTTTTATAGCATCTTGAAGTCATTTGCCTTTGCTTACTATCTCATCTGTGTTAAAAAGAATTGTTTTTCTTTCAAACAAATGGATCACTTGGGCCCAAATGTTCAAAACATCAATAAAATTAATCAGGGTTAATTCTGAAATGAGTATTAAACTGAAGATTAAGCTGAGAAAACAAACTTAGAAGCAGGTTCTTCTTAGTCTTGAATTACGAACTGAAAGTGAAGAAGCTTATCATAATCAAGTGATGAGTTGAACTTAGCACTTACAGTGTCTAGCCTTATGAGCAAATAGCGATATTTATTGATGGTATTAAAGTTTTTAAATAGGCTTAGACCTTTTATAATACCACCGACATTTCATTTTATGGAACATGGAATGTAGAGGCTGTAAAGTCATGATTAATATTGCTAACAATAATAAGTGGAAATGTAATAGTCATTTTTGCTCGTATTTGCTTATATTATGTGAATGCCTTCAGTGTCTTAAGAAACTTTATGGGGATACAATTTTCCCTGGTTTTGGAAATTGACTGACTTATGAAATTGCACAGAAGGACACAAAAGTGTTTAGATTATTTACTTTAACTGTTAACAGACCAAGGGTTGTGATAGTCACTTTGATATGTGTATCCTAAATACATAATTAGATGTATTATTTAAACCTTTCCAGCATGTGCTCCTAAGTAGTGAGGGATATGAATGTGTTAAGTATCACAGAAAAATATGCTAATTATCTGAAGACTTCTGAAAGAATGTAACAAGGTCAAAATAAAACCGAAATAAAGTTTTAAGCAAACAAAGGAGAGAGGAATGTAAAAGAAGCTCTATACTTGACTATCTTTGTGAAAGCCACTGCCAATTTTTGCCTGTTGCAACCTAACAGTACAATCAGAGTTCTTTGAGTGATTTGCCTAGATTGTCACTTAAGAAGTTCTTCTCTTCATATGAATAAATAAAATATGTGAAACACTGAAGATTATCAAATAGTAGATTGATACAAAAGGAAAAGGGTAATAGTAAAGGACTTTTACCACATAATCCTCAGGCTAACCTGAAGAAAGTCAATTATCAGCTCATCTATGCCTCAGTGACCTCCATTCTACTTTTTGATATCATGTTTCCTTTTTCTGGTTAAGTGAATCTCAAAACAACGACAAAGAAATATGCCCAGAATTGCATACAAGATAACAGGTTATAGACTGTACTCTCAACTGACTGAAGTAATGGAACTTAAATTTCAAGATTTTTCTAACTTCTTTCTCTTATTTATTTTTGTTTATTTATGTGATTGTGCATTACTGAGTACACACAGCTGTTGAGAAATAAAACAGAAAGCATAGGTCATCTCTTGTATCTGAGCATTATAAGAATTATATAATAAGAAAAAAACAAAGGTGAGATTATTTTCCTTTACTATATAAATGAGCATTTTTTTGTGTGTTTGAACTGTTAAAAATTGTCTAGAATATCAGATATATATGCAGTATCTTGCTGTAAAACCATTCCTATTCTTTAGTGTAAGATAATGAAAGCCTATTTGACATACAGAAACAGCTATGAAACAGTGGCAACTCACTTCAAAGAATATAAAGAAAATTCTAATTTGGAATAATAACCAGGGAAAATCGGTAGCAATGCATTTTTTTTTGATTTCTTAGCTACTGGTTCACTTCTTTCAGTAATATCTGTATCCTGTTCCATGCTTTCAATGAGGATTGTAGTTTTTTGCTTTTTAAAGCAAGAGAAAACAGTCCTCAAATTCATTCTGATGCTTAAAAACTCCCTAGGGCACAGGCTTCCCTCTCAACACATGAGCCTGCAACTCCTATTAGTACTAATAGGACTCAAGGAAAATGTGTATAGAGTTCACAGTCCTGAAAAACTAGAGTCAACCAGATATTCACCACTGCTTCTGTGTACACAGGATAAAGCTAATATATATCATAAATAAAGCAACACGTTTTAACCTGTTTTCTTCATACTTTCTTCGTATTAGTGGGTAGCTACAGATAAAAGGCTTTTCAGGTGGATAATGATCCTACTCTCTGCCTTTTAACAGTAGATTTTTTAATTTTTTAGTTGATAAGTATTATAAGAATACTGATAAGTATTATAAGAATCTCATAATATTTCTTCAAGGACAAAATACTTATTAAAAGATAGAAATATTCCTTCCATGAAGCCACTACCAAAGAGTTAGACATTTCATATGCTGAGCTCCTTTTTTTGGTTTTAATGCTCTGGATAGTATTTAACAGAATCACGGAATCACAGAATTTCTAGATTGGAAGAGACCTCAAGATCATCGAGTCCAACTTCTGACCTAACACTAACCAGTCCTCCTCTAAACCATATCACTAAGCTCTACATCTAAACGTCTTTTAAAGACCTCCAGGGATGGTGACTCCACCACTTCCCTGGGCAGCCTGTTCCAATGCCTAACAACCCTCTCGGTAAAGAAGTTCTTCCTAAGATCCAACCTAAAATTCCCCTGGCTCAACTTTAGCCCATTCCCCCTCTAGCCGTCACCAGGAACATGGGAGGACAGACCAACCCCCACCTCACTACATCCTCCTTTAATGTACCTGTAGAGAGCAATAAGGTTGCCCCTGAGCCTCCTTTTCTCCAGGCTGAACAAGCCCAGCTCCCTCAGCTGCTCCTCATAGGACTTGTTCTCCAGACCCCTCACCAGCTTCGTTGCCCTTCTCTGGACTCACTCAAGCACCTCGATGTCCTTGTAGTGAGGGGCCCAAAACTGAACTCAGTACTCGAGATGTGGCCTCACCAGAGCCGAGTACAGGGGGACGATCACTTCCCTAGCCCTGCTGGTCACACTGTTCCTGATACAAGCCAGGATGCCGTTGGCCTTCTTGGCCACCTGAGCACACTGCTGGCTCATATTCAGCCGACTATCAACCAATACTCCCAGGTCCTTTTCCACCAGGCAGCTTTCCAACCACTCATCTCCCAGTCTGTAGCTCTGCTTGGGGTTATTGTGCCCCAGGTGCAGGACCCGGCACTTGGCCTTGTTGAACTTCATGCAGTTGACCTCAGCCCATCGGTGCAGCCTATCCAGATCCTCCTGCAGAGCCTTCCTACCCTCGAGCAGGTCGACACACACACCTAACTTGTTGTCATCTGTGAACTTACTGAGGGTGCACTCAATGCCCTCATCAAGATCATCGATGAAGATATTAATGAAGATCGGCCCCAGTACCGAGCCCTGGGGAACGCCATTAGTGACTGGCCTCCAACTGGATTTGACTCCATTCACCGCGACTCTTTGGGCCCAGCTATCCAGCCAGTTTCTAACCCAATGAAGCATACACTAGTCCAAGCCAAGAGCAGCCAGTTTCTTGAGGAGAATGCTGTGGGAAACGGTGTCAAAGGCCTTGCTGAAGTCAAGGTAGACCATGTCCACAGCCTATAAAACAGTCCTATGCATTTTTTATATCTGTAAAAAAATAAAAGTAAATAAAAATAAAAATAAAAATAAAAATAAAAATAAATAAAAATAAAAATAAAAATAAATAAAAATAAAAATAAAAGTGTTTGTATAAACCTGAATATTATATTTATCGATCGGTAAATGAATACTCACTTTAATAACTTCACTTCTGGGTACATATAAGGGTATTTTTGCAATACCATTATATCTGTTTAATAGACATGAAGAAAAGAGATGAATCTAAAATCAGATAAGTACCTAAGGACTATTCCCAAAAGTTAACTTTAGTCAGACATTTCCAGAGCATGATTCAGTGTTTGAAGACAGGCTTTTAATCAACCCCTAGAGCTGTTCTCTCTATGTGGAGTGTATGGGAATCCTGGGATGGTTAGTTCCCCTAGGCTAAAGTTTGCATTTAAGAATAGACAGTACAAACTTGAGTGTTTCAGCCATGTCTTTTCAATTGCCTATTCCCTGTACTGGCATCCAAAGACTTAACTTACATTTTGGCTCTTTATGTAATGCAGAGAAGCCTAGGGGTAGGAACAACCAAAATCACGACTCTGCTCAGGGAGACACTTAGAGCTATGAAGAGGAAAAGAACGTGGCTTGAAATAACAATCATTCCAGGATATGATTGCTTTATTCATAAATATGTTTGTTGATCTCACTGCAAATGCTTTTTAAGATGGTGGAGAAAGCTCACGAAAGAGGCCAGAATTACCTCACTGTCTACTGAATCTTAATCCACTGTTTTAATCACAAAATGGTGAAACCAAGGGGAAATGTGAGTGCTGGGAGAAGTGTAGTGAACAACAGAAATGTGAAAACTTTTATACCAATACAAAAACTTGATTACTGACTTGGATATATTTGTCTTTATAGCAATAATCATTTCAGACCTCATAGTTACTATCTGGTCTGGTTGCAGTTCTTCAGCTTAGCCAAGTCGGAACATTGGTTCTCCATTATGCACCTGTGAAGGGGCGACCCTGTCTGTACATACAGACTGTGGAACAAGGGGCTGGAGAGCAGCCATGAAGAAAAGGATCTAGGGGTTCTGGTCAACAAGTTGAGCAAGCTGAATATGAGTCAGCAGTGTGCCCTGGCAGCCAAAAGGTCCAACTATATCCTTGGGTGCATCAATCACGGCATTTTTAGTCAGTCAAGGGAAGTGCTTGTACTGCTCTGCTCTGTGCTGTTACCTGTTACGACCTCACCTCAAATACTGTGTGCAGTTTTGGGCACCACAGTATAGAAAGAGCATAAAACTATTAGTGAGTGTCCAAAGGAGGGTCACAGAGATTGTTAAGGGTCTAAAGGGCAAGGAGTGTCTTAAGTCACTTGTATTATTCAGCTAAGAGAAGAGAAGCGTGAGGGGAGGCATCATGGTGGCCTGCAGCTCCCTCACAAGGGGAGTGGAGGGGCAGGTGTTGAGTTCTGCTCTCTGGGGACAGCGACAGGACCTGAGGGAATGGCATGGAGCTGGGACAAGGGAGGGTCAGGCTGGGGGTTAGGGAAAGGTTCTGCACCCAGAGGGTGGTCGGTCACTGGGACAGGCTCCGCAGGGAAGTGGAAGTGGCACCAAGCCTGTCAGAGCTCAAGGAGCATTTGGACAACACCCTCAGACAGAAGGTCTGATTTTGTGTGGTCCCATGTGGAGTCCAGAGATGGACTCGATGATCCTTGTGGGTCCCTTCCAACTCAGGATATTCCATGATTCTATGATTTTATCTGTATTAAAATTGATTATTGAAATAGTGAGAGTAGTGAGAGGTTTTTTTTTTTTTCCCCTTCCTCCCACCCCCCCCAAAAAAAAAAAAAAAGACATGGAGAGACATCTAAAAATTTGTAACATGTTCAGTCTGATGAGAACAGTAGTGATTTTATGCACATTACTTGAGAAATCTCTTACGTGGGGATGTTTGTGTATAATTGCATATATAGAGATATACATATAGCCTAGACAGATCTCAGACTCTGAATGGGAATGCCTTGTGATAACACTAAAATAAGAACCATGGAGGAAGTCCCCAAAAAAAAAAAAAAAAAAAAGAAGAAGGACCAAAGGACATTTAGGATGATTTAGTCAATTTAGGATTTCAGATCCATTTAACTGAAGGACTCATTTGTCAGTTACAACATCAGACAAACTTCCTAACCATTGTATGTATCTTATCTCAAAGTATTCTAAATGTCATTCTTCATACACATAGCACTGACTGAACCTCTCTGCTCTGCCTGAATTTCTTGAGCACATATAGTTCCTGAAAACTCATGCCACTAATTATATGATGTAAAGTGACCTGACCTTAAATTGTAGATATGTGCTCTCCTCATCATTAAGGTACAAAGTCCACTCTAAATCCAAAGATATCCTCCTACATGATAGTTTCTTGTTTCACATGTTCTAATACAAGTAAGAAAGATTCTGGAAAACATCAAAAGTATTCCAAGATAGAGGTGTTCTTTACTTTTAGAGCAAACATTAATGGTTAAAAAAAGGACAGTTTAACAGAGTCAGAGCTCTCTCTAGCAACAATTTCAATGAAACACTCTTTGGATAAGATACCTCAGTTTCACTACAGGCAGTTGAGATTACCTGTATTTTAGTTATTAAACTCCCCTAAAATTTCTATTCTGTTAGAGCAAGCTCTGAATTTTCTAGCTTATATTTATTGCATTGGACTTTTCCCGATTACTCTCTGTTTTGCCTAGGACTGCTTCACCCTGAATTGTTTAATTTCCAGCATTCTTAATGTCACTTGCTAGGCTCAGATGCATGAAGGAAGCTGTCTATTTGAAACACACACACACACACACACACGCACACAAAAAAACAAACAAACAAACAAACAAAAAACTTGTTTCTCTAGGACATGAGACAGACTGAAAGTACCCAATTTTCACCATGTAAATGTGGTTTCTAATGCCTGAGAAACCTAGTATCACATCAAATACTGAAAACTTTAGATGAAATTTCATTTATTTAAAAAAAAAATATCCAGACTGCCAAACATGACATGTAGTAAGAGACTTCCATTTTAATGATTTTTTCTTTGGAAAACAGTATAGACTTTATTCACCTCAAAGGAAGTTGTGGGGAGCTGGGGGTCGGCCTCTTCTTGCAGTTAACTAGCAATAGGACAAGAGGGAACGGCTTCAAGTTGTGCCAGGTGAAGTTCAGGTTTGGAAATTAGGAGACATTTCTTTTCAGAAAGAGTGGTTAGGCATTAGAACAGGTTGTCCAGGGAGGTGGTGGAGTCACCATTACTGGAGGTGTTTAAAGAAAGGTTGGATGTGGTACTTAGAAACATGGTTAAGTGGGTAATATTGGTGGTAGGGGGACAGTTGGACGATCTTGGAAGTCTTCTCCAACTTTCATAATTCTATGATCTTATGATTGATTGATTTATTTATTCACTTCCTTAGGTTAAAAAAGATCACATTCTACAGTTCATCATGTGAGAAACATAGATTCATGACCTTGCTCTGTATGAATTCACAGTGGTATGATGAAAACCACCCCTATACTAGGAAAAACAGGAAATCTGATCCATTTCCCAGTTCACCTTACAAATAAGGTATGGAAAAATATCATGTCTGCCTGATACAATTTAATTTTCATGAACACATTTGAAAGTTTGGTTTATTGTGATAGATATCAGACATAAACTATTGTAACCTTGCATAGAAAGGAGATTTAGTCTTCTTTCAAGTTTGTTTTCCTTCACTTCTAAATCCTGTTCTTCACAGTCTGTGTGCACATGGATCTGTGGATATGGGTCATGGTAGTGTGTCTTCGTCTCCTGATCCCTCAGTGATCCTGTTTTGAAGCCTCTATGAAATGCACTGCCACATTCCAGAGTTTCACTTGGCTTGTCTATGTTACACAAGCCAGAACATGAATAAGTGAGGAGGACGAGTGGCATGTAATATGCCTGCATTGTGGTCTGACTGGGAGAAGGACACAGATAAAACATTAGCCTGACCCTGAGAATTCAGAATCTCTCCTGCATATCTTAGTTTGGACAGTGTTAAGGTGCTTGTTTTTAACACCAGTGTCTCATGTTAGAAGATGATGCAGAGAATACTGCTGTGGAGTTGTGACGCTTCTATGAGCTATTCATTATTTGCAAGTACAGGCATGTACAGATCCAGATGAGCTATGGGCACACAGTCACCTTGTCACTGTATAAACCCTATTCATTCAAAATTAACCCAGTAGCATTTTTGGAGCAAATTTCCACAGGGAGATTGAATATATATCAGACCAATGCCTTACATCACACAGGTGCTCTTTTACTCATTTAAAATATATTGAGACTAGGAATTATGAAACTGTGCCCTGAGTTCCATGACTTTTACAGGCATCACTGCCATGTTATTGGTTACTTTGTCAGCTCAGGTAACAAGTTTTGACTCCTTATGAACCAAGTGGGTGTCAATACATGAGTTAGGGTTTGGACTTGATAGTCCTCATGGGCTCCTTCCAACTCATGACTTTCTATGATTCTATGATTTAAATAGAGGCCTAAAGAAGAGACATTGGGATGTGGAAGTTCCTTGCAGATATACTTTCACTTTTAAATGAAAATAGTACTTGACACAACAGGCAGCAATGATATATATTAAATAATAATAATGTGAATATTAATAACAAATCTACATTCAAATTTCAGACTTACATTAAAGCACACATAACATATGGGAATGAAGCATATTTAATCAAGCACAAGGCTACTTTTTTATTAACACTACTTTCTGAAAGTGATATGAAAACTCCTACTGACTGAAGAGAATGCTTTGAATCTGTACCCACAGGTAGGTTTGAAGTACGATCCCCTGGGACTCCTTTCCACCAAGCTCATATTGTCCTATGGTGGAATTCCAATCACAGAGGGCAGCTCATGGAGATGACTAATGATTCTGCCAAATGTATCTTGTATATTCTCCACATTCTTTGGTTTCATTCCAGGCTCCTAAACTCCCACCCAATCAACAATCCTAGGATAGCCAGTGTAAGTCCGTTAACATTGTAAGTGGACCAGACCAGAGCAATCTGAGAATCATAAACTAGTCTTGTTACCCCACTACTGTTTTGCTACTTTGTCAAACATATGATGTATCAGATTTGCTCTTATGGTGTACCATCTGCTTCAGACCCTCTTGCTCCCCCTTCATGCACTGTGTTGTGTGACTTGAACTTTAGACTTTTAGGGCAAGAATTAGCCATCAATGGGATCCTTTATGAATGACATAACAAATATGGGGGTCTTACCTAGTAGCAGACCACAGAAGCAGTTAAAAGTGTTTGTACAATAGTTTATAAAATCAGATTCAATACAAACAAATTGGACAGATGAGCCAAATCAGTTCGATGAGTTTTGTTCTCAGTATATGGCCCAGGTAACTAGGACCATGCTTACCTCTCAGGCCTGAATTGCAGTATGGTGTTCCAGTCATGTGGGTGTGATGGGGAGGAAACACTGGGAACCCAGCTACCTAGAAAAGTGAGCAATAAAGAAGTACACACATACCTCATACAAAGGTTGTCCATATTATAAAGTTTCCCAGTGCACTGTCACTGTTTCACAGTACTTGGAAATAAATCTTTAACAATTAGAATATTTAGCTTCACTGATGTGGGTGGGTGGGACAACCATTCCCTGCTGAGCTGTATGTTTCTCTACTGTTTTCTGCTTTCTATTATGTCTAGAGAACATTATGGAGACTGTATTCTCTTGTCAAACTTTTTAAGGAATAAATAAATATTGTTCTCTTATGTCATAAGCATTCGAGTTCTTTTATTTGACAATATAGAATATTTAATGTAGAACACTTCATGTTTTCCTGTGTAGCATATTTCTTTTTAGTAAAATTAGGGGGTGGGGAGACAAATTGCAATAATAAGGGCCTGAAAGGTGTAAAAAACATACGGCAAATAAAGTAATTTTCCAGTGAGTCTGTGATATTGCCATTTCCCTTAGCAGCATTGAGTCTCCTTCATAATAGAAGTTGCTGAGGGCTTAGAGTACTAGAAAATATAAAATACCTATGGGACATATTCCAGTACTGTACATTAAATTTGAGGATTTTACATGTGATAAAGTATGTCAGTGTTGCTTACAGGGAATTCCAGTGATACCTCAGCTTTCTTGGACTTATTATAAATCCTTTGTTGGAATTATTGCGGCTGGTTCAATAATTCAGATTAGCCCTCATGTTTATTAATGCACTACATCTGTGCAAACAACATGTCAAGCAGAGAGTTTATTGTAATTGCCTGAGCAAACAGAACCTGAAAGAAGCAATTTCCAGTTACAATGTGCTATGACAAGTAATGAGGTAATTGGCATTCTGTCCTGATTACTTCCACCTTCCTTTTCATCAGGTCTATATTGTGTGTGATAGATAGTTTTATAAGAAATGAAGGTGTTTTATAATATGGTCTGCTGCTGCTTAAGGTTAGTGATTAAAGACAATCATAATTTTCTCTCAGAGATCTTATTAGTTTTAACATTATTTATTCATACGTGTAAGATGTGGACCCAGAATCTCTCTTTCAGTGCTATACATGCACTTAAAATGTAAACGCAACCACAATCCTATTGAATGCAAAATATCTTTGAGGTTTCTAAGCTCATATTACATGTCAACATTTCATGATGAAATTATATGCTTAATCAGACAGATTAAGATGAACTATTTTATGTCTATAGTTATATAAGCATTTTTGGTATAATATATGTTAATGTAATATCTCAATTTCAGTGTACGAATATTAAAAAAATAGTTAAAGGTATGATCTATGGTTTTAAACAGAACTTCTTCTCTCTCTTTTTTTTTTTTTTTTTTTAAGGGGGGGAGGAGAGGGAGTGTAACTTTCCAGAAAAAATAATTTTTATACACTAGCATTTGTTTAATATTTAAAGTGTTTGTTCTTGACCAAAAGTAGTTATAGGATGTTTTGAGAGGTTTTGTATTGTTCTACTGTGGGCAGTGGACATTTTTCTAGTTATTTTTCAATCTTACTGGAACTATTTTGAACTTTATACAGAGGAAAAAGTTGAGAAAAGAGACTGCGTGTAAATGCTCCAAAATTAATTGTGGAATTTTTGATTTCAGCAAAAGTAGTTTGGACATAAGATCACAGTAGTTTGGACATAAGATTAAGATATTACTAAAGATTTGGACCATATTCGTTTCCCTTTTCTAACCAAACACAGTGAAGCATGAAGTGCTGTCAATCCTTATGACATAAAACACCAAAATATAAAGAGTCATGGTAAAAACAAAACAACAATAACAAACAAACAAACAAAACCATATAGCATAACAAAACAAAAAATACATTGTTGATTCTATATCGAAACAAGCAAATAAAATTTCCTTTAATTAGGAACTTTGTGCAACAAATAAAGAGGTGCTATTTAGGAATGTACAAAAAACAAGCAGATACATTGAAATCCTTTCTGTTTATTCAAGTTTGTGGTGTATGACTGCTTCTATCAGTGAAAAGAGCTGTTGAAGGGGTGTTTCTTCTCAGTTCAGCCAAAGGCAATATTTACCAAAAAGGTATAAAACCACTCCCACATTTAGCACTAGAAATGAAACAACATTATGTACATATGTATATATATATATAAATATATATATATATATATATATATATATATATATATATATATATTAGGTAGGCAACTGCGGGTATGAAGAAAAAAAAAAGAGAAAATGATTGAAATCCAGAATTGAAAAAGAAAATATTTAATGAAACCTAAGGTAGTAACAGAAGATATGATTTGTTGACTTGTACATCAACATGTCAATGCTCTATACAATACTATGTGAAACAGTCCTGCTGTCTGTTCTTCTGCATGGTTGTAAGTGAGAATAGTTGCCTTTTCCATGAACACACCTTCTATTAGATATTTCATCTAAGCTCATACATTGCCAAAAAATACTTTAAAATTTAGAAAACTTAAACTGTATTAGACAATTTCCACTGAGCAATTTAGTAATTTGTTAGAGTGTGAACATGACTGCTGGAACATGCTTCTGCAACTTGTCTGTATGTGGGATGCTGTCAAAGGCACTTTGAGGAAGTGGACTAGGCAAATCATTTTGTATAAGTATCTGTTTTTGCAAATAACTGGCCAGGATTCTCCTTCCAGGACCTCCCGCCTACCGGGCTTTGCAGATGTAGTGAGTGGAGGTAATATTTTAGCTCAGTATTAACAGTAAAATAATATAATATTTTCCTCTAGAGTATTAACTTATTTCAAACTATTTCATACCTCCAAGAGTGTGGTATTATTTTCAGATTTTTATTTTTTTTTGTACCATTTCTTTGTAAAACAAATTTAATTTATTATCTTCTATATTTGCTCCCTTTGATAAGGAAGTGGAGAACATTTATCCAATATTTTTAGTTGATTAATTATTTTGGTTAGCATTTTTTTGATACTGTAGTCTTAAACTTCCCATGTTCTGCTAGATATTTCCAGTTGCCGTCTGTATGCAACTCAAGACTGACTTCATTTCTTCTGTTTGAATGTACTAGGACCTGTTTCACCTGCTCTTATGCTGGTTGCATATTTGATGTGAAGATAGTGGTAAAAAATGAAAATGAAATATGATATCCTTAAATATATCAGAAGATAAAATACAGAAAGTAAAGACAAATTAACAATCCCAGCTGTTTTCTTCAGACATGTTTAATTATAAAGATGCAGTGATAAGCATAGTAGTTCAATAGCCCAAGAATGCAATGTTTACAAGGGTAAGAGATTTATATCGTCAGCTGCTGGAAAAGCCAAGCTATGCTGGTGTAAGCAAGACTAAGCCAAAAGTTTAGTAGTATGTGAAATTATAATACCTAAGTAATATCTGTCTCAGTCTCTGACTAATGTAGTTTTTCTTTCAAAGCACAATAGAAACATGAGTTCTGGTCATCCAGGCTGTCCATGGGAAATTTTCACTGTAGTGTATCAATGAAAATTTTGGGAAGAACAGTGGAATTGTTAAATCCTAATTGTTCCATTAATGAAAAAGTGCAAGACTTTTCCATTAAAATAGCTGTTCTTGAGCCACTGCACAACTTTATGTACTTCCAATGGGATTTGATCCTTTATGTTATCAAAAGCAGTAGGCATTTCCTCAATTGGTATGAAGGCAAAGGCTTGTAGGTAATGGAGCTTCAAATTGAATTCTGGATTAAATCCATGCTGAGTTGCCAATCCAGCACTTTGTGTTCTTTGCCAATAGCTTTGGCTCAAGTCGAAGAAGCAGGCTTTGTTCTAAACTGGTGCAAATTCCTTGGTTGCTATGATTGTAGCTTGTTCAAAGTGAGTGATCACATATGTGAGTCTTAAGTAGAGCTGTGCAAAACTTGGCAGCTTGAGTGCACAAGGGGCTTGGTGAACCTTCATTTGGCTTCTGTGCTTATGGGCTTGAGTTAGTGTTAGGAAAATTAAAGAATGAGGTAGGAGATGCACTAAATAGAAGCATCTCAAGTAATAAAATGAGTCACAGACAGACATGTCTAAAGTAGGTGTAGGAAAAAGTGAGGTCCTGTAAAAGTCATGTTTGCTGTAAATTAAATACGGCTTTATTATTTAAAAACTTTTTTTTTTTTTTTTTTTTTTTTGTCACTCAAATATAGATATATTTAAGAATACAACTTTTTTGTTTTGTTTTGTTTTGCTTTTATGGAAGCAAATCCTTCACCCACTGAAAATAAGAGAAAAAGCAAAACTTTTCCTCACTGATCATATTACACTTTATAATTTGTATGTCTTCTTTACCAGAATACTCTTACTTATTAACTGTTTTCAATTCTTTTTAATTTAAGAATTACACATTAATAAATCGTGTAAGTAGTAAGCTATGGTATATTATTCTGCTAAATAGCAGTATTAACATCAAACTGGCTTGGAAGAGAATAGCCCATTTCAATTCTTCTTTTATGTCTTCTTTTTGCATCAATATTTAATTAGAGTGATGAAATGATAGTAGGTGGAAATTCCTTCTTTTACATGGTATGAATTTAGGGTGAGCACTTTGATAGACTGACAAAATACGCTTCAAAACACAGCTTTTTTAATGTGGCTATATTTTGACTCTTCCAATCTAAATGTTGGCATTAATTTCATAATAATGATGATGAGATACCTTCATATAAGTCAGGCTTTTCATGAATCACTATGTTCTTGGAAGGAAAATATGCTACTACTACTGTGTCTGCTACAACTACTAGCATTGTTCTTATTTTTTATACTGCAAAATGAAATTAGATCTGGAACTATCACTTTCCACTCAGTCTCTCCATTTAAAATTCCCCTTGCAGCAGTTGCAACTGTTCTTAATGGCCTTGGCCAAGATAGAGAGAAGAGCCTGAATACTCTTGTGCACCCTCTTAAGACTGTTATTCCATGTGACAGTTGCAAATGTGTGGGATGCTCTTAAGTTATACAGAGGACCAATGTTGCTCACAAAACAATCAAGGAATCTTTGTTTTTAATTTGAGAAGGATACCAACTAGTTTGAGATTGTTACTTTAATGGGCTACATATGGAAATGCCATTGACATGATGGTATAAAGTGCATCTATATTTTCAAGACAAAACCTCAAGTTTTCAAAACCAATAGTGAGCAGTGTAGGACAAATGATAAAACAGACTTGGAAAATTTAGGCTATCTATTAGCATCTGACATTGACTCAGCAGGGGAATCCTTCCTCTGAGTTTTCCTGTAATCAGCGCTCCTGTATTTATGCATCTCATTTTTCCAAGAGGAAATGGAGCAAAGCTCATGACTCTTGCCAGTTCTTTGCACAGTAGCAGTCCTCAGGTTTTAGCCAAATTTGAAGCAATTCCCAATAAGAAATTATTTCAGCAAAGATGTGAAGCACAGGGTTGTGGTACAAATTGCAATTTATTTCTAAGGAGTCTTTGTGTGAAAGGCACACACAGCCCTATCAGGGATGGGAAGATTCATGTCCACCAGCACTACTGGTTACTGTTTATTTGTCTGCAAACATGCAAGCAATCTAAAAATATAATACTTTCTTCTACTTCTATCTTTAATGTTATAACACATTCCAGAAATCATAGTTATAAATGTAACTACAGAGGATCTGATAGTCATATTGGTTTTCTTTGGTTACTGGTAAGGATGTTTTTTGTGGTTTAGCCCCTTCATGTGGCTAAATACCAGACAGCCGCATGCTCATTCTTCCCAGGTGTGACTGGAGGAGAAAATTGGAAAGGTAAAAGAATGAGAATTCATGGGCTGCAGAAAAGACAATTCACTAGGGAAAGAAAAAGCTGAGCATGGAAGTAAAGCAAAACAAGGAATTCATTCACTGCTTCCCACCAGCAGGCAGATGTTCAGCCACTTCCAGGAAATCTAGGCTCATCACATGTATCAGTTTCTTGGGAAGACAAATGTCATCACTCCAAATGTGTCCTATGCCCTGTCCTGTCCCCCACTCCCACCCTTTCCTGCTTCTTTCCCCCAGCTGAGCATGACACCATGGGGCAGCTGCTGGGCTCTGCCCACAGAGGCCACCCCTGGAGCCCCCCACTACCAAAAGCTTGCCACGTAAAACACAACACACATGCATTTACTGGTGCCAGAATGATAGCTGAAGTCTGCTTTTGACATTGTTCAATAATGCTGAAAAATGTAAAAATGCCAATTTATGAAATTTCTTTCGGTCTTCTTTATAATGAATGACATTTTTTCAGATGCTATTTACCACAGAAGTCACAAGTTTGTTCCGTGTGTTCAACTTGTGCATGATCATGGCCTATCTAGTGCCTTTTAAACAAAACTTGTCGTATCAGATATACTGATATACTTAATTCATACTACTCTACGAAGGCATTTTGCAGAAGTAGTATTGCTCAACATTTTTCCACAGCATCAGTTTGAAACACCAGGTGTTTTGGGATTCTACTTCCAGTTGCAAAGACTTGTTTTTAACTACCCACCATCTCTTACCTACATGGAATAAAATACTATCCCAACAGGTTAAGCCCACCCTACAGGTAACACCATTTTCTAATTGCTCAGAAAGTAGTATTTCATAATGAATATGTTAACTGTGTTGAAATAATCTTAGAATAAGAAGTTCTTGTGGTTTAACCTGGTCAGCAGCTAAGCACCACACAGCCGTTTGCTCACCCTCCCCTAGGGGCCTCTGCACAGGCCACAGGGGAAATTCTGCTCTGTGCCTGGAGTACCTCCTGCCTTCCAGCTCCACTGACCTGGAGGTCTGCCTGTTCTGACCTGGTTCTCACTGCTCTCCCAGCTGCTGTTGCGCAGCAGTTTTTTATTTGTGCTGAATCTGGCCCTTATCTGACATGGGGCAGCTGCTGGACTCTGCTCACAGGGGCCACCCCTGCAGACCCTCACTACCAAAACCTTTCCGCATAAACCCAAATCACATGTGTTGGTTAACTAAAGAAAAACAATATTTTTATGTACAATTGCCTCCAAAATAATTAGTGATGTAAGATTTATTTATTTATATATATTTAAATCAAAAAGCAAACAGAAAAATAGATGAGAAGTGAATATAAGTTGCTTTTATATTATTACAGGTAATTTGAAGACAGAATTTCTGTAAGATATTTTTAGGATAAAGCAATCTCATATCCTGTATTATTAGTATTGTCTATGCTTGAAGACCTTAGTTTTTAAATATAGATTTAAAACAACTTTCCTATCAGATAGTGTGCACTGAACTCTGCCACAGATAAGGCTGCTGAACTGGAGATTATGTAAGTGATTCCTGTTAGGAAATACAGGAAATAAGTGATAGTGTTGTATATCAAATAAGTGAAATATATATATATATATATATAAACACACATATATATATGTGTGTGTGTGTGTATAATATGTACATGTGTATACATATATATATACACACACACATAAATACATATATGTATACACACACGCGCGCATATATATTTGTATATATTTTTATGAGTGGTATATCAGATAAGCGATAAGTGCTATATATCAAATGCATCATCAGATTTTCTTGTTCTGTTCTCTAGCCATGGGAAACTATTTCCCTCATCTGTCTTTTGATTCTACTATAATCAAATGAGAAATTCACAATAAGCCATGGAAAGAGAATTTTCTTGCAAATTCCTGTAAACAGGTTTAGTTTTAGTCTTTTTAACTGAACATATTTCATTAGTATTAAATACTAGTGATAAGACAAGGGATAATATTTTTCAATAACAACAACAAAAAAAGGGTAGGTTCACATTAGATATAAGGTAGAAATTCTTCACTGAGGGTAGTGAGGATGCCCAAAGAAGCTGTGGATTCCTGGAATTGTTCACAGCCAGTTTGGATGTGGTTTTGAGTAACCTGGTCTAGTGGGAGGTATTCCTACCCTATGATTCTATGATTCTATGAAACACTGCTTTACTCAGAATTTCTTAATTTCACTGAGTTAACTTGACACATTACCCTGCTAAAGATAAATAACAACAAAAATTGTTGTTAGCAACCAGTATTTTAACATGTGATTATTAATAACAATTAAAACTGTTGTGTGAGGTCTTTTTTACTATAGCAGATGTATAATCTTCTATAGACGTTAAATAATGGGAGTTGGTGGAGTCTCTAAGCAAAATGATGTATGATGACTTTACAGAGAAAGATATTTAGGCCTTGAAGCTCTGAACACATTTTATGTTTTTACATTTCATGTATTTCACAAGAAAGAGTATTAAATCTTAGTGCTACTATCATTAGCACTCAGTGACTATATTTTTTTAAGCTACAGTATTTCTTCAACCTGATGCGTTGCCTGTTAACAGAGTTCATTTTCCAGCCAATTCTTATTCCAAGAAGTCATAATTGCCTGCTACACAGAAAGCCTTACACAGGCTCCATGATAAACTTTTTCTGTACAATTAACTACTATTGGGGAATGTCTCTCTCTGTCTTGGATGTTTAGAAAATTATTTCTTGTCTTCTTTCAGCATTTTACTACTGCTATAAGTCAATCATCTTTCCATATATTAAGACATCGAAGAAGACAGCAGTTCCAGGGAAAGTATTCTCCCCCATCATCAAGGTGTACCTTATGTATATGGATACCAGTTGTTGTCTGTCTTTCTTATAAGCCAGTAGGACTGATAAATAAATCTAAAGTGTGTCTTTAACAATCTATCTATATATCTCATAATCTGTTCACTACAGTGCATAAACAAACAATTCAACCCATACATTTAATCTTGAGTGAGACTACTCTTCATCCATATTACTTCCTGACTTTCTATGCAATGACTGTGTGTTTGTTTTATTTAGTTAGATTTTTTCTTTTGCCAAAACCTTTCTCTTTTCCTTTCTAGCTTCAATCCATATGAAACTATCAAGATAGCCATATGCAAAGACTGGAATGAATGCAGTTTTGTAATCATATTCACAATGTTTTATCTTTCCACAAACATCGAGAGAAAAATTTGATCACATAAAAGCTCAAGAAAAAATAATTATGACTATCACAAAGTGTATCAGCAAATCAGAAATATCAGTAAATTTATAATTTTCACATAATTAAGTGGTAGCCTTTTCCTTTTGCAACTACTAATTTTCTCTAGCTACTCAACATTCAGACAGACAGACATTACATTTGCAATAAACATTGTTTTGTTGTGATTGCTTTAGTTGCATCAGTCTCTTCTCATGATGTGTGACCCACTTTTGGATGAATCTACTGTGGGATTTAAGAATCTATGTGACAATTTTAGCATGCAAATTAAACATTTAAGTGTTACTAATATGTCTGAAACTTCCAATGAATTGCTATGTACCTATAGGCAATTAAAATTCAAATTTTCTACCTTTTAGATATGAGGAGGGCACGCTTCCAGAATGTGCATCCAGGTCCTTGCACAGAAATTCTGGTTTAGGAAATCTCACATAAGTAGGGAGAAGGAGTGCAATGGCCAAGTTCAGTGATACTGAGCAAAACAGAGAACCAAGCTCAAACTTCTTCAGTGAGCAAGTACTGACTTCAGAAACTCATCATGAAAGTTGTTTAGGTTGAATATGCAGACACATTCCTAAGATATCCTTTTCCTATTAGGTAGAGTGAAAATTTGGTGAGCAGGGGGAAGCCACAACTCTGAGCTTCAGGATGTGAGGATAACTCCAGGTATTTTCCCACTTCTGCCCCTCCTCAAACAGAGCCAACTAAAGCCAGGATCATATCTATGTGGCTTTTGAAGATCTTCAAGGAGAGAGACTCCACATTCTCTCTGGGCAACTTGTGACAATGTTCCATCACCCACACAGTAAAGATGTGTTTCTTCATGTTTAGAGAGATCCAGAAGAGATCCAGTAGAATCAAATAAAACCTTAGGGGTCTTCAACCTTCCAGATGTCAACTGGGAATATCATATAGCTGAGACAAACAGGTCCAGGAATTCCTGAACCACCTGATGATAAATTCTTGGTACAGGTACTAAGAGAGATGACTAGGGAAGGTGCCCTCCTAGACATGTTGCTTGTAAAC
Source organism: Aythya marila (assembly GCF_965140915.1). NCBI lineage: Eukaryota > Metazoa > Chordata > Aves > Anseriformes > Anatidae > Aythya > Aythya marila. The sequence continues at coordinate 65,835,434 of NC_139042.1, read as the reverse complement.
AGGGATGGTCTTCTGGGTAAAGTGGTGATAGGTGGCTTCCTTGGCTATCGTGACCATGAAGTAGTCGAGTTTAAAATCTTTGTCGATTGGAGGAAAACTGCCACCAAAACTTCAACACTGGTTTTGGGTAGAGCAGACTTCAGACTGCTCAGGGAACGAGCTAGTGAGATCCCCTGGGAAACTGTTTTTAAAGACATTGGGGTCCAGTGCTGGTTGGTTTTTAAGGACTACCTCCTAAGAGTGCAGGAACAGGCAATTCCAAAATGTCAGAAGTCAAGCAGGAGGGGCAGAAAGACAGCCTGGCTGAGCAGGGATCTTCTTCCAGAGCTTAGCTGAAAAAAAAAATATAATAATAATAATAAAAAAAAAGTATTGTCACTGGAAGCAAGGTTGGGTGACATGGAAAGACTTATAGGGAGAGAATTCATGTTGCCAAGGCTCGAGCTGAAGCTGGCCAGCAGTGTGGGGGACAATAAAAAAGGCTTTTTAAAGTATGTTAATAGGAAAAAGAGGACCAGAACAAACATCGGTTTAAAACTCAATGAGGATGGTCACCTAACAAACAGGGACATAGAAAAGCAGAGATGTTTAATGAATTTTTCACTGCTGTCTTCAACACCAGTGATGGCCTCTGCTTCCCAGACATGGAGGGCTGTGACTGTGGAAACAATAAACTCTCAGTCAACCCTGAACTTGTATAGGATTTGCTGCTCCACCTGTATGCATATAAGTCCATAGGATCTGATGGGATTCATCCCAGGTTACTCAGAGAGCTGGCTGATGTCATCATAGGACCTCTCTCAATTAGTTTTCAATCATCTTGGAAAGGTCCCAGTTGACTGAAAACTGGCAAATGTGGTCCCAGTTTTCAAGAAGTGCAAGAAAGAAGATCCTGGCAATTACAGGCCTGTCAGTCTCACTTCAGTGCCTGGTAAAATTATGGAGAAGATCATTCTGGGAGTTATTGAAAAACACCTGAAGGATAATGGTAACAGCCAACATGGCTTCATAAGGAGAAGGTCATATTTAACAAAATTAATGTCCTTTTACAACAAGATCATCCATCTTGTTGACCAAAGGAAGCCAGATGATGTAATCTCTCTGAGTAATAAGGCTTTTGATACTATCCCTTGCAGTATCCTTCTGGACAAAATTACCAGCATACAGTCAGATAAAAGCAAAATAAGATGGGAGCAGAGGATAGGCTCTGATCTCTTCTCTCTGGTGATCAGAGATAGGACCTGAAAAAATGACTTGAAGCTGCAACAAGGGAAGTTGAGCCTGGGTGTAAGGAAAAGGTTCTTCACTGGGAGGGTGGTTGGGTGCTGGAACAGACTTCTCCCAGGGAAGTGGTCAGGACAACGAGCCTGACGGATTTCAATAAGTGCTTGGACAATGCTCTCAGACTCATGGCCTGACTTTTTTGGTTGTCTTGTTGAGCTAGGAGTTGGACTTGTGGGTCCCTTCGAACTCAGGATATTCTGAGCTAAGATATTGTGAGGGGATCTATGATCCTCTTGTGTTTCAGTGGCTGCCCATAAACTCATGTCAGGTCAGTGGCTGCCCATATTCTCATGTCAGGTCACTGGACACCACTGAAAAGAACCTGGCTCTGTCCTCTTTGCACACTCCTTTCATGTACTTGTACATGTTGGTATGGTCTGACCACCACCCTTCCTCCTATCCCCTATCCAGCCTCATAGGAGAGATGCTTTACTCCCTTAGTCATCTCCATAGCACATTGCTGGACTGGTTCCAATATATCCATGTCTGTCTTGTATTGCAAAGTCCAGACCTGTACCCTGCTGAGTGTTACCAGGGCTGAGCAGAGAGGAAAGGTCACTTCCCCCAGCCTCCTGGAAACACCCTTCCGCAGTCAGCCCAGGAGCCTGCCCTCTTTGCCCCAATGGCACATGGTTGGCTCATGGTTGGTTTGGTGTCCATGAGGACCCTCAGATTTTTTTTTTATTTTTTTATTTTTTTTGCTGTTTTTTGTTTTTCCTGCAGAGCTGCTCTCCAGCCAGTGAGCCCACACTACGTACCTGTGTGTGGGACTGTTCTTCCCCAGATGCAAGACTTTGCACTTTCCCATATTAAACTTTATGAGATTACTGTCAACCCATTTAATGGTACGTGTCCAAGTACCTCTAGATGGCAGCACAGCCTCCCAGTGTATCAACCACTCCCAGTTTTGTGTCACCTACAAACTTGCTGAAAGTACACTTTGCTCCATCATCCAGATCGTTAATGAAGATGATAAATAGTACTGGACCTGATATTGACCTCTGAGCTACAGTGCTATTTACTTGCCTCCAACTATACTTTGTGTTGCTGGTCATCATCCTCTGGGCCCCTCCCTTCAGTCATTTTCAGTCTATCTCAAGATCCAACTCAAGAGCTGAGTACTTCAAAACTGGTGTTATAATTCCTTTTATTATTATTATTATTATTATTATTATTATTATTATTATTATTAAATTTATTTTTTTCTACTAGGAAAAAGAGAGATTAAAGTGATTCTTAGATTAGCTTTATCACATTGCAGTACAGAGAATATAGTTCGATCCAAAATATTCTGAAAACTGATTTGATTGGTTTTCTTCTAGAATATCCTAAAACATTAGTTTTCTAAAATGAGCTAAGATCAGGAAATCTGCTAGCTGAATATTAACCCCCAGAACACCCGGAGCTGAGATTCATATAATTGGAGAATATACTTAGAAGGCAGAGTCATAGCATCACTCTAGGGAGTGATGGAAAGTAGCCTTGGATGGATTGTAAATATCAGTATTTTAGGTATTCTTATCTAATGAAACATAGTTAAATTCTTTACATGTAATTACTTCTTCCACAAACCCTGTTTATCGCAGGAGTCCTCTTCTGAAATTAATATATTATTAATCCAACTAGTAATATAGACATTTTTGTTTTGTTTTAACTAACAGGTTAATTTGCTTTAGTTGGGATGGAATAAATGGCAAGGGACATTAACGTCTATCAATAAATACATTAACTATTAAGAAATTTAGATCTAAACAACCACTTAGGCATCTTAATCAACACTTAGGAAGAATTTTGACATCTTTGTCTATAACAGTAGCTTCAAAGCCAAATGTTGCTTGATCCTAGAGGCACAATTCACAATGGGAAGGGATGTGAAATGGGATAGGGGTACAGATTGACAGGAATGACAGAAGGAGGACAGAAAATTTTTTGTTTCACTGCTCCTTAACACTGGAAGTTGTGGATTCTGACATGCTTAAAGGACTATCTGCAAATTTTACAGCAACATATATATACATAAAATCGGTGGTAGAGACCAGGACTGCACAGATGAGTTTCCTTGCCAGAAGACTACAGCATCAAGCTCCCACTTCAATTTTCATGTTCTGTTTTTATGAATCTTGAAATCATGTCTGCCCAGTTGAGACTTCCAACAGATTAGATTGAAAGCTCTTCACTCTTCATTGCCAAGAGCTTCACAGACAATGATCTGCTAAGAACAGACAATGCAGGAGAATATTCCTCAATCTGAAATATAATAGAAATGCTTAAGTCCTTTCTTAAAGTTAACCCCAAATCAGCATATCACTAGATAACTGTTGGGCTTGATTGGGTTGATTTTTACCATTACAGCCCCTGGAACTATTTAAGGCCAGGCTGGATGGGGCTTTGAGCAATCTGGTCTAGCTGAAGGTGTCCCTGCCCATGGCAGGGAGGGTTGGAATTAGAAGATCTTTAAAGTTCCTTCCAACACAAATCATTCTATGATTCTATGATTAATTAGAATTGTTATGTAATATTATTTTTGTATGCAACCTTGAAAAAGCACTTATAAGTATGTTTTCATAGTTCTAAGCAGATTAAAAAGGAATCAGTATCTTCTGTTCATTCAAAAATTTATGAAGTTATAGTTAATTGTTTCCAAATGTTCTTGTCCTCCCCTAGCAAGAAGGTAAAGTACCACTGAATAAGTATAAGAAAGTGCTCAATAAGAATTTAAGCAAGCATGTTCCTTCCCCTTCCCAGATATGTTATTGTGGAGTCTGCCTGCTAGTTCATGGAAATAATATATATATATTTTTTCTTATCTTTTCTTTCTTTCTTTCTTTTCATGTCAAGATTTGGGACAATTCAGTGAAAAGTTAGATAAAACAGACAAACAAACAAACAAATAAAACCCACACCATAAATTAGCAACTGGGTTGAGTCTGAAGGTACATGGGGACAACAGTTGGAGTGAACCTTCTCCCAAAGGTACTTTTAGGGTACTTTTTGAGAACTTGTGACTCAATTAACTTATTTTCTCTTTCTCTCTCTCTTTTTTTTTTTTTTTTTTTCTTCAAACTGATAATGCTCAAGTTCAGTTGGATTTCATGCAAAATAGAAATAATGAAACCAGGTAGAGAAAACAGCAGACTTCTGGCTACTAGGCCTCTAGTTCGGCTATGGTCAGCTGAGTCCAAATGAAGATCTGCAACAATTTCTGCCTCAGTGAGGGACAAACTACTGGATCCTTCAGAGGCTGCCAAGGCAAAAGCAGCTGAAGATGAATTTACCTTTCTCATCAGAGGGTGGACTGCAACATGAAAAGAATCCGTATACCTTTCTTCTTACCTCTCATGCTTTACTGAACAAAGTGCACATGGATATTCATCAAAATTATTATCTGTACCTAACAGGGAACAGCCCACTAACAGTAAAATGTCATTGTTCCAGTTATGGTAACAAGGTAATTCTAGACATTAAAGTAAAATAAGTAAACCCTCTAACTTGAAAGTTTTTATTGCGTTTTAAACTTATATATATATATATATATATATATATATCCAGAAAAAGAACAAATTGTAGGACTTGTGGATGCTAAACCTAAGGTAGGAAAGACTAAAGAGAAAATAAAGAAAAAGTTCTACATATCCTTTATAGTATGCCTCATTCCAAGTTTTGAATGTAGTTGGTTCTGACTTTACTCAGTTAGATAACATCAAGTTTCAGCCTAATTTTCATGGATTTTCATTGGCAAAGTGCCTGAAAACAATCTGCTTCTGAGAACAACTGAGAAGTTGTAGAAACGAAAATGAGACAGAGTCATTTGAGATGTTCCACATGTGTCTTATTGCTTAGGATAACACTGAGAATAATAGGATTCTAATTATTTAAATATAAGGATTCTAATAAACTACTTTTTTGACAAAAGCAGTTTCCATTTTATGTGATTTTTTTTTTTTTTCATTATTCTCCATCTGTCTTTTCATATTGTAAGCTCTACGGGTAAGGTCTGTGCATCCATATATATTTGTGAAGCACTTGGCACTCACTGTACTTAATGCAAACAGTAAAAGTCAATGCAGTATAAAATACTAGCCCTTCAGTTATATTAAATTAAAATGGTTCACTTAGCTCCTCTTTCCTTTCTGCTTTCTATGAAGATACCAATTAAAGCAACCCAAAGAAAAAAAAAAAAAAAAAAAAAAAAAAAAAGGAGTGTATTAAACGATGGGGGTTTGATATCATCTAGACTAGTTTTACCCCAGTTAAATTTTTGTTTCATGGTGTTTCACATGTTTTTTTTTTTTTTTTTCATGCAACTGAAATTAGAATCAAGGCACCAAAAATGAACAAATTGAAAGAGGTTAGTTAAATTATAGGCTATTTCTTCCCTTGCTACTTCCTCATAATTATCTAGAAACACAGAAGAACATGTCATGGTAGTGTTATTTCCTCATCCCAGCTAACATGTAAATGCATAAAAAATACACAGAATGTTTCCTTCTAGAGGTTTTTCTCTTTCCTTTTTTTTTCTTGTTTGTTTGTTTGTTTGTTTGTTTTCTTGCTTGTTTTCTTTTGTTTGTTTGTTTGTTTGTTTGTTTTGTTTTTTTGTTTTTTTGTTTTTTTGTTTGTTTGTTCATTTGCTTGTTTTGTGGTACTATGTAAAGTATTAACTTCATATGAAATAATCTGAATCAAATATAAACTAAAGACAGAGAGAGAGGAGAAGGGAGATGGGCAGAGAGAGAAGGGAAGTGGGGAAGGTCTGCTGCCATTTCTTCTCAAGAGGAGAAGAATGGAATTCCCTTCCAGGCTTCCAATGAGTTTCACAGATATGGACTTGACACCTTCACAGAGGTCTTAGCTAGAAGGAGTGAGTCACACCCATATCCAGAAAAAGCAAATTATTTTAAAACATTCTTGGTATCTCAAAATCACTATTTTTGAATACCTTAAGGGTACACTAATTGCCTACAGATAAAGATATATTAATTACCCAGATAAATGCTTCTTTAAAAATGTTGAGCTCCCATAGCAAACACTTGAAAATAATTAAGAACTTGGGATAATTTAGAAATGTAGGGCGCATACACACACACTTCACATAAGGTTATTCAAGCTAGTCCCAGAAGGGAATATATGTGTATACCAGTGCTATACACAGGTATACTAGCTGATGTATAGGAAGCAGGATAGCTATCGAATGTGATAGCACTGGGACTAATTAGGTCACTTAATTTTCATATTGTGATTGTTTCTAGTTTTGGAGCCAGACGGGTATCTTTTCACTGTGCAGTATTGTTCACCATAGACATACCTTTAAAGTTAATGTGCATATTTAGTACTTCTCACTTACATATTCGTCCTATGCACTGAATGAATTAGGATCCCCAATGGAAAACAGCACACAATATTTAATAAACTTCCATATATTTCACTACTCTCTATTTGACATTTCCTAACTTTCAATGTTTGGTTTTTGCCATTTGATTTTTGAAGAAAGGAGGAAATTAAAACATATTTTTTTGTGGTTGTGAAAACCCTCAATTCTAAGCTATAATAAGTATTTGAACTGCAACCTTCACAGCTGAGACCACTGTTCCTGTAGTAGAAGAAAATTATTATCTTAGTGGGAAATAGTCAAACTGATCAGGTTTGATCACTGGTTTTGTATGGGCCTTAGAATAGGCTGATTCTTTCTTCAGCTTCTTACAACAGAACCTTTTGGCCTGACATGAAGAAGGAATTATTTGGGTTACCCTGATGCAAGAAAAAACTGAAAGACTTTTTATGCCTTTTGCTTTTATAAGACCAAATTTTAGAATATTTGCTCCAAATACAGGTAAATCTCTTCCCTTCCCTTCCCTTCCCTTCCCTTCCCTTCCCTTCCCTTCCCTTCCCTTCCCTTCCCTTCCCTTCCCTTCCCTTCCCTTCCCTTCCCTTCCCTTCCCTTCCCTTCCCTTCCCTTCCCTTCCCTTCCCTTCCCTTCCCTTCCCTTCCCTTCCCTTCCCTTCCCTTCCCTTCCCTTCCCTTCCCTTCCCTTCCCTTCCCTTCCCTTCCCTTCAGTACCTTGTCATGGTACTGAAGTGATAAATGTGACAATAGGCTTGATTCATACCTGGGATACACTGAGTTTTGCAACTCACAACTTTGAAAGCAGATCTTTCAGATAGGGAAATTTTGTCTGGATGTGAACTACAGCCATACAAAGCACATATAATTCCAGTAAATTGGAGCCAATCTATTCAGTATTAAGCTGCTACTTGGGAAGCGATTATATGTCCAGTGTGTCCTGACTACACATTAAAGCTGTCAACAAGCTATGGAAACTTTAGAAAAGACAGTAAGGAAATCACTACTTTCTCCTGAACCTGAATCTGACTTTGGCAATTATGTTCAACCCTCTCTACCTTCACTTGCAATGACTTACAGGACTTCTGCTCAAAGTCATAATTTTCATCTTTCCCTGATGGCTTGTTTAGCCCATGTTTCACTAGGCATAGTAGAGGAAAATCTGGAATGTTTGGTTTCCTGACTTTATATCATTCACATTAACCCAGACCTCTGCATGAGCAACAAGGGATGGTCAAGGAGCAAGACATTTACTATAACAACAGCAACAACAACAACAGCAGCAACAACAACAGTAATAATAATAAATGAATTAGATACTCAGTGAGACTTAGTGTCTTTAGTGTCTTAAACTGCACATGTTGAAAAGAAGAATAATTATAGCAAAAATTACCTTTACAAATCACTTTCTAATGGGGAAATTACTAGGAAAAAGAATGGAGCTTTTAAATTAAAATATACAATGAAAAACAGCATTTATGTCACAGCAAACAGTAAAATTTTGCAACATAGTCCAGGCCTCCTTGAAAAGTTGTGAGAGTCATTACTGAAATCAGAAATATAACTTATGCTGAAGTATTGTGTAATAACATATTTTATTTTTTTTTTCCTGGAATGATCACATTCTTTGAAGTACAACCTATATATATATAATACTTGTGGGATAGGTTTAATTAACTTAATTTACTTCCAATCCATCAACTAAATGGTTCAAATATTTTCAGTACACTAAATATAAATAAATGTGGGGGAGGTTCATAAATTCAACATATTGTTTTGTTGTCTGAGAAGTTGTTGCACTGATTTCCTTTTGGAGAAATTATAGCATTGTCGTTAATTTAGTAAATCTTTTTATTAATTTTTGATGCTTATATATACAGAAAAATCATGAATATGAACAAATAGAGCAAAAAAAGAATGATACTGAAGAATATGTAAATTATATTGTTTTATAACACCAATGATAATCTGCATTTCCAGAGCACTTTCCATTCAGTTGTAGCCAAATATCTTATAAATGTTAGCTATTTTCAAGGCTTCTGAAACAAGAGCAGACATTAGCATTTCCATTTTTTAGGGCCTTTGTGAACCTAATGAGGTTCAATAAGACCAAGTGCAAGGTGCTGCACCTGGGTTGGGGCAATCCCAGACGTGAGTACAGACTGGGAGAAAAACACATTGAGAGAAGTCCTGCAGAGAAAGGACTTGAGGTTCTGGTGGACAAAAAATTTGAAATGAGCCAGCAGTGCATATTTGCAGCCCAGAAAGCCAACAAAAGAAGAGTGGCCATCTGGGTGAGGGAGGGGACTGTCTCCCTCTGCTCTGCCCCCATAAGGGCCCACCTGGAGTCCTGCATCCGGGTCTGGGTTCCCCAGTACAAGAAAGATGTGGAACTGTTAGAAGAGGTCCAGAGGAGGGCCACAAGGATAATCAGAGAGCTGAAGAAAGCTCCTATGAAGAAAGGCAGAGAGATGGGGATGTTCAGCCTGAAGAAGAGAAGGCTGCTGGGACACCTCATTGAAGCCTTTCAATACTTAAAGGGAGCTTACAAAAAAAAAAAAAAAAAAAAAAAAAAAAAAAAAAAAAAGGAAAGTGACTTTTTACTCAGGCAGACAATGATAGTACATCTAGTCAGAAATAGATGATCTTTAAGGTCCCTTCCAACCCAAGCCTTTCTATGATTCTTTGATTTAAACTTGTTTCACTTTTTAAGTGCCTGTTAATTTGGGATTATTATTTGAGAGGTTGACTTAGGGGGTAGTAGCCTGCCAGTATGAAATTCTGGACACTCAAAAATGGAAATGCTTATTTTTGGCATTGATTTCCTCAAATATTTCCTGAATCTTTGGAAGAGGCGAAGAATTTCATCTTAAAAGTATGTCAGAAAAAAAAAAAAAAAAAAAAAAAGACTGCCCAGGCGACTAACTTTCAGCCTAATCTTCTGTTTACTCAATTGTTCTTTCTTTGTATTTTTATTAGGGTTTGAAAAGCAATGCTTTCTAACAGTCAATCTAATTCTTCTATTCTATCTTCTAACATGATATCTTACCTCTTGAGAATGTCCACTGTTTGCAGTTTCAGTTTCCCTGTACTATATGCAATAGTCCAAGGAAGCTTTCTGCAATATGTGTCAGCCTCATTCTGCCACCAAGAATGATATATATTGTCCCCTCTGTCTTTTCAGATTCTATAGAAATTTATTGTCTTCTTTATTTTAGGTTTTAACACTGTATTAAACAGAAAATGAATAATAAAACTGTAATGTTCCCTGTATGTCTGGAAAGGAAGGTAGTCTGATACAACTTTCTCTTTGCAGTGCAGTGTTTCTTGGGAGAATAATGACATTTTAAAATATCAATACAATTATCTCAATAGACACATTATCAGAGAAGGATTTTTTTTAAATTATAATTTCTGAAATAAATAAATAAATAAATAAATAAATAGGAGCAAGAGTCATGGAAGGAAAACAGAAGGTGTGCTGTATAGAGATAGCTGAATTTGTATCTGCTCACTATATGTTACATCAACAGACATGTCAAAAAACTGCTCCAGCAGTAATTTCAAGACTATGTAACACAAATCTGTATTATGATGTTGGAGAAATACCCTGGTTCCAAGAAATTTAATGAGCCCTGATCATTTTAATTCACTAGTCTCTTATGATTTGTTCATATGATTTCACTACGTAGTTTGATAAGTTGTTTAAGAATATTCTGTTAAAGACGTAATATTTACAAGAATTTCTCTTCATCCCTGCAGGGATAATAAAACACTATAACAGTTCACTCACAGAGAAAGCTCTCAACTTATAGCTTTTCTTTTTTTTTTTTTTTTTTAGAGCTGAAATCAGCTTGCCTTTCTAGCAGCTCTAGCAGCACTGACACATTTATTCACTATAGATCAAACAAGGGTGTGTAAAACGACAAGGAAATATTAATGGAGACTGGTAATGCTAGAAAGGGCATTAAAATCTCCAGGAAAAAAAAAAAAAAAAAAAAAGACATGGAGCAGCAAACCTTTGTACAGAATTTTCCAAATCTGTTTGCCAGAGTCATGATACTGTTATAGAAATTTGTTTTGTTTCGTTCTTGTTTCTTCTTATTCATTCATTCATTCATTTATTTATTTATTTTCACTGTTATCTTATGAATATTCTGCAATGCTCAGGGACCCCAGGAGCTCTACAGGAAAACAGAACACCATATGCAGACAGAAGTTCTGTTTTTTCTCCTTTACCTACTCTCCATTGTTTAGATGAATTGTACTATATAATACTACTTAAAAGTCACAATATTTCACAAAACTTACTTTGGGAGAATTATAACGGAACACACAAGACACAAATATCACTGAAGAGGCACATTAATAGGTACTTAGATACTTAACAGTCCATACACACACACACACACAAATATATATATATATATATATGACATTGACTAATGATATCTTCTAAATATGTCAGATTTTGAATTTATAGCTCATTTGCTTCCTTTTCTTTCATATGAGATTTGATTATTGGATATGGAATGTACCTAAATAAGGATTGTGCATGGAACAGATTTTACACTTTTAATTACAAGTAAGAATTGGTTAATGCTTAATTTTTGTATCCATCACCTCTTTTTCATGCTGATTCCATACAGTCTTTATATAGAAAGGAGTGAGTATAAAATGGGACTGCTATGAGCAAGACAAACTTGGGAAGGACTTGTACCCTGAATAGTTTGGTGGAAGTTTTCCAGCAGGCTTCTGAGCCTGGATAGTCCTGGGTTCAAGTGTGTTTGTTGGGAGACCCTCATTGCAAACATCTGTTTTTAAAAGGTGAGCAGGGGGATTGTAATCTGGGGGTAAGAGGGCTCTGAACTGCCTTGCCTTCCGGCCTTCTGACTGCAGTGGTGGCAGGTCTGGCTTCAGTTCTTAAAAGAGAGGTTTTTTTGGCTAAATTTTCTAACCCAAGTACCTGCATTGTTACATGCTTAGCACTGACATGCAAATACTGATGCTCATACATATGTATGAATATGTCAGTGTCGGTCTTCAGCCGTGGATAGCTGTATGCTTGACTGGCATGTGTGTTACTGACTACTTGATTCTTGGATTCCAGTGATTTTTAAGACAGCTGAAACCCCATTTTTTATTTATTTTTTAGTTAAACAATTAAAAAAAAAAAAAAAAAAAGAAAAAGAGAGAGAGAGAAAAAAGAAGAAGAAAAGAGAGAAGGCGAAGGTTGATTTAAGTTTGGAATTCTGTTTTTGAAGGTTTTTTTTTTTTTTTTTTTTTTTTCCTTCCTTTGGCTTTGGTGTTTTCTCTTAAGCTGTGTTTCAGCTTGCAGCAAGTGGTTGGCCACCCCTACCCTTCTGGTTCCTTGCTTTCTTTTACACTCTTCCAGAACATGTTTCATGCCTTCCTTCTTTCTTGTTTAGACTAAATTAGCCAATGAACAACCTGACCCAGCTGCTTAGCTGTTCCCTGATCTGCATTTTACTTCTTAATGAGCTCAGAGTGACAAGCTATTTAGGCTGCTCGTTCCAGCATCAGCTCTGACTCCATCTGTAACTTTAGTGCCACTTCTTTGTCAGCAATGCCAATTACAAATGTGTGCCTTTCTAATTTACAGCACTCTAGTTATAACGCCCACGCTGTGCTCCGTGTGTTCTCTCTTTGCTTCTTCTGTTTGTAGTCACCTGAGCAGACCTTCAGATTGTCAGAGCAAGGGTCTGCTACATGGCTGGCATTGATCAGCTATCTATAGCACCATATACAATTTGGCACCGTGCAGATTATTTGCTCCCTTTCATCTGCCCTGAATTTGGAAAGCTCAGTCGGTTCACACGGGGTTCTACGAACCTGTCTGTGCATTGATCCTTCTGTGAACTGGCAATCCTGGAGCAAATGTGTTCCCTCACATATGATACTGCAATATGGGAAAAAGAATTACTTACTATGCATCTGTAGGGCTATATTATATTTTTCTTGGCATCCCCCGCATTCATCTGCAGAAAAATCTTAAATATGTTCCTCTTTTGCTCATGAGCGATAACTAGGACTTTATCCATTTCTTTGTGTGTATTGTTAAAAATGCAGAATCTCCTGAAGTCTACGATAGTAGCTTGCTACTTGCTACAGTTGTAGCAAGCAGTCTCCATTTCCAGTAGCTTATAATTTGGTCTTCTGATGAAAAAGCATCTACCTTCTGTTGCTGTTGTTACTGGGTGTGCAACCTCTTTTGACCTTTCAGTCTTCTCAGAAGTAAAACTTCTATCTAGAAATATGTTTGAGGGGATACTAAAGGAAGCAAACTGTTTGGTTCATTAGATTCTCAAAGAGACAGTTCCTCAGACTTCATGACAGGTATATTTAAAATTAATTAAAAGACAAAACTACTTTGTAGTGTTCATAATCTACTTTTTTTTTTTTTTTTTTACTTTTTTCTTTTCATATCTTCATGTTTCCATTGCTGTTACAGTTGGATGGATGTGTAAAGACCATTATTATCTCTAATCATGCCAGATAATACAAGAACAATCTTAGTGTGAGTGTGCTTTCTTCTGCTTTATTTTTATTTTTCCCCCCTATTTGAACCATTTCTTAGAAAAGGTGGAACACTCTCATTTTTTGTATCAGTATGTATTTTGTATGAGGAATGAGGGAACTCCCCAAAAATGATGAACATCAGGTGGAATGTGTTATATATTTGTTAAGGTAGGACAACAGGCTTCCTTCTGTAAGTTACCAGGCTACGTTTCTTTTGTCAGATCCTGTGAGGTACTTTCAGCTGAAATGAGTGCGTATCAGCCATCTTATTCCTAAAATTACTAAACCTTTTATCTTCCATGGGCAAAGGAAGTACAACTTGGCTTGATATGCAGTACAAAGAAACACTAAAGAGCAACATTTAACATATATTTCTATGATATTATTTTCTCTTCAGGAAAAAAAAAAAAAAAAAAAAGGAATTTCTGGGTAAAATTGTTACTCACAGGTTAAAACTGATAGAAAGATGTTTGTTGCATTCAGGAATGTAACGGAGAAACTGCAAGTCAGAAATATTCGTTTTAGAAAGTTTAGGTCTTGAACCTGTAAAACTTTCTATGTAAAATTGCTGAGTTCAGACAGATCCACTTGACAAGACTGTGTGTGGATTGATTTTTGAACCATTTCTGGTCCCTATATGATCAACTATTCATGACATAAGTCAGTTTTGCAGGAGAAGAAAAGAGTGAGGGACAAACAGTCCAACATTTAGCATTTCATGAGCAGCTAATACTGCAGTTTGCTTAAATCATTACAAACGTTATCAAATTTTTATATTTTATAGGAAATTCTACGATAAATGCTTCTGTATAGGAAATGTATCTTTGTTAATTACAAAGGCTGGCTGAAGTGAGCAATATATCTAGTTTCTTATATTAAACAAATATAGCAAGCCTAAGTGATGTCAATAGCAAAACATATGACCTTTAATTTTTTAATACTGCAGAATTCAGTTTATCTCTTTGTTGAAGGTTCCTCACTGAGAGGCTAGAAAAAAAAAAAAAAAAAAAAAAAAAAGGTTTTAATTCTAAAATATTATCATTAAAATTGGTATTTGTGCCTCAAAAACTTACATATGCTTTACTGTTTTGAGTATTTCAAACTTTCTAGAAAATGAGGAATTACAATTGTCAGTGTCCTTTCCACATGAGAGACTGGGTTGATGCCTGTAAGTTTTTCAGCTAATAACTTCTTTTAAATTAGTGAAGAATTCTACATATATGCAAGGAGAAGTAGGTAGTCTTTTTAACTCTGTCTTTTTTTTTTTTTTTTTTTAAGTTTAGTGCTAACAAGAATAAAACAATTTATTTTAGACATATTATTTTAGATTCAATAGGAAGACATGATTCTGATCAAAGTCTGTTTTCTGCTGTTCTTCTCCTCCTCCTTCTCTCCATCCTCTTTCAGGGAACATGCTAGGGGTGTGCTGGAGGGAAGAGTGCAGTGGTGTATGGATTGTGTTGTGCCCTGGCTATTCCTCAGCTGGTATATCAGCTACAGGGCATGATTACAAGCTGGCACAACTTAGAGCAGCCCTGAGGCTGCTCAAAATTGCACTGGGGCTGAACAATCCCCAGATGGCCCCAGGAGTTGGGACTGCCATTGTCACCATATTCCATTCCTGCACTCAGAATACCTTAGGCAAGGGAGAAAAATGTAGCAAGTGAACAGATCTGGAGAATTATGAATATGTCATTTTTAAGTAGCCACTTTACAATTTATAGGATCAAGATTTCCTCATTAATTTACATTGATATTACATCAGTTAAAGAACTGCTGTGTCAAGATAGGTCATCTTTTCCCAGCCTTATTTTTCTATATTTATTTATTTATTTTTTCTTATGGCATCAAATTAATAAATTAACTCATTTTAAGACTAGAAGTCTACAAGGCAATATTTTAACTTAACTTCCTGTATTACATAGGTCATTGAATTTCATCCTGTAATTTCTGCATCGAACCCTATGACTTGTAGCTGAGCTAGAACATACCTTTTAAAAAGCTATTCAATATTGATTTAAGGACTCCCACTGAAAAAAGATCTACCATGGCCCTTGGTAATTTGTTCCAGTGATTAATTATCCTCAGTGTTAATATTGTGCATCTTATTTTCAATACCTCCTCTTGCAATGCAGCACAGTTTCAATGGGAAAGACAGGAAACATATTACAGTGTTCTATAGAGAACCACAGAGCACCAATCCACCTGAAGCAAATATATTGTCACCCTCTTATTGCTTCCTTCCAGAGGTAATGAGGCATCAATAATCTTGTGAAGCCCCCTGAGAACTACAGACCTACCTGTAAATAACAGGGGCTCAAGCATGACATAAAAACTGATCTTCACCTCCTAAAAATTGCCAGAGAAATACCCACCTTTACACAGGATGAGCTTGCTGCGTGGGTCAGAAGGGCTAAGTATGCAGGTACACTTATTCCCTGGCTTGTACTTAGTATCCTCAAGGATGCAGGGGTGATTTTTTTTTTTTTTTTTTTTTCCCTGAGTGTGTGTGGCTGAAAATACTGCAGTTATCCCGATCTGTTCACAGAGCACATCATTTATCAGATTGGAATTTTTCATAAATTTCTATAGAAGCTAACATGGTGATGGAGGTGGCTGGAGGATATCAGCCTCCTTCCTTAATTATAAAACATAAACTATTGCTAAAAGGAAATGAAACCATTGCTTGTTTTCAGGCTAACTAATGCTGTCAGAGTAGCCAGTGGCTAAGAATTGGTTGCATTGCCTTCAGTGCTGGATAAAATCTTCTGTTCGTGAATGAAGCAGTACAGTTGGTACATGTTTTTCTCTTCACTTCTTCATCTCCAAATGTGCTTTAGTCCTAACCTAGAGGGACCACCTGTGAGTAAGAGGGTAGTTTAGTCTCCATGCTTATTCACTCCTTGGTCTCTCTGCTGAGACTGTCAAGCTAAGAATGCCAATTAGTTCAGCATTAACAAGCCTCTTTATGTGTTCTATTTGGCCTAAGAATTGACAGCTTCAATTCTGAATTTTCTTGGTTATGTGGTTTTATGTTAAATTCTTGTTTCTCATGAAAATGTTCTCAAGCCACTAGTTGAGCTGTAACTAATTGTTTCAGAATTAGGAGTGGGTACAAATCAAAATCTGGTCTGGTTATCCTTGGACTTGGATACATCACCAAATCTAAACTATACAGCTCATGCTTAAATGTGTTTACCATGCTCCTCTGAAGTAAATTGTTTTGTCTAAAGCTGTGAAAGGTCTTAGTTTTGTATTGGTGATTGTGTATGGGTCTGATACAGAAGCAAAGAGTGGGGCTTGTAGCAAATCCTGCTCAGGGACAAATTTTGAAAAGTGAAAGAATTTTAATCCATGGTCTATATAGACTTCTTTGTACTTGTAAATTGCTATTAGCCCTCACCCATCAAAGTACTGCAAGTGCTGACTACTTCTGCGCAACATCAGAGAGATTGTGCTTTCTCCTGCTTTATTCTACATACTTGGGAAGAGAGGTAGCCTCCAGAAACCATGCTGCCCCACTCCGTAGTTTTCATCTCTTCTTAAAACCTTCCATCGTGATGAATATAATGAAAAGTATAATCAATAATTAGGCTATTGTACTGCTGAGATCATGGCACTTCTCTGTATCTGGGATTTTTTTATTGATTCCCTGTCCCTACCCACCCCATTGAACACTTTTACTAGATGTGTCAGGACTGATATTTTTGTGACTATTTGTACAGGGTCTGCACTCCACTAGAGTATGACTTTGTAGTCTAGATTCTCATGCTTTGTAGAACCACTGATATGCAAGAAACATTAAGAACCTGCAAGTAAGGCAAAACGAGAGAGATTGTTTCTAATTCTGTTTTTCATGGGCTCTATTGCACTAGTCAGCATGCCTGAAAAATGTCTCCATGCATGTTGTTTATAGCCTTGTTGCATTAGTCAGCTTCCTTTAATAAATCAGATACGAGTTGTGACATGCTGTTAATTCAATCACTAATAACCTGCTCAAATTGCAAATCTATGTCAGCAGGTTGGTGTTGATTAAGTTGTAGTCACTACTAACATATTGTTTTAAATGACTGATAATTTTTATTTGCTGCACTGGTAGACTGCCCTCTCTGATTTTTGTTGTTGGTGGTGGTGGTGGTGGTTGTGGTTTTGTTGTTGTTGTTGTTGTTGTTTCCCTCTCCCCTTTTAAGCTTAGAGAAATGACACAAATGACACAAATGGCCCTGTGGTGGTCCTCTATAGGCCTTTCTCCTCTGTTTGCTGCAAAGAGAGCTGGTAGCCACTAGAGGGGAGGAGACTGCCGGCTTTCCTGAGTGCTTCACGCTACAGCTTGAAGGTGCAGAAGCTGTCACAAGACTGGTTGCCCAACGAAATGGTTTTTAAAATTTTATGAAGGTTAGTAAAATATAAAAATAATAAAAAAAAATGTTTTCCCCCCTGCCCCCAATCCCCCTTAATGCACTTGAACTATTAATTTCTCAGCACATAGGCTCTCTTTGGAGTGTTGGTATCTCAGGTGATGGCTGGGGGAGGGAAAATCCTACTGTAACAAACATTTAAAATGTGTCTGAAGGTAATATGTTAAATTTTTCAAAGAAAATGTTATATTTTCTGTGCAAGGATAGTGGCACGTTAGTGTTTTGTCGAGGAACAGGAAACATTTATTTCTTGTGTGAAATGAGAAGTTTTGATTTTGTGTGTTGAAACTTTCCAAACATTCTGTCCATTTCCCCCACCATCCTCAGGAAACTACCGATGCTGAAGGAATGACTAAAGTAGTAGAAAACTTAAGCAGCATTCTAGCAAACTTTTTGAACCATATAGGCTGTCATATATGTAACCTATTCTAACCCAGAAGAGCAGAAATTCTCATGTTAGCATCTGTAGATGTATAAATGTATATTTCTGTACCTTTATAGATACAGTCTGACCTTTCATTTAATTTATTTATTTTTTTTAAACAGAATAAAATTCTTGGTATTGTTAAAGAGCTATAATGTAGAACTGTAGCTTGTTACACTTACTCTCCTGAGTGTAATTGCACTAAGATCATTCAGTTTCCATTTGGAAAGCCAGTGGCAATTACTGGAATACAATGTATCATGCATTTGCTCACTGGATATAAAACGTATATACTAATTCGCAATAAAATGTAACAGCTGTCAGTGCATTTTCTGCTCTGTTACTTCAATAAATTGGAACTCTGACTAGAAAATGGGAATATTGCATTTTTACACACTCCGTAATGTGTTTGCTTTTTGCAAATACAATTTATTTTTTTCATGACAAAAATTGTGGTTTGTTATTACTGGTAGTGGATAAATATTCTTATATCAGAATGAATTACACATGGTATCTGTAAAGAAGTAGTAATATTTTCTGCTTTTTATTGTAGCCTGTCTCCCGTAAACAAAATGCACTTAACCTACTTCTGTCACATACTAGGTATATTTTTTGTTAGCATTGCAATGGTTGGGGGAAAGGGTGGGGGCGGGGGGAGATGGGGCGGGGGGAATATTTTACCATACCTCTGCAGGTATTTGGATAACTGGCTAATATTTTGCAGGAGACTGCTCTTTCCCTCTTGGATTTCTTTTTATTTTTATAAACCTATATATAGATAAATAGTCCTGAAAGACAGTTATTAACCATGATTCTTCACATTATGAACTAGTGCATCTGAGTTTTATTTAAAATAAAATGCCTGCACATTTGTGTAATTTTGTTACTTGAGGTCAGACTTTTCACAGATAATTAGCCTTTTACACACTGTGAAATCAACCTGCATTGGTTATTTGGCTAGACTCTTTGCTTCTGTTCTTTATTTCCCAGAAGGTTAACGTGCTGAAAATCTAGCTGCAAGCACATAGTACTGTCTCTTTGTGTTGCTAATTATCCCGTTGCATAATTATTAATATCAGGAGCAGGAAGAGGAAACAAGCACACCAAATAGTCGTGAATGCTAGTGTTCTGGCAGGAAGCTAGTCCTGCATTAATAAAATGTGCCTGTGCCAATATCACAGAAGATAGGAGCGTTCCTTGTTAAGGATCATTTATTAACTGAGATCATCTTTTAGTTCGCCTTGGGGTAATGACTAATGTCAATGGCAAATTTCACAGTTGTCTAGAGAAATGAATTAAATTTGTAATAAAAAGCCCTTCGGCTTGTTGTACATGTTCATTTATTGGAGTAGTTGAACTAGGAGAACTGTAAGGCAACCAAGAACATCGGCTTAATTTTCCTTACATATAATAGTGACCTTTAGCTTTATATTGAAAAAAGTTACCTATTATAGACTGGTAAATTAAATGAGAAGTTCCTCTAATGCAAAATAAACTAAGTGACTGAGATAAGTTAAACGGCCCTTGAGCTTATGATTTTTTTAATATATATATATATTTTTTTTTTGACAGAAACAAACCCTTCTTTTCTACTTCTGTTCTGTGTAAGCCTTCTAAAGGTGGTTTGATGTCTAATCAGTCAGGTAAAACAATACAAAGTGGGATGATAAAATGTTATTAGAAGTCAAAGAATACTAGGATGATTAGAAACTTGGGATCGTATGTTTTGGATATTGAAAGTATGGGTTTTTTTTGAAAACTTTGAGATGTCCTCTATGCATTTTCTCCTACAAGCTCAAAGAAACCTGCATTAATTTATATATATATATATATATATATATATATATAAAGGTGGTGGTTTTAGTTTTGTTTGTGTGCGTGTGTGTGTACATTAAAAATACAAAAGCAAGTCTTCAGATATTGTCACTGCAGAAAATAAATACAAAATTGTAAGAAAAATATCCAAATGTATGGATTGAGAATTTAAATCTTCCTCTGCTCCTAGATCAAAGGACAAAAAAAGTTTCTGATTTCAGTGTATGTACTTTAGTCTTGGGAAAGATAATAATCTATGTCCTACCAACAATTTAACACAGCCTGTATTTAACTGTTAGTGTAGTAGGTTTCTCCTCAAAGTTATATAGCCTTACTGAACACAAGAAAAATATGGGGAAAATCCCAATGGACAGCAATAGAAAAATCCTGCAGCCACTGAAAGAAAATGGAGGTGGGAATGCATTTACTCTACCATCAACACCTAGTTAGGCTCAGGATATAGTTATATGGTAAACTCCCAAATCATAATGAGATGCATGAAAAATAGTTAAAATTCACGCAAGAGTGTTGTCTTACTTTGTGTGTTTGTCAAAGTTCATGGCAGAATTGCTGCACCAATGTTTGTAAAATGATTCCTGTGTTTTATATAGATTCTTCATTTAATTCTGTATAGTGTATGTTTTTGTGTGATCTGATGGTAAAAATCTTGTGCTTGTTTCCATCAAAATTAATATGACAGTCATCCTTACTTAATTACCCTGAAGAATCCTGATGTTCTCTGTAGAGGAGAAACACTTTGTCTACACCATATAATGAACAAAATAACTTTTTAAAGTTTGGTAAAAAGCTGTATATTTTAATGGATACTTTCCCCATAGTAAATATATTTTTAATAGTTTGTCAGGTGAGTAGAAGGATGTTCTCAACACACCTGACCAGCCTTAGCAAGAAATTTGGAATGACTACTAAAATCATGAAAATGCAAACATAGATACAATTTCTTAATAGTAACCAGGACAAACCACAGGTTGTTAACAGAGATACAGACATAGCAATTTTTAAAGGAATCTTGGCAACTCCTGTTTATATTATTCTTGTGTGACAAACTGAAGAGTGAATCATTTCAGATGTGAAATTAGACTGTGTAGGAAAGGATATAGCCAAGTGTACGATCCAGGGATTGTGATGCATCCACTGGGAGTCAGTGTTGCCGGGGGTCTTTTTTGCACCAGTCAGCTAATGCACCCAAACTAAGGAGGCAGAAAATAGGGAGTTAAATGTGAAGGTACAAAGCTGCTAATGGTTACTGTTTATTTTATCTGACAGAGAAGGTCAACTTTAATTTTGTATCTGTCACATGCCTGAATTCTAATGCATCATCTTAGCAGCTTTTAAGAATATTCCAGAAATGGTTACCAGAAGATAATGCAGAAAAGAAGCATGGTAGTGTTCATAAATGGGGGAGGGAAACAGTAGACTTATATTATCCTTTGGTACAAATCCTTTCTAACTTTAGTGGCACACCGTTTTCTTTATTTAAAGTTCAGATTAACATTTATTGCTTGGATAGGGTGATACCTAATTGAAGAAAAATTGTCATCTCTATGGCTCTGAGCAAAATCTAGAATTTTATCTTTTACCTTACTTTAAGTGCAGAAAAATATTTTAGAATATCTGCTTCTTAAGTAGTAAACAAACAAACAAACAAACAAAACACTTTTGTTTAGCTGTGTGAAATTGTATTTTCATGCCAGCAAGGATGTACAGTAGCTAGAGGTTTTCATTTCAAAAAGGCTCTTCTAAATTCCAGCCATTGAAAGATGTGAATATGGTAAGCAAAACCTGTGTTTTTAAAATAAATATTCTAATACCTGCTCAGAATGTGGGTATGGGTATGTACTAAAAGTATGCTATACAGTCAGTTTTCACTATGTTGGCTTTAAGTTGTGAGATTTTTTATTTTATTTTATTTATTTATTTAATTTTAAGGCAGAGGGAAAAAAAGAACATAAAGCTAGAACTTGATCTAAGCATGATACATAGTGACTGTATACAGCTATTTTCAAATTTAAATATGCAGTTCTCTGAAGCAAATAAAGATATGTCCTTATTTTTCTGGAAAAGGAGAATAACTTCCACCTAATTTTCTTCCACTGTTTTGTTTTTTTTTTGTTTTTTTTCCCTCCTTAGAAAGTGTGTAAGTGAAAATACAAAGCACCTTCCAAGAAACTCAGCTAAATGAATGCCCTTCAGGTAGGAATACAAAAGTATGTTATTATTAAATGATTTTATAAATATATATATATATATTTTCTTACAACTCAAGTACCATGATAACCATTTGATGAATGCCTTGAGTACCTGCACCACTTGTCAAACTGTTTCAGAAATTCTGGTGTGAGAAGTACCTGAAATTTAGGTATCTTTATGTAAGTTGGCCAGATATAGATTAAAACAACTGAGCTTGAAAATATTGTGTTACTTTTTTTTTTTTTCCTATTATTGTTATTGTTGTTCTTTCTTTCTTTCTTTATATATATATATATATATTTTTTTTTTTTTTTGCAATTCTTTTATTCACCTTTAGGAAAAGATCTTTAGTCTGTGTTCTCTGAACTTTCTGTTTGCTTAAAATAAATTTGGTATTTTATACTAAGTGGTCTCTTCTCTTCTCTTCTCTTCTCTTCTCTTCTCTTCTCTTCTCTTCTCTTCTCTTCTCTTCTCTTCTCTTCTCTTCTCTTCTCTTCTCTTCTCTTCTCTTCTCTTCTCTTCTCTTCTCTTCTCTTCTCTTTTCTCCTTTTCTTTTTTTCTTTTTTTTCTTTCACTTTTATATTGTATTATTTACTTTTCGTATCCTTAGCTGACCATAAAGCAGCATGGAATGAATAAAGCAGAGATGGGTGGGGCTCTCTGAAAGATTCATTTTCTCTCTATGCATTTCTTTGCTGTAGAATAGACTTTATGCTTATTCACAGAAAGGGAGTTCAGAAATGTTTTTAGAAAATGCAGATGTGAAAAGCATTCTTAATAAGGATGGGAAAAGAGTTTGCACTCCCCTTTTAACCATGCTCTCACCTCAGCCCTTTTCAGCATGTAACCTTATTCTCTGTGGGATTACTTGGATGAAAACCAATTAGAGAACTGCTCACACAATATAAATGCATACAGATTAGTACAGATTGAACAGTACCAATGCCAACTAATCATACAGTATATAAAGTCCTAAACAATATAGATATTAAAGAATGATGGGAAAATGGATTCATATTGTTGTAAAACTGAGAACAAAATGGATGCATCATAAAACTGTTTATTTAAATAATAAATAAAGTATAGGCTTTCTCTTCCCCCCCTCCTTTTTTTTTTTCTCTCTCTTTTTTTTTTTTTTTTCTCTTTGTGGCAATCTTCCCATAGACAAACTAAGTATACCAAAGAACATGTCAGCCTACATGTTTTCCTGGGTATTCCCCATCCCTTCATGGTAATGTTACTTCATTGTTGCTGTTTCTCATCCTTTAAGTGCCCACCCCCTCAATAACCTCACATGCAGTGCTTATTCTTCAGCTGGATTTAGGAGGAGAAAATGGTCTCCTCCAAGAAGGATGCTCATGACACTACAAAGATGTCTAGGAGGGACTCTGAATATATATGAGTTATTTTAATGCATGGCCCCAAAGGACTGTGAGACCTGGAGGGTTTGTTTAGCTGAATGAAGCCTGAAGAAGCAGGATATCAGACATTGTTTCCCATTGCATTGGTATTGTCAATTCCTGACATTCCAGGGAGGATATCTTGAGGAAAATACAGTACTTTTTCTCTGCACGTCTGTTGCCCAGCAAAGGAAATGAAATGAAGAGAAAATGCAAGTCTCCTTCAGGTTTCATGCTCCCTCCATACTACAATGTGTGTTCTGATGTGTCTACAGCTTTGGTCACTTATTTTCTTTAGTTCTTTCCTACTATTTCTGTTTCCATTAATAAGCAAATGTTTTCATGATTAAAAATAAAGCCAGGCTTTCTGACAAGGAGTAAACTTTTTCAACCCTTTTCCAATATTTCTTTGTTATATGTAATCATAGTGAATGAAACCTTTTGAGTCTTTAAGTAATGTCACAGACAATTTTCAGTCTGTTCCTTATTAGAACCATGTGAGGTATCTATTACTTACTTTAATATTGAAAGGGATTTTTAATACATGAAAAACCTTTTGGCAACAGTCTTAAAAAAAATGTGCTAGAATTTTGAGTTTCATCTCCTTTTCATCTTCTCCTGAATGTTTGTCTGACTGATTTCTTAACTGTTGAACTAAATTGTCCTCTTACTAGTACAACAAATGTGAGAGTAATAAGTCTATCTAAATATATCTACAAGCCAAAAGTAAATGATAGCAATACACATAAAAACAGTCATACTCATATAGATAAAATAATAATAATAATAATAATAATAATAATAATAATAATAATAATAATAATAAATAACAACAACAAAACATTGAGACAAGTAAAGGAAACAGAATACTTTACAGGAGAGATTGGTGTATACATCAATCTTCTCCAGAACAGCTGTCATTTTTAGTCCAGCCGTGATTATGCATTGAATTTTACTCTCAAAGTGTTTACTATAGCATTCAGGAAAAAAAAAAAAAAAAAAAAAAAAAGGCTAATTATCATAGTAACTCCCTGTACTATATGGTGCCTGTTTGTTTCTAGCTTCAAAGAAGAGAAAAAAAGAAATCTCTTCTATCATGGATATTACATAATTTTAGTTGCCTTTTTGTGCTCCAGTTTTAATAGAGACATGCAGGATCTCAAAAGCCTGCATGCATTAATCTTTCAATGTACCTAAAACCCAGAGCCAAATCTTGAAATGTGTACTTGGGTACTAATTATGTCCTCACAGAAATATTGGGTGGGCCCTTTTGTGCATGATGTCCTAGATGATGTCTAGATGTTATCACTTCTCTAGATGTAGTAGTCCAGTAATGATTCTCCAGTCATGATAGAATATCATTTTAGGAGACATAATGGAGAGAGCGATCAATAGCTAATAAATTGCCTGGTATCCAAGCAGTGTGACTTGTTAATGCCACAAGGCAGAAGAGGGCAGCAGGTTCCCACCATCTAGCTTGAGTTTGTATGATCCACTCCTCCGTCCAGGGTTAGCTCTAGACCCACAGGCAATGGGTACAGAACTAACTGTGTCTTTGGTAAAGCTTTACATTTTGATCCTCAGATGAAAATGTGTATTAGCAAATATGAGGAACTTCATTGGGAATTTTGGATTTTGTAGCAGGGATGTTATCACTGGGATTTTTCATGCCAAGTCTCAGAGAATTTGAGGGAATGCTGACCTTTTTCATCAGAAATTCAGAACTGATCATTTGACCTTTAAAAAGAAGTATCTTCTTATCATTGATATGAATAATTTCTTGGATTGCCTTGAATGAGACTTATCTCCTCAAATGCCATTCTTGCCTTTACATCATTATTGTCTAGCCTACCCTAGTCCAACTGTAGGATAGAACCAGCTGCCTCTGTTGCACTGCTATGGAAAGCCAAACCCTGATCCTTCTCAAAATGTAAAAAAGTGCCCACTCAGTTCATCTGATGTTTAAGTCCCATGAGGAGATGTTATTACTTACTATAATGACCAACGCTGCAAATATAAAGTCCTAATTTAGAGCACTTTGCCACATTACCTATCACAGCAAGTCAAATTAAGCACAATTTAAAAGTAATTAGTCCTGTTTAACAAGTAGGACTATGTTATGCAGATTGACAATGAAAAAATTTTTTATTTTCCTATCTGTCACATATTTTTCAAGGACCACTCCAGGAACTGAGGCATCATGAACCCAGAAGCTTTATAATAGTGAAAGAGCTATTAGGTCATCAACTCCTCCCTTCACCTAGGAGAGATTATTTACTGACAGAATAGTCTGAAGCACCTTGTCCAGCCCAAGGTTTAATGACACTTGTGGTTGTCTAGAAATTCTGGCAGCAGCAACAATATTTTACAGTAAATAAATAAATATATAAATAATCATTGGACAAAACCCACTAACATAGGAAATGATACCATGCTTAGAGTCTTTATGTGAGGTTTTTGCATTCTCAGAAAACACTTCCAGCAGAACCATAGAAGGTCTGGGCCAGTTAAGGGAGGATGTCCACGATTTTGGAACATAGGTTATAAATGTTAGCAGAGCATTGATTTTTTAATAATAATTTTTATGTTGTTCTATAAAAATGCATTGCTGGGAAAAAAAAAAAAAAAAAAAAAAAAAAGGAAAAAAAAAAAGTAAAGGATGGAAGGTTGCATTTGAGCGGACAAAGGAGAAAATTGGCTGCCAAGGGTAATAGAAGTGCAGTGTAACACTATTTCTGTTTTAGGTATAGGAGAGTGCAAGAAAGCAGCACACTGCTTACTGATTCATGTGAAAAAGCTTGCTACCTCCTGAAAAGAGTACTAACAAGACATCATGGGTGAATTCCTGTCCCCAAAGAAGTGAATGAGGATCTTGCCACGGACTTTCTTGAGGATAGGATTTCACACACTAGCTGAAATTTTGTTTGTGTCGTGCAGAGCCAAGGGGTTGATGCAACTTCAGCTTATGAATATACACATATAGCATTCACCATACTGGGAAATGAAACACAGTCTTCTGTGTTTCAGAAAGAAATTCTGAAATTCTCTATTCAAAGAAATAGAGAGAAGTCAAAGTCCAGGATGCTTTCTATACCATCTCCAGACTGGTGCTCATTTCTACTAGGCTGATGCTAGCCCCAGACATTTTTTATGAGTTTACATTCCAGAGAATAGCCTACCTGAAAGACATTTTCTTTCAAATTTTCTCTAAGTCCCTTTTAATATTCTGTTGATGTTCCTGAATGTGTAAGTAAGTAATTGATATGTTATTGTTATGCTTAGATTTCAGGTGTATTTTGAATACTATCTTCAAAGAAGTGGTGTCAGAGCATCATGT
Organism: Aythya marila; assembly: GCF_965140915.1. Taxonomy (NCBI): domain Eukaryota; kingdom Metazoa; phylum Chordata; class Aves; order Anseriformes; family Anatidae; genus Aythya; species Aythya marila. The sequence goes on along the minus strand of NC_139042.1, from coordinate 65,808,668 downwards.
GAATTGTGAAGGAAAGGAATGTCATAGCTGACTATCTCCTTGTGACCAATAAAGCTTTGTGCCATGCACTTTCAGACTTCACTCTGTCATTGATACTGTCAGTTCTCCAGGCTTCCTGCTAGTCATATTTACTATTCTAGGCTGGGGCAGGAGGGAACTGCCCTGCAAACAGCTCAAATTACTCAGTGGGAATGCTGGAGATCAGGATGAAGACCTTGAGTGGATTAGTGATCTACTCCTTAGTAGATGCAATGTTGTGTTTTGTACTATTTGATGCATCCATATGTGCCCTGGGTACTTCTGTAACACTTGAGCTGTAATTTTCATTGAGATCATCTTCACCTGCAGTTTTAATAATTCAGGTTTAATATGGAAGAAATTATACATATGGCCTCACAGACAAATCCTGCAAGTGTTTCACCTTTCATCATTTTTGTTTATAGAAAAGCTTCACATTTTCCACAGCTTGTTCACCCTCCCATACTAATAAATCTGGATTAGAGAGAGAGAGAGAAAAAACAAACAAACAAACAAACAAAAATGCAACATTTTAGAAAGAGTACAAATAATGTATTTTTGAGTATGAATTGTCTTGGAGGACAACAACTCAAAGTGATTTTTTTTTTTCATCATTTTCAAAAATGTACAAACCCTTGTTTTACACTTATATTTTTGATGCTGCGAATAAAATATTGTTATTGTCCATTGTATATGTTTCTGGTACCATGGGAATAGTTAAATAGAGCATTTTCATATTAGAGAACCCAGAAGTAAAGTGGAAAATACGTATCAAAAGAGATAATATCCTGTAAGAGTTGAGGATACTGAATTTAGAAAAGAAGAAAAAAATTCTCAGCTGAGATCTGTCATTTCTGCTTCCTTCATCTGCTTTCCACTTACATAATGAACAAAACTTTTTAGCAATTTTAGCATTCTCCACCCAGCTGCTCACATAAGCACGTTGCTTCTATAGTGAAGCCTACATACAGAAAACAGATTTTGTTATAAATCTTAAACATTTCAATGATAAGAAGAAAGGGAGACCCTGTGTGCCACTCATCTTACTCAAAGAAACATGGCTGCTAGAGTTGGAGGTGCGCACTAATGAATAGGATGTTCCTCTAGAGTACTCCATCATTTTGTCTCCACTGGGAATTTAGAATGGCTTCCTTAAGAAGAGTTGAAAATATAAGTATGGTTTGTTCAGGGTTTCTACCCTGAGGTCATTAGTAGAACTATGGAAAGAATAAAAAATGACTAGATCTTATTACTGACGTCTGTTGATGGTACTGATAGTCTTGTAAATGTCTGTACTATAGAAGAAATACTATGGGTGAGCCTGTGTCTGAGAGAAGAATGAAAATACTGCTAGTGGAATTCAGCTGGCCTTAATTCAAGCCATTGTACCCAAATGTCCAGTAATGGCCACCTATGATCCTAGTCCAGCTGGCAGCACACTCATATAAAAGTCTCTGTGGAGATACACAGCAATTAGAAAGAAATGCACATAGAGCGAAAGCAATTGCTGTTGAAGAAGCTAATACTGGAAAATGCTATGAAACCAAGTTTCTACTGCATGTGTAGCCTTTAATCCTTGTAGGATTCAAGCTGCCTACACCAAAGTAGAAAGCACTGATCACCTAAGCATATTTGAGGAGATAGAGCTGGATATGACTTATACTGTGGTGGAATGACATATGACGCTTGCTCAAAGCAAGCTGAATACAAGCAGAGGTCAGTCTTGCACTAGTGAATGGTACCTTGTATGTGGATATACAGTGTTACTGGAATTCAACAGTGGCTAGCACAGCTCATTATTCTACACTGGACATAGTAGAATTGGGGTTGTTATGAGATGAAACAGTGCTTGTGGTTGGACAGGTTACCCTGAAAAATGTATTTGTGTGCACAACGACAGTATAATTTCTGTCATAGGATCCTCTTGTCTTTGTTAAAAATATGCATTTCACCAAAATGCAATTCTACTAGACACTGCATTCTTGCGGTATTTAAAAGAAAGAGACTAGATTAATACCCAGGAAATTCCTTCTTAGAGAATGGAATTTACTACTTTGGATATTTATATTGAAGTATTTTTTCTTCTATAAAAATGTCTGTGAAGAAAAAGCCATCCAGGAGTGACTTTTATTTTTTTTTTTCCTTTTACCTATACAGATGATTTTTAAAGAAATTTTGTTTTCAGCTAGTTTGGCTCTGCCAGCTTTTCTGTTGGTTAGTATTTGGATTTTTGTTAAAAAATCAGAATTTACGTTTCTCTGTCTCAGGCACTCTCTAAGTTTAACTCACATAGAGCCAATAGATAATAATTTTGTTTCCGTCCTGATACAGTAAAAAATAACCTCTTCATATTAAGATGACTTTGCTTTTTTGTAAAAATGTGGCATACAGGTCAAAATCAATATGTATCCAAATCCTTTGTGGAAAGAAAAGATGGATAAAATGCTTTGAGACAAAATTTTAAAAACAAACACTGTAATTAGCTTTTATTTAGTCTTTTTTTTTTTTTTTTTTAAGACAATGATTTTCATTTCATATGGAAATGTAGATTTCTTCAGAGTAATTTCATGTTCTTTTTGGTTTAAAGCAACTTTTTTTCCTTTGATTACTGAAATATGCAGTTCTCTCTATTTAACACGTAATACCAAATCAACATACTTCCCCCTTCCTTTTTTGCTGATGACAGTCAGCAGAAATCATGTTCCGAAGTGCCCTGAGAACAAGGGCATTGATCTCAAGTGAGACTTTCGTGCCACCTTCCCCTTGTCACTTTCAGCTGTAATTTGTTAAGATATCAGCTCTAAATTATTAAATACTTTATAAGTATAAATAATTCAGCAGTCAACAAATAAAGTGACAGCTCATTAATCAGTTTCCGTACACGTACATAGGTGGCATGCAGTGGTCTGTGCCGGGGTATGAATACTGCTGTGGATCGTATGCATTGCTTCTTCTCACCTCAGAAAAAAGGTTTGCGTGTCTTATAGGTTTGGGATTTGTTTGCATCAGATCAGAGAAGTTCTTCCTAAATTCCAGTACAGTGTTTGTGGCAATCCTTAAGGCTTTTGCTGCATGAGACCATGTTGATCTGTGGTCCTTCCTTCCTTATGGCTGTATTTAAATCTTACAAACAGCTTGGCAGCACCAGAAATCAGGCAGTGTGTTTATAAATGGGCATACTGCAAAGTGACATGATCCTCCTAACAACAGGACAACCTCTTTCTTGTCTTGGGTATCACCTGAATGAAAAAAAACAGAGTGTGAATCAGGCTGATTCTCCTGTGCTGCCCATATGATTAGGAAGAATTCCCTCCTCAAGATTTCAGTAAAGCTGTCATTACACTCAAGCAGCATGTATCAATGAAATGTTGTTGTTAGAACACCATATATTCCAAATGCAAAGTATTATTAGAGTTTCACAGTACAAGGAAGGCCTATTTAACACTCTCATATTCTACCAGGAATCCATCAGTGGGCACAAATCTACTTTTCTCTTCAGAAAAATAAATAAATAAATAAGAAATAATAAAGAAAATCCTCAGACACTGTTATCTCATATTACCATGAATATTCTAGGTAAACCTGTATATGGAGATTATGCACTGTGCTTAGATTTGTTGGTATTTTGGAAAAAAAAAATATATATATATATATATGTATATGTATATATATTAATATTCACCAGAAAATGGTTAAATAAATAGTGTGTGGATTTTTGTGTTTTTATACCACCTCATGACAAACAGAAATGCACAGTGATCGCCTGTAAGCCTTTGATTTCATCAGTGCAGGTGTTGCAGATTTGGATTGGCAATAAAAAGTTTCCACAGAAAGAATGGAAGAAATGGCTGTTTAACAGCTTTGCATTCTCATCTTGCATAGAAAGCCTGGGAAATTCTTGTCATAATGGAGAGACACGAAGAGGCAACTGAAATGATCCTAAGTCAAGGATCAATCCATCACATATAGGAAAAGATTATGTATGTGTCAATCTCTCTTGCTTTTTGATGCAGAACAAATGGTTGTTACCCTTGGTAAATGGTTTATATGAATGCCAGTGCAGCATTTTAATAGAACAGGCCAAGGACAGGGAGACCTCAGACTTCAGCACAGTCAGGGTTTCTTGCTGGATAAAGCACTAGACTGGAACTTGCAAGACCTAAGTCCTGCTCTGTTTGATGACCTTGAACAAGTCACTTCACCCATACACAACACCCTTATAAAAATGTGATAATGATATTGACCTCTTTTGCTACAGAACTGTGGGGTCTAGTAGTTAAAAGTCCTGCTTAAGAGCAAGATGGTGTTGTCACCCCATGTGAAGTTGGAACTTTGATGAGACGGATTTTGGACCACATGCATGCAGTGAAGAGATCCTAAATTAAACTGGTGATTTAATTTATGTAAGTTCTTAAAAAGAAAAATGTGAGCACCTGTGATGAAGCCAGTCTGAATAATATATAGCATGAAAGTGCAATGGCACTAACAAGAAAATAATGTGGTTCAAAATCTGAGTATGAGAAATGACAAGCAACTGGCAGAGGAAAACCTTTGCTAAAGGGAATGTGAATCTGTGGTGAATCTGGGTAAACTATGCAGATTTTGTAAAAATAAAACAATATGGAAATTTTTCTTACAGTAGGATCAAATTAAAAAGTATTATTTTATGAAAGCCCTAGGCTGAAGTGCTCATATGTAAATAAGGATTAGGTTCTGATCTTTCTTGCAATTGAATGGAAGCAGGAATACACTATCTAGTTCAGAACGTAATAGCTGGGACATGGGAGTGTTTATTGCAAAGTCAAAACATCTCATAGTGAACTGAGGGTGGAGGAAACATATCTGAGATATTAGTTTTCTGACTATTAAAGAATAGTCTCTGGTCAAGGGATCAAGTTTGTGGATAATGAGTGCTTTAAAGGTCTGCAAGGTTAAGATGGTGTGGCATCAGTTATATATAAAGTGTTAGTACTGACACTTGAAGCAGAGCTCAAGGTGAAAGTTAAAAGTGTCATGGAACAAGGTGGCTGAAAAAAGTTGCAAGGCCAATTGACTGGATCAGCAGTATGGTGGCAGTTAGAAAGACAGGCAAACTGATGATCTGCATCAATCCAAAAGACCTCAATAGCATACTAAAGCGCTTATACTGTTCCCTGCCAACAGTCACTGAAATATTGCCAAATCAAGCAAACACAATAGTCTTTTCAGTCATTGATGCCAGAGATGGCTTCTGGCAAGTGAAACTGGTTGCAGCAAACAGTTACTTGACAACTTTCTGGACCCCGTTTGGGTGCTATCAGTGGCTGACAATGCCATGCAGAATGGGAATTGCTTCAGGGGATACCAGCAGAGATTGCACACAGCCCCTGAGGGTTGTCTGCTGCAGATATCAATGCAGATGACATTGTTTATGCTCCTGTGGGAGGGCAAGGAATGAGCTATGGCCAACAATGATCAGAAATTTTCTCTGGTAGGGGCAGCAAATGTAAGATGTACTGACTCAGAACAAAGCTTTCCAGCCTGTGAATATATATAAATATATATATGTCCTGTTTCTGGTGGTGGCTGGTGGAGGAAGTCAAGAAGTATGAAAACAAGCCAAGCACACAGTGATAATTCTGAAAGCTTTTTTCTACACTGCAGCTTGTGGAGACAAGAGTGGCTGCACAGAAATATACATACCGAACACCTTTGTACTGACTTCCTCAGGACCACCAGTAACTTCTGAGAAATGTAATTTCCCTCTGCAAAAAGTAATTTACATCTTTTTTTTTTTTTTTCTTCTTCTTTTTGCTCCTATATGAACGATGTTTTGTTTTGTTTTGTTTTGTTTTGTTTTAATTCTGCTCTTCTTTGTTACAATTCTTCTTTTATGGAAGTCATTTTTCATGGTCTATAATTCCCCCACACTTCCCAGAGGTCTTTTAAAAAGTTATACTTCAGTTACCATTTCTCATTCATCTATTACCAGGGCCATTTGATGATCCATTCCTTGCCATTAGTGATGTGTTTGAGAAGGTATTATTACTAATTTTAGTGTTTCTGGAAGTTATTTGTCAACCCTTTTTGGCTTGTCTTTCTCAAATTTAACTCAACTTTCTAAACTTCATGAATTCATTCAGACAAAGCTTGCAGTTTTGAGTGACTGCTTTTTCTTAACATCTAATAATTCTATAATTAGTCTACTGAGTAAAAATGTCATTTACTCATGATTAATTTTAACTGTTTCTTATTTTATTTTTATATACTTTTTTTTTGTGATCATGCAAAAATTTTAAATTATTTTTTTCATAAATTATATGCATTTTTGTTTGTTTACTGTAATATCTTTTAAACCTCCACCATCTGCATTTTATTCCTTCACTTATGCTTTTCAAATGAATTCTCTAATTTTTATGTTGTTCACCTGTTTGATATTAAATATTTTTTAATATATACATATATTTTACATGTATGTTTGTTGAGTTTTTGTATGTTGACATTTACCATAAGTTCTTGATGGTCATGTTCTGAGCTGGGGTTTTTTTAAGAGTAAGTAAAAAATTTTCTGCTGTGGATTTTCTTTCCAGCTATTCCAAGTATGTTGTCTAAATTGTCCTGTACCTTGATGTTCTATTTACCCACAGGGTAAATTCTTTACCTTCTCACTGACATTTCCACAACCTTTTGTGTAAGGATAGTAGAACAGTTTTCACTATGTACTTTCTCCATTCAGGAATGGAGTTGTAACTATTCTACTTTATTTGCAGGTATAACAAGCATTTTTGCCTCATTTCACTTTAGGATTTTTTAATGTATTGACTTCTTTTTCTACACATATGCCTATATATAATTTCCTGAATACATATGAATATATATATTCCTGAATATGTATCATATGGGAGACAAAGGTCCTCTTAGTGAAGGAATAGCTTCATATGTTAAAGAAATCTTGTAGTGAAATGAGACAGATCAACTATAAACAAACAAAAACAAATGTTAAAATAGTTTTTGATTATCTTTTAAATCAATTTCCTTATTTTTCCATTTTTTATAGGAATTTCATTTTGCTTTCTTTTTTTCTTTTGACTGGAGAGAAGGAAAAGGAAAAGAAGGAAAAGGAAAAGGAAAAGGAAAAGGAAAAGGAAAAGGAAAAGGAAAAGGAAAAGGAAAAGGAAAAGGAAAAGGAAAAGGAAAAGGAAAACATTATTTATTCTATTCACTGCTAAATTCACATTGTCAGTTTCTTGGCTTCTGTTGTACATCGATTCAATGAATTCAGAGAACTGTTTATGGTAACTCCAAGATGTCACCAGTGATTCTCAGCTGAGAATCATGTAGGCTTGGCTTCTCTCTCTCTCTTTTTTTTTTTTTTTTTTTTTTTTCTCATTATTTCACTCTTCTGGCCACTCATTTTTGTGGAAAACCTTGTCGTTCCTCAGCATTTCAAGAACTGATACAACTGAGTGCTCAAAAACTAAGTATCATCTGCAGATTTGGAGATGTCACTCCCTTTTAAAGATCACTGATAGCTGCCTTGAAAATAAACCAGCCCAACTCTCAGCCCATTGGAGACCATATTACTGTATTCCATCTAGAAAACTGAAGGACTTTTGGTTATGAAAGTCTATGATAGGACTTTGCTTCTTATCATTTAATCATCTTTTAATCTATATAAAATGAAACAAACAAAGCAAACAAACAAACAAAAAACGTCTCTAACAGTCTTGGCATCAAAGACTTTTTGAAAATGAACATGTTTTCATGTGTCTATGGTGTTATAGAAGTGTGGTGGGGGCAGTGAGATAGTATTTTCTTTATAAAAAGATCTATCTCTTTCCCATGGAACATTTATCTATAGTCTTTGTAATATGATTTCTTATATACTCTCTTTACTGGAGCTAGAAGTCAGGGATCACTTCCTGAGCCTTTTTTTGAGAAGGGAGTTGCACTGGCTGTCTGCCAGTCCTGTGCTACAGTAGCTTTTTGTCATGTAGTTTACGGATCTTGGTCAAAAGTTCCTTGAGAGCTTTTGGGTAAAGGCCATCCAGTTTAATATCTTACTTCTTAAATCTAAGTGATAATGGCTTCAACTATTCAAGATCTTGCATAAAAGTCCAAAAATAAGAGCAAAAGAATCTGTTCATACTTTGAAATCAAACCTTGTTATTTAAAACACTTGAATTCAAAATGACCATAATGTTATGGTATGAACTGAATTGAAGGAAAAATTTCAGAACATTAGAAACAGAAGTGTGTGTTCACTCACCTGTAATACAAATTAGCTTTTGCCTGCCAGTTACCGTCTTCATGTTTCCTATAATATTTCTGCAGGTATCTCTTTTATGAATTTTGCCACACATATAAGAGCATAACTGACCTTGCATTGAGCAACATGTAATGAATATTAATAATTGGTCCATGATTAAAATATATATCTTATACACCTTTTTCTATTTGAAAACAGTTCCCTAAGAGCTGTTAGATATTTATATTTGTCTTTTGAAAAAAGAGTAACACCTGGCATGCATTTCTCTACAGAAAATATTTAGCTTCACATCACACATCTTCCTTGTTAGGAAATGAAGAGTTAATTAATCTCTCTTTAGCTGCTCTCCATTTATAGTTCAATCAGAGACTACATTCTAGAAGATTCAAATCTAGTACAGTTCATAGACATTGAAGTAATTTTGTACCACTATATCATGCTACCAGAGGGGATATCAAGATTACAGTTTTAATGCTGAATATTGAACACATCAGACTGAAGATGTGGAGTTCTTAATTGCTGGAGTGTAAGTGTCTCAGCCCAAAATAATCTGCAACAGAGGAAGTTCACTCAGCAACTTTTAAGACTTGTTTCTTCTATCTTTTATTATTATTATTATTACTATTATCATCATTATCATTATTATCGTTATTATCATCATTATTATATTTTATTTATTTATTTTGTAAACTTAAATAGGAGATTCTCAAAAAAAAAAAAAAAAAGTCTGCTGAATGGTTTTGGACAGAGAATGTAGAATAGGGTGCGTTACAGTTTCATCAGAAGCTCATTTTTTACCGTGTGTCTCTTTGTTGAGATAATTACCCAGAACTTGGAGGGGAATATCCTGACCATTTCTTCCTTCTTTTCCTGGAACAATATCTTAAATCATCAATATTCTTGCCAGCAAATAAAATAAAATCTACTGAGTCTTTTTTAGACCTTCTCCTGGGAGCTGGAGATTTCCAAAACTTCAAGTAAGAGAGAGAATTTGATTTATTTTATTTTATTTTTATTTATTATTTATCTTTTGGAACACATGGGTGTATAGAATACAGAATGTTTAACTAATGGGGAAGTTGTGTCTTTTAGAAATTTTACAAATGTAAAGTTCTTTACTCCTTCGGGTTTTTGTTACAAATGTCCAGATGAATACAGCTGGGTTTTGATAGACAGAAATATCATATGTCAAGTAAAACAAAGTGTTTCATTGTTGTTTGTTCTTAAAAAAAAAAAAAAAAAAATCCATTCAATTTGGACTGAATGAACTTTCTACCCCCTCCCTCATTTTAGCTGATGAATCTTTTGCTTCTTCCAATTCATCTCCTCCCACTCCCTGTCTTCCCTCAAAAAATAAATAAATAAATAAATAATACAAAAACAAGTTCCCCAATATAATCACATCAATGATCAAATAAAGAATAAATGTTCTGTGATTTTTGGAAGAGACTAACATCACCTCTGAGGAAAATTTATTCAGCTCACTGTGTTTTATATAAAACATAATGGTATAGTAAAAGGGAAAAAGATGAGATTTTAAATTAGATTCTGGAAACCTGTATTGGAAATTTCATTATGAAAATGAAACAAAACAAATAAAAACAAATAAAAAACAACAACAACAACAAAAAAAAACTTTCTATCTTGAACTAGCAAAAACAGATTTTTTTTTTTAAATAAATTTTCCCCATAATGCTTTGGGCCATATTATTTTGTTCAGCACAATTTAAATATTTCATTTTGATCTCCTTATTAATGATTTTCTCTAGAAGCAATTTCAGTTTGGAAAGAAATTTTGAAATAAATATTCCATTCCAAAAATATTAAATAGGGCACTTGGGTGTTATTGAAATACTTAGCTTTATTTTCAAGCTGACATCCTTTACAAATACTGTGTTTTGTTTTGTTTTTAATTAAATTTTTATGTTAAGTAGTTCAAAACTGTGTGATTATAAATTTGTGAGTCAAGTCTGTTTCAGGGGAAATATAATTCTCCTTAAAAGAAACAGGTGGCTGGGCACATATAGTTTGGACTTTACTGATATTTAAATGATGCATAGAAGACAGTTTTGTGTGACAATGTATTTCCAATTTATGAGGAGGTTTAATTTTATATGTGTTTTTGTTTTTTATTTTTTTGGGGGGTGGTGGGTGTATCATGTGTCACGATACATTTTGTTTTTCAATTATGTTCAGAATTAACCTTCAATAAGCACAGTATAGCTGTGTTGAATCCAAATTAAAGTATCTATGAAAGCTAAAAAGCTTCTGGGTCTGTAATCCTGACATTTGTAGTACTACAACTACAGAATGCACTGTGCCGTGAAGCTGTTCCTAGTCCCGAACTCTGTAAATTTTACATGTATGTTGTTGCTTATTATTCATATTCACATACAGTTAAAGGAACAAGAACTCTGCAATGCCAAGTAGTACAAAAAGATTGCAAAGACCATCCTCACCTTGTAGACATGGAGGACAAATCATGGTGGATTCAAATAAATAAGCAAATGCAAGGAAATGGTCATACAAAAATAGCTACTGGGATAAATAGTCTCAGTAAACAAGTCTAGATTTATAAGTTATACAGCAGAAAATGGCTTTAGCAGAAATTGGAAGTTGAATAATGAAACAGTTTCAATATTTTTTTTCCAGAGAAATTTTCTCAAGTCTAAATGAACAACATGGACAAAGCCACATTAGTACTTGTACTGAAATTTAGCTAAATGATAGAATAAATGTTTGCATCAGTGACTAACCAGCTCTTGTCTCTTAGCTGTAATGAATAAGAATCAAAAAGTTGCACAAGATAGGCAGTAAGGTGATCTGAGAATGTAAATCTATATTTAATGCAATGGTCGATGATGAGAACGGATGCAAAGGCTTGGACTGTCATTAATGAATCTGGCAGAGTGAATCTTACAGCAACAATCTGTACTGATATGAGTAGGGCAGTGTTTGAAGGCCAGAGAAAATGATGAGACGGTAATCAAAATTAGTGCTAATGAGACCCTACTCAAAAAGGATGGATGTGGTGATGACCTGTGGCAAATGGTCAAAATCAAAGATCAGGAACAATGTTAAGTACTTGGGAGGTGGGAGAGGCTCCTGCAGCTATGATGGTGCTGAGACCTTGTTGGCCAGAAAAGTTGCATTGCTTTTTTGAAGGAAAGGCTGCAACAGTTGTTTCTGTTGTTAGTGAAAAGAAAAAAAAAAAAAAAAAAGAAATATGATGTTATTTCATTTTGCAATGAATTCTGCAAAGTCAGCAGAATTCTATTTTGGTTAGAAAAAATGAAACAGATATCCATCTGATATAGTTACTTCTCCATTTGTTTTAATTGCTGTGGTCATTCATGACAAATAAATTCACTGTGGTCTCTTTAGTACGAGGTTTCATTTTCTTAATTTCAGGGAAATACATACACATTTATACATACTGCAGACATTACCCAAATAGAAACAAATAATAAGAGTTAACCAACATCAGTACTAGAAATATAAAATATAATTTTTTATTAGGAAAAATATTAATCTTAATTACTTTAAAGAAAAATACAGTTTTTTAGTAGTTTAAAATGGCTTCATTTGTTAAAGATTATGAATAATCATCAGTCACTGTTTAAAGCTTATTTAAATATGACTGTTTTTCTGTCAATGTAAAGTTTTGAAGCTGGTTTGGATGATATTTAAAAGAATACAACCTGTAGGAACCTTTGTAAGTATTTAGAAATTTAAAATGAGACAACATGTTATTTCAGGTAGGCATAAAATTAGAAACATCATCTAATGAGAGATTATATTTTATGACTTTTATGTATTATTTATGGAAAACTTTTAAAAGGTTAGCTATCACTCAAATAAAAAATAATCATTTTTAAGCATATTACTATTGTGCTAGAGGAATAGGTTTTACATGTCAAGAACAAGAAAGCATGTATTCACTTTATTCTACATCAGAAAAAAAACTGTGCTTCTTGAAAAAAAAATATAGAAAATAATTTGAAATTAAATATTTTATTTTTTCGTGCTAGTAACTCAGTGAAATTCAAACACATTAAACACACTAAACACATGTGACAGAAGATATTAATGAAAGACAAAATTATTCAAAGACTAAGCAACCATATATGGAAAGACACCAAAGCTATCATTTGATCTTATCTACAGAGTCTAGAGAGTCTTTAACTGTAAAATAGTGACCCTTTCTGGACAAAACTGGGGGCATATGAGAGATGAAGAGTCGAAGAGATCACTTTTAGACTTTTAGACCTTAACTAAAGCAACACTTTTTTTTTTTTTTTTGCATAATCTGTAGGTCTTTATATTGTCTTCAGCTTGTGAAATTGTGAGTCATCTCTACCAGCCTGTGTTTGGTACCACATCTGCTTGCTCCTATATTAACATGACACTCACTGCAGGCCTATTCTGTCATATTTTAAAATATATGGAAAAAAAGAAAAAAAAAAAAAAGACTGAAATAAAGAGAAAATAAAGAGAAAGTTTTGGGGCCACTGATAGCAATTTATTGTTGCTTAAAGATAAAATATGGCTGAACATGTAACTAGACACATGGGAATGAATAAGCAAACCATAACTGTATGACTTTTTAATCCTTATAGGATAACATTAAAATAAGATGTGCAACCAAATTCTCTACTGAAATAGAGTCTAGTAGAAATCTGCATTTTTGTTTTTTTTTTTTTTGTTTCTTTGTTGTTGTTATTTCTTTTTATTTTTATAACAAGGGATGCCTTTATGACTCAAATAAATTTAGAAGCATAATTATTGCTTAAAGTAGACTGAAATGACAAAAACACAATTGCCACAAAATATAATCAGTTATACAAAATTATTGCTCTTTTATTAAACTTTAGGGAATTCAGGACACCTCTAACAGTCATGTGAAAACTTAGCTTACAGGAAGGAAAGAGACAGGATCACATATATATATTTATATATGTATGTGTATGTATATATGTGTATATATATATATTTATAAAGTATTTGTGTTATTTGCTTTGCAGAAAAAGGTATAATGCTGTTGTGCCATAGATCTTTGCATAACATAGCAAGTAATCCAGTGTTATATAAATAAGAGTAGTGCACACCCACTCCTTGATGTTTACATTTAAAAGGGCTGAGTGGTTAGCCACAAAAAAGAAAAAGGGCTATATCCTGTAATCAATAATTACCAACTAGGGAAACTGAATATGATCCTGAATAAGATGGTTATTTAATCAGTACATTTGATATTTGATCATCTGAATATGATCAGAACAAGACAGTTATTTAAATCTTGATATGTGTTCTTCAATTCTTATAACTCTTTCACTACTTTGCTATTTTGGACAAAGATGGTTGTAAAATAGTTTTTACTTTGTCAAGCCTGACATTCAATAATTTTTCAGGACCCCCAAATCCAATGTAGGTATTAGAACTTGAAGACACCTATAACATGGTTTCTGAGTACCATCTATGTGCCAGAAGTTTCATTTTTTTGAATTGTCCTTCAGATCAAGAGAAATAGATATCATTCATTATCTTCAGACTGATTCTTTTTATATCAAAGTTGCAAGTTGCTTAAATAACAGGCATTTTTTCGTATAACCTTTTAGCTTTTATTTATTATTATACATATCAACTCTAGTAACAGTTGTGGTTTTATGTATGATGATGTACTTACTGCCTGTGGGTCTCTCTCCAGATACCTGTCATGTCTCATTTTTGACTCTTAGTCACTGTTTTAAATCATTTCATTGTAAAAGTATGTGGCAGTAGCAACAGAAAATTTGTCCTAGGTTTACCAGGAACAAACAAATCAGCATAATGAGCATCTAGAGTGGTGAATAGTGTGTGAAGACAAACATTGGATGAAAGACTGTAGGCTTTAAAGTAGTTCTTCGTAATAGCAATATCTATTCATTGTTTCATGAGAAACATTTCACACTGAAGAAGGGATTTATTTAACCAAATCTCAACATCTTAATTTAAGAGAGCTGTCTAGAATCTTTTTACAACCATGGGAGAAATTTGGTGCGATAGTGCAATACCTCAGTTAATCCCACTGTAAATACTTACAATAGATTTATTTTAAGTAAGGAGAACCTATATCAACTGGTCTTGATAGATGAGATGAATTCTGTTCAAAGGAACAAAATGAGACCCTCTTCCCAAAATGACTGCCCTTGTAACTGTTGAATCAGAAACTAGCTTTATATATATATATAATAGTTATTAATATTATTTCTTTTAATTTGAAGTGACCAGTTAGGGCTCTTTCCTTACTTTACAAGTTTGCTGTATAAGTGCCCTGATATTTTTACTAGACAGCAAAGCAAACAAAACTTCCATTTCCATTCACAAATAAGCTAGGCTTTGAAGCATCTACATGCAAACCCATTACTCACCATCTGGACTCCTTTTCCCCTAGCACAATTAAAGAGTTAGGAATATGAAAATACACTTATAGGTGGGTGCAATTTATTATCAAATTATTATTCTGATAATTCTATAATTCTAATAATTGTAGACAGATTATCTCAAATAAACAAACAAACAAACAAAACTATAGTCAGTTCTTCATATTTTCCTCAAGGTCCAAATATTTTTCAGTGCATATGCTTCAGTTCATGTCTCTTACTCTTACCATTTTCATTTGTACAGAATTTGTATGTCCTTTGTACAGAACCGTATGTTATTTTTTCTTGGAGTTCTTGGATAAAAATATAATGTTGGCACACCTTCATAAAACCTCAGTTATTACCCATGAGTGAAAAGCAATTCCACAAATTAGGAGGTGAAAAAAAAAATGTGACTAGAATTTTATTTTTTTATTTTTAAAGAGGTTGCATTTTAAACTTCCTTTCACTTCACTAAAATGTGCATAATCATAGAATCATAGAATCATAGGATCATTGAATCTTAGAATCACAGAATGTTTGGGGTTGCAATGGTCCTTAAAGATCACCAAGTTCCAACTCCCCTGCCATGGGCAGAGATGCCTTCTACTCCATGGATGAGGTTGCCCAAAGTCTCATCCAACCTGGCCTTGAACACTTCCAGGGATGGGATGCCAGCAACTTCTCTTGGAAATCTGTCCTGGTGTCTCACCTCAATCTCTTAAAAAAAAATAAAAATAAAAAAATCTTCCTAATATATAATATAAATAATAATATAAAATGTCGCTCCCCCATCTTTCCTTTAGACTTTCTTCAAGTACTGGAAAACCGCTTTAAGGCCTCCCCAGAAGTTTCTCTTCTCCAGGCTGAGCAACCCCAACTCCCTCATACTGTCATATTCATTTTTTTGTCTATGAATACCCCCAAGTCCTTATCTGAAGGGTTGCTCTCAATCCATTCATCACCCATTCTGTATATGTATATGGGGATTTCCTAACCTAGGTGCAGGACCTTGCACTTGGCCTTGTTGAGTATCATAATGTTTGCATGGGCCTACTTCCCAAGCCTGTCAAGGTTCCTTTGGATGGCATCCCTTCTTGTCATCTTGAACATATATGTAGACAGTATTCTAAACAAAGTGTTACACAAGGGTTGTCAGTTATTAGTTGCACTCCCTCTTCACTCCACACATTCCAGAATCACAAATGTCTTTTCAGCAACCGTGTCATGTTGGCATCTTATAGTCATATTATGATGTAATAATATATCTGATAATTCTGTCATTCTGAACTGAAGAACCTCAAGTTTTTGAATACACTTTTGTTATCAGCTTCTGAGGTGCTCAACATAACATGTTGTGCTGTTCTATTTCATTCCTCTTTTGCAGCTTGAGACCCCAGACTTATCCAATTCTCTTTCCCTCCATTAATATTTTCTTTTTGTGTACTGTCAGCAAATGTCATTCCTATATTTTGAGTCATTATCATTATTGTAAGTGATACATACAACTCATGTCTAAACTTTGAGAAGCTTCTAGTCCAGTAGTACACTAGAGTCCACTAAGCATCCGTTAAGCTTCCTCTACACCAATTGTTCTTCTCTCCTTCTCTTAACACAATATACTGACGCATTCTTTGCACCTGGTTATTTTGTTTGTCTTCCTTGTGCTTATTCATTAGCTTGTTTATTAGCTACTGAAGTCTAGATCAATTCGTCTACAACAACATGTTTGTTTGTCTATTTGTTTAAAAAATAAAAATAAAAAAGACACACCAGAAAAAAGCAGTGTATCTAATCAATGAAAGATATATGTCTATCTTAGTACAATGAATCCTGGGTAAATAAATGTATTGTATTCATGTTTTATAGTTACATTCATGTCTCTTAATTTTTATTTTCCATTCATGATTGCACTATGCATGGTTTATTTTGATATGGATAATTGTCTTTCAGTAGGCCATATTTACTAATTATCTCTTTTCATTCTTCTGAGTCCATACAATATCCAACGAAAATCTTTGCTACTGTCCACAAGGCCAGTATAGTGAGAGTTACAGAAAAATATAAGGTGGAAGGGACTTTCTAGCCTGCATCAGGGGGAAGGTGGACAGCAGGTTGAAAGAGGTGGTCCTCCACCTCTACTCAGCTCTGGTGAGGCCACAAATGGAATATTGTGTCCAGTTCTGGGCTCCCCAGTTCAAGAGAGATGTAGAACTGTTAGAGAGGGTCCAGCACAAAGCCATGAGGATGATTAAGGGATTGAAGCATCTGTCTTATGAGGAAAAACTATATGAGCTGGGCCTATTTAACCTAGAGAAGAGGAGACTGAGAGGGGATCTTATCAACCTCTACAAATACCTGAGGGGACAATGTAAAGTGGATGGGGTGAAACTATTCTCAGTGGTGGACAGTGATAGGACAAGAGGTAATGGGTATAAACTGAACCACAGTAGGTTTTATCAACATATGAGGAAAAACTTCACAATTCAAGTAACAGAGCACTGGAACAGGCTACCCAGAGAGACTGTGGAGTCTTTTTCTTTAGAGATATTCAAAACCCACCTGGATACCGTCCTGTGTAACATGTTCTAGGTGATCCTGCTTGAGCAGGGGGGTTGGATTAAGTGATCTCTGGAGGTCCCTTCCAACCTCAACCCTACTATGATTCTGTGATTCTGGAGGTCCCTAGTTCAACTTTCTGACCAAAGCGGAGACAATTAGATTATTCAAAGTCAAATTCTGGAAGTCTCCAAGAACAGGAATTCCACAGCTCAATGGGAATTTCAACACTCCATCACACAGCATTGTATGATGGAGATCATCCTGTACTTGAGACGGAGCACAAGTTCATCAGGTCTTTCTTACATTTCAGTTATGAGTGTGAAAGATACGAAACAGTGCATATCAATGGCCGGATGTTCTTTGTCCTTGCATTCAGTCAAAGCCAGATGCAGCTTTGGTTTAATAAGAGAGAAGAGGGAAGTTGATCTCTGCCCAAAGAATGTAATGAGTGGGCGTTCTGTCTGGAGCCTGGGCCTAAAGGGAGGAAAAAGGACTGAAGACCTTTTCATAGAGGAAGCTCTTTAGAAGCAAGGGGCTGTGAATGCTTCCCCTCCCAGATCTCTCTCCAGTGAAGATAATACTGCAATTTTAGAGGCAGAATCATGTTTCCACCCTTGGAGATTCACAGAAGAGTCTAAGAGAAACTTGAATCATGTCAACATTTGGGAATGGGGTGAGGAACAAGGAAGGACTTTAGATCCTGGTGGTGGCTAATAAATGAATGATTGTTCAGCTTATCATTTTTATCATCATTTGCTAGATTTTCTTTTTTCTTTCCCTGGAAATGGAGTACTACTCTACTATTTTTTAGTTAAAAGCTCTTATTGATCAAGACTATCTCAATCCCAGAAGACAGGAGGATTGTGAATATGTAATTCTGGAATTTACACTGGAGCTGCGATTGCTGCTTAGGGAATCTAGATACGTAATGTGTGACCTCTATATCCCATCAAAACAGCTCAAAACATGAGTATCCTTATTTTGTCAACAGACAGTTCTCATACTGATGATTAAGACAAGAATCACTCACAGAAATTTATATATTAATTCTGAATAACACATAAATATGAGAAAAATAATCTGCCCGTAGGTAACTCAGAGTTACCAATCTGTTATAACTCACAGTTACCTCTTTTCCCATTTATGGTTTATTAAAATGTTGGAAACAATGTTTTGCTGTTTTATTATTATTATTATTGAAAAAGGATGTATGCAGTTTTAAAGAGTGAAAATTATTACATTTCAACTTTCAAGTAAGAAAGTTTTAGATTTTCTCCACACTAGGAACATTGACTTTCTCTTGCACATGAACATCTACAGTAAAAAGAGATAGCAGATAACCAGTGCAGCAGACACTGTATAATGTACTGGCATATACAGTTTGATGCAATGTATTTTAGAAACGTATCCTTCTGCTGGAGTCTGCAATACCCCATCAGTTTCGTACATGCCAAATCCACTGAATATTGGAAATATCTATAAGTAGACATATATCCTACCGAGCTTCAAAGCCTCTTTAAGTGGGTTCCACTACGTATTCCAGGAAATTGTTTATGAATAGAGGAAAGGAAACTTGAAAGCCAAGGGTCATATTTTTTTTACTTAGAGTTTTATGCATCATCTTTTAAGAAAGAAAAGAAAGAGAGTGTTTATATTTTAATCCAGCAATGTATTTAAATGTAAAGAAATTTTTGTTAGGTCTAGAAATCATCTAAACAGTTAAATGAATAATAGGGATAGAATTCAGGTGAAGATGCAATCTATATGCCTCATTATCATTCTCTACAGGAGAGAGATGTTGATAACAAACTACTTAAACTGCTTCGAGTCATATCCTCTCATTCCTGCCAGCTATCATTAGAACTACTCAAAAATTTAGGTAGCATCAGTGCAAGTGAAAACAACAAAATCTGCTTTTCAGGCTGATGTCTGGTCAGCAATGTAAGATTTTTTATTTTATTTTTAATTTAATTTTATTCTTATATTTTTAAAGCATAATTTTTTGCTTATTCATGAGTAAAAAGCAAGTTGAAGATACTGAAGGAACCTTGGAAGGCTCCAAAATTATTATCTGTGCACCTTTGGCTTTAGTTTAGTCTTTATTGGATATCACACATTTTACACAGAAGTTAGAGCTAATTCAGTTTACTTTTTTTTTTTTTTTTTTTTTTTTTCCCTCTTCATTTTCTTTTTGAGGTATTACAGTCCTTCTGGATCAAGTTATGCTCTGATTTTGATTTTTGGATTTTTAGGTGCTTCGTTGAAACTCCTGGCTGGTCAAAACTACATCTTTTGTCTCCTTCCTGAGTTTAATGCTACACGAAATCAGGCAGAAAGCCTATGCTGACATCTGCAAAAATAATTTCATGGAGATTTATTTATTTATTTATTTTTTACAAGCTGATTCTGCCTTTTTCCTTCAGACCTACAATATGTGCTTTCATTGTTCCCACACCAACTTATGAATATGTTGATGCCGTTTTCTCTTTTTTTAAGCTCCCATCTGAGTTCTGTTCATCACAGATGTTTAGACACACAGCTGTCCATCTACAGTGGTTCTGCATGAAAGACCATGGCTGTTGTGTACAAAAGAAGGGATTCAGGCAAAATGTACTATAAATAGATAGCATTGTCTGCCTCTTCATTCTCCACCGGAGTCCTAAGTTCTTGAATTGGCATATTTGCTACTTTATGAAAATACTTTTTGCCTTCTGCCTCTGATGAACTAAAAGATGGAGCACAACCTGAGCATTTATTATGGCTGCTATATTTGAAAAGTTTCCCTTCTCTCTAAAGCAAGGAAGCCAGTTATACTGGAATGGCCTCAGGGTACATATAATGCATGATGACCAAAGGCACTATAACATAATACGGCATCTTCACTTGTACAAGTTGGCAAACTTCATGTAACATAAACTATTTAAATATGCCTCAAGGTCATGCTCTTAATGTCTTAAGCATTTGAATCAGGGAACAGATCAGCATGCAGTATGATAAACCCCTTTGAAAGCTGTGGAGCAGCAGCATAATATCTGAGAGCATTGTGGCAAATTGGGAAGTTGAGATGAAGCTGCTAATTATTCCAAGGCATATTTCTGAAAGGACAGGAGGTGTGGGATGTTCTCTGCCAAAAGCCCCTATTTCTTGAATGCTCTCACCATCTCCATATGCACATATGAAACTTCTAAGCTATGCTGTGTGTAAGATGTAGCTAATATGGTCTTATCTACTGCTGGAAACCCTGAGAATCAGTAAGATACAATTTGATAATGATGAGGGCAGAGGTGGAATAATTTGGGTAAGACTAGATTATCAAAAAACAAAGAAGAAACTGCAATTAGCATCTGTTACAGACCCCCAGGACTATAAGAGAGCGAGGAAAAATATTCATAGAACAACTCTGAAGTAGTTCAAAACCACACAGTACTGTCCCAGAGGGGACTGTAACTGTCCAAACATCTGTTAAATGATAAAGCTACTGTAAATATAGATCAGAGATTCCTATACACAAATGAAAGTGTTTGGATCCTAAAAACGATTCCTATCTTTAGTAGTGCAGTACGTTGTCCAAAATGTAGTGCTAGCAGGTCAGAGTAGAGGAGATATTATGAAACAATGGAAATTATAAGAAGAATAGTGAATGGAAGTTGAAAATTCTAGTGAAAATGTACCAGCTGAAGTCAATACATCAATTAGAAAAGTTACAAGGTTCCAAGATTTATTTTTTTTATTTTTTTATTTTTTTACAGCAAGAGGTGAACCTTTATCTGATGCAGTGCTGCTAAAAGAATAATGGGGGGAAAAAATGTAGTAAAAAAATTCACCTGAAAGATCACTAATGGAGGTTTAAAAACAAAGGCTATTCAATAGCAGACTAGTTTTTATTAAGATTTCATGATAGGTGTATGCAATTGCTAAAGATTGCTAAAAGTGGAGTGAAATTCTGTATATGAGGATTTTCTTTCATTTATTGTTTCTGTACCAGGTTGGACAAGCATGAGAAATGGAACACCAGGGGGAGAATGGGTTTGAGATGCTGACTGATATCTACCTGCTGACCAGTGCCTTCATCTGTCGGTCAGGGTGAGTACGTGTTTGGCTCTGCAGATGTATGAGGCCTTTGGCTCTGACCTGCCTTGAACCTTAATACCATGTGGTTTATAAAGGAGTTTGAGGCCAAGTGGAAACAATCTTTACAGATGACCAAGGTTTTCAATTCACTTTTGAAGATCTGTGATGCTTTCATAAGGATGCACCAAACTTTAAGGGTTTATTTTTTGGTGTTTCACACCAAGTGTATTTGACTGAGGTGTAGCTAGTTGACCTTCATTTGGTTGATCATCAAAGGTAAAGCAAAGCAAGGAATTTAAGTGATCAAAGTTCACTGGCCACTGAGATATCTTTAGTGTTTAATGACCATTTTGGGCTTCTTCCAGAAGCGTGAAAAGTTACATACTGTACTTTATTATGTTAATGAGACATAAGAAGCACACATAAAAAAGCACTTGATTCACACAGGGTATCTGTGAGAGGCAGCTATTTTTAAATTTCTGTAGGTGGTTCACTAGCACAGGTAATTGAGTTCCAACATATTTCTCCTTTGAGTCCTTCCAGAACGATGGTCTATAAAGTATGAAACAAAGAAAAAGAATTTTTTAAAGTACTGCTGCATTTTTTAATTTGAGCCATAATGGAAATGTTTTGTCAGTCTATTTTGTTTCCTTTTATGGGAATATTTACATATCCAAAAAAGGAGTCCTCTCCATATTCAGAGATAAGTACTTTAATACAGACACTTATGTTGTGTATTTATGCAGGTGTTTTGCAGAACAGCAAAATACTTGCTTGTAACAGGCTGTGATGACATGGGCATCCTGAGTATATAATTTTTTATGAAGAATAGTCCCCTTGGCAATTACAGATGTGTTAGTGACTTTCTGCTTTCACTGAGAATATCTCAAAACCTATTTCATTCCGTGCATTTCTAGTTTGTAGGGATTTTTACAGGGTAAAGAAGGCAGTTTATTTCACTTCTATAATCTACAGTTTATTCAGGGAAGTCATTTAATGCCTCATTTTTATTATTTCTGATAATGATTTTATTTATTTTATTTTATTTTATTTTATTTTTTCAGGCTTTGGAGTGGGAAGATATTAATTAAAACACAGAGCTTCAGAACTCCTTTTTAATTTTTTTCCCTATGCTTGCTTACTTAGTCTTATAATTGTCATGACATGTCAGGTAGTATTCAGTTCTCTGAAGTCTCAGTAATCTTTTTTCATTATAGTAAAAGTGTCCTAGCTAACTACTTTTTAGGGAGTTGCTCCTCTGTTTTTCTTGATCATGTTTTCAGACATTATTTATAAAACCTTCTTCCACTCAGCACCCCATCTATGTCATAGTAATTGTCAACTTTTCCCCTGGGATTCTTTTGTACCTGTATCTGCCGAAGCCCTTCCCAGCCTTCTTCTGTTGCTCTATATGGACATAGCCTCAGTTATACTCTTGGATATCCTGATGTCTTGAATAATTTGTCTCTTTTAGGCATTGCCTTCCCTCTCCCAGTGCATGGGTAACCTTTAATCCTGAAGGTCTTGACAGCAACTGCCTCTTTCTTGGTTCATCTCTACCTTTTTAGGTAATTCCTGGTGATTTGGTCCACAATATTCTACTTCTAACCCTGGGAAAATATCTTTCTTTCCATCATATTTTGTTGATGAATCCAGCCTTTCTCTCCATAAAGCTATGAAAATGATGTAACAGAGTAGCATAGAGTGAATATCTTTGGGAGGGGAAGGAATTTATTTGCTGAAGAAATGAAATTTCTGGCAACTCAGAGCTGTTTGTGATTTTGGTTTTAAATGTGTGAAGTAACTGTGCCTGAAGAAATGTTTAGAAATATTCAAAAAATGGTGCCATTGGCTTACTCCTAGCTGATAAGGCATGCAACTCAGACAGCTCATCAGCCTGAGGCAACTTGGAAAAGGGAGAGGTGAATTCTGCACTACTTGGGGGGGGGGGGGGGGGTGCTGCTTCACTCCACTGGGTCAACAAGGGAAAGACTCAGTGAAAGCAATACATCCTTGTTGTTGGCTGGGATCTGAGCTTCAGTTATTAAAAAGAGAATTATCAGCAGAGAATGTTAAGAAACCCATCCCCAAATGTCATAGTGTATCATAATTTTACACATGTGACGGGTGGTAAATAGAGACACAGAGACAGAGGCTGAAAATTATCTTGCTGAAAGTCTGATCACAAGGCAATGGCAGAGGTGGGAGCAAAACAAACTATTCTATTGTTTGCCCTAGCTATCAATAATCTCTTCCATTCTTTCAGGTTTCAGTTGACCACTCCACTTAGATTAATTTTTTATGTTAGTGGCACTTTATCCATAATCTCTTCTGTTGCTCTATTTTTCCCACACTCCCACCTCCTGGAATTGCAAAACACACAGCATATTATACAAAGGTACATTTTTTGATATATGAATGATTAAACTGTGATACATAAATAATGTTAGAAATGTTGGGCAACTCAAGGTTTGCAACACCCATGCAGTTCAGATATTTATAGCAGGGGCTGAATTCTGTACCCCAGATGGAAGAGTTCCTTCTCACATAAGATGCAAAGGCTTGTCCTCCAGATGCCACTACTGATGTTCAAACCTCAGTCCTGTACAAAATACTGCCTTTCTATCCCAGATGCCTCAGAGCCTTTGCTCAGTGCTGGGCAGAGAAACAATGAGCTTACTTTTGGTGTTTGCAGGCAAAGATGAAGGAACATCAATCTTAGTCACTTAAAAACAGAATATTGTATTCAAGATGTTGGTTCAAGAAAAACACAGAACAAAACAACATTTACATGTGAAGATGAAGGAAAGCCTGTTTCTGCTTAGCACAGTAGAGAAATTGTTCTTGAACTGTTTGTGCTTCTCTACAAGTGACATCCCCTAGGACTCATTCTCCCTGCTTCCTGAAAATACTGTTAAAGTCAGTGTAATGCAGTGTTATCCATACTACTATTAAGCTATACTATTAAATTATATGTCAATTGTAAAAAAAAAAATGTTTTCAATCTCTGCATTTTCATAATTGGTTTACCTTTCTCATTTGGCCAAGCAACAATCTTTGCTTTTCTTCTCCCACTGTTCTTCGTTCACCTCATACAAAATTCTCTTAATTTTCCTTTCAGACTTGGGTTTCAGCCCCAGCCTCTCACTGGGGCTATGTAAAGTGGTATGGCTTATTGAGAAAATGGGGATGGGATTATGATATTTTGAGGGTGATTTTAGATGTCATTTCTCTTTAAAATACGCTAAACCCATGCTTATGCAGCATGAGAATTGTACTGCACCGGAGTAGGAACCATACAATAATGACAGGGCATTACATTTGTAGGTGGCTATAGTATTCTAGACTGCATCCTTATTAAAACCTTTCAGTGGTGTACAACACATTCTCATGATTTGTTTAGAAAAGTCAGTCTATAGGATTTTCTCTGATAATACGTTTTGTTTAAGTATTATGAGAAAATCATTTTTCATGAGAAATCACGAGAAATCATGTGAAAAATTTTCATCTTTCACTATCTGTGTCTCTTCTTGACACCACCCCTTCCTCTCTCCCCCCCCCCCACCCCCCCAATATTTTTCTGTGCTTGTTTCCAGTATAAAGGATAGAAACAAAAGACTATCATAGAAATTGGAATAGTGTTTGAATTTATGGACCTACTCTTTTGTATTATTTTATGGCAATGATGTTTTTTAATTGATCAAGGATGACAGCTGCATTCTTCAATGGGACAATTGTGCTCAAGACATTCAATAAGTGTTAAGCAAGCAGTTGTTATCTGTATTACTGGTGGTAGCAAAGACCTACCAAAACAGTCGAGGTGCTGTTACTGCTGCTCATCTTGCTTGCTGCAGCAGTTGGCAAGCACTGCTAGTCAGCAGGGAATGGTTAGGGTGAAGGAGACCCAATCAGGCATGCTGTAATTTACATCTGATTGATGAATGCATAGAGAGTGTGGAAACACCAATTAGAAAAAAAAAAAATAAAAAAAAAATGTGGCAGTGCAGGATTTGGGATGTGCTCTTCCTCTTACTTTCAGCCTCCTGAATATAACCAAGAAGACTTGGAAAAGCTGAGAGTTAAAAGAAATTCAAAAGATAAATTCTGTGTGCATTCACATCTTGACACGGAATTAAAGTCTTTATATTGAAAATTTTTTACCTATATAAATGTAAAGGGAAAATATATGTTTAAAGTAAAAGTAGTGTTATAAACCATTTTTATTATCATTTCCTATGTGTTTCTTAATTATAATAATTATCCAAACTTACATTTTGATATAGATTTGATTTTCTTTCACTGATAGTAGAAATCTGAAATGGTTTTCAATGTGGGCTTAGTTGTGTTGTTGTTGTTTTTCTTTAATATTTTGCTTTTCAAAATATTTAAACAGTTTTTCTTTTCTTTCTGAAAAAAAATCATCCCTTTAACATTCTGTTCTTAAGTTAGGATTGATTGTGCTATGATTTTAATTAACATAATCTTCTTTATGTATTCTGAATCCTTCCTCTCTTTCTCTTTTTATTGTTGTTTCTTTCTTGTTGTTTGTGTGTGTGTGTGTGCATGTGTTCCCAGCACACTGTTCAATATCATTTATTTGAGTATAGAGGAATAAGAGTTGATATTGATTGTGTTGTTTTAGATTTTGAAATTCCTTTGTAAATGTGTAAAACCTGTAAACATCTACCATTCCCAGCAGCTTAATAGAATCATCCTTCCTCTGACCACATAATTGTTAAATTGTGCATGCAAAATGGCTTGAGGATATTCTGTCCCTTTTCCAGCAGGTTATCAGGGAAAACTTGCCAGAGAACATTGTGTTGTTTATATATCCCCCAGGTTAAGAATTCAAAGGTCAATAGTTGCCAAAAGCAGTTTCACTTAGTAACTGCTATTTTTCCCAAGCTCTGTAACCAGCCTCACCAGTGATCCTTATCATTTATTAGTGAATGTGTATATATGCAGCTTATAGATCTCTACCCATAGGCAAGTAATCTTGTTTTACTGAAATAATTTCACTTTCTAGTATAATTAATCATAATTATTAATTACCTGCATAAACAAATATTGTATGTAAATACACTGAGCTTACATTGTAATGTTACTGGTTTCTTTCCTAATATTTCTCACTTAATGAACCTCTAGTGAAATTTGATTGACAATGAGAAAGTTTTCCCTGGGCTGGATTTAGACACTTTGTTTCACTAAGTAGCTAAGAGCAGAATTGTTTTTGGTCTGTGTGTGTGTTTTGTTTGTTTGTTTGTTTGTTTAAATAATTAAAGTTGAAATATATTCATTATACTTTTTTTCTAGATTGCAACATAGGACATTATCGTATATTATAATAATATTTGTCTTTAAAAGTTTGATTTTGCTGTGTAAATAAGTAGTATCACAATATTGATTTAAAGGAGTTTTTCCTGTGGTATTGACATTAAAATCAAGCTTATCATATTTTGGAGGAGGGGGGTAGGAGATGGAGAACTTTGTAAATTATGGAAAAGAAAGGAAAAGGAAAAGGAAAGGGAGTCTTACTCTCAAACAGTAGTTTCATAAGGCAATACTTCCACGCAAGTTTTGTTAAAGTTGATGGATCTTTGTTTAGCTAAAATGGTATTCCAAAGTGCTGTTAATAGTACTGTTCATTTCACAGGAGTCCTCTTTTTCTTGAGCACTTACTTTTTGTAATTCTGGTATTTAGCTGAAGTTGTCTTTTAGTCAAAACTGTCTAATAATTATTTTTCAAACCAACTCAGTGCTGACAGTACCAAGATGAAATGATGAAGAACAGAAGAA
This sequence comes from Aythya marila, assembly GCF_965140915.1. Taxonomy (NCBI): domain Eukaryota; kingdom Metazoa; phylum Chordata; class Aves; order Anseriformes; family Anatidae; genus Aythya; species Aythya marila. The sequence goes on along the minus strand of NC_139042.1, from coordinate 65,781,575 downwards.
CTTTATTTTTAAGTATTGCAGCTTAAAAAGTAAAGGCATTCATGCTAAATCACTTCATAAACCATCCAAGTAAAATTACCTTGGTGTTAAAACTTGCAGATCAAATGTGTGCATAAGTTAAGGATTTTGGAATACGGCTATATTTTTAAACGTGTGTGTTTAAAAAAAAAAAAAAAGAAAAGAAAAAAAAAAGAATCCTTTATATTTTATCTAAACTAGAGTGCTTGCAAAGCAAAATAAGATTCTGTTCTCAGAAATGTGGATCAGTTTTCTCTTAATTGCAATGGCATCATCAAATCAAATAATATAGTTAATGAACATTAAAGCCAAAAAGAACAAAAGGAAACACATGGGCAATGGTGCAAAAGCAGTAGCTGCAGTACAAGAAATGAATCTAAGCAGATGAAATATCATGGAGTATCTAAAAGAAATGAAATGAAAACAGATTGTCATCAGATCCTCTCTCTTCCCCAAAAGTTTGATACCATTTCTTTGGGGAATAGTTTGCAAATGATATATAGAATATGTGTAACACAACTGAAAACAGATATGCAATTTGCCTCACTTACAATCTGTTCCATGATCTTTGTTCCTCCTAAAGAAAAAAGACAAGGTGCACATCTTGGAACAGGAGGATGGAGGAATAAATCAGCTGCAGTTAATAGAACTGTGTTGGGACAATACAATTGTAAATGTTTATTACTTTTCCTTTGTCCATATACCAGGATTTTTGCTAACTTGCTTTTCGGTGTCTTTGTAGAATGTTTATTACATTTTAACATAGTTAATTAGCAAACAGTGTAGAAAATATGTAGGGAACTTTTACTCTAATATTAATTTTTGTACAAATATATAAATATTTCATATAAACGTCCTATGGCATGAGCTGTAAAGTATTCATTCTCAGCTTTTTACTTGGGTCTGTTAGATCTGTTTAAGTATCAATAAATAAGCAGGATTAAAGGGAAACCTGTAGTGGGGAAAATTACCTCTGAAGTATTAACTGGTATATTCAGTGCTTCTTACACTCCCTGTCACCAAACACATGTTGCCCTCAGGTCTGTAACTGAGCTGTACTTAGCCTTTTATGTCTATAAATGCTTTCTTTTTATGCTAAAAGGTGGTTTACTCTGCAGCATGTGTGTGTGAGAGGGAACATGTTTCCCATTCCAACTTGCTGTCAGAGCATGGGAAAACAAAATCTCATCATTTCTGTTGCCCTTGTTCCACTCCACTTCATCTACACACCAGCTGTGCATGGCCACTTGTCACTGACCCCTGCCTACTCCCATTTTCTTTCCCTCTTTGAGGCTGCACATGTATGACCACACCACACAGCACTGCATTTGGGGAGTGATTGTACAAAATTCTGTAGCACAAGCCATGCTGAAATTTATGTGGCTCTGTGCAGGCCTGGAGATCAAGGAGGGGAGTGTGCCTTTATAGGTGTTCAGTTCAGGCATGCAGCTCCTGACAAAACGTACCGTACCTGTATTAGGCTACAGGATCTCTGAGTTAGAAATGTAAGGTGTGGAGCTTGGCCAGAAATGGCTTCAGCTAAAACCTGTGTTGTTTAAGCTGTTTAAATTCTGCTTCTTTGTGGACAAAACTGCCTCTTCTCTACTGCTGCTTTGCCCACATTCTCTCACTGAGCAAAAGCATTGCAGCAACTGGACCATACTCCACATTAGAAAGAATGATCCAAGGATACTGTCCATTCTCCAGATCTCTAGTGGTCAAGTCTATCTTACAGATAATGACTTTTCTGAGGAGAAATATGAAAAGGACACCAGATAGTTGGTAAAGGTCTTAGCTGAGTTATTCAAATTAACTCAATTTCAATACATATTCAAATCATTCAGTAAGAAATAGTCAGGTAACTGAACCCTCACTTATGTACAAAGTAAAAAACAGTATAGTGAAGTGATGATGAAATAATCAATGAAATTAATAGAAAAACAGTTAAAACCTTGTTTAGGTCCTGTAGATTTTTGTATGCTGTCCATGTGTATGAGCAGTGATGACTAAAGAACATTCTAGAATGATAGATACATATACCAGTTGTTAATTTTTACCTTTAAACTAGTGTTCTGTAAAATGGGAACAGAAGGAAAGCATGCAGCATAGAGCTGATCACAAAAATACTTCACTCAATATGTGTTTTCCATATGTATTTAAACAGGATTTCCAGGTTCATGATTGCAAATAAACCTGCTTCTGTCAAAGGTAATAGTAGCTCAAACACTATTTTGAAAATCAGTATTTATATTTGAAATAATAAGGTTGGTGTCATTTGGAAAAATGATAATCATACATTTGAATAAGATACAAAAATAAATTTCTTTGTGGCTTTACAGACAGGAAAATGTAGAGCATCCTTATGATGTGTCAATTGATTGAATGTATTCTTAGATGTTGGGGTTTAGGTGCTTTAGTGCCACCTTGTAAAAAAAAAAAAAATTATCTTCTGTAATAGGCTAAAGCGTTGCAAAAAATAATGGCCCAAACCTAAAGCAATTTTAAAATTATATGTATGTATGTACGTATATAATTTTAAATGTTTATATATTTAAGTAACAGAAAATCTTTTATTCCATTGTAAAGTTGAACACAGTCTTATGGTTCTGTGGTTAAACATTCAGAATTGATGAAAAGAAAAAAATGATGTAGTTGTCTTAACATTGCTGTTTTATGCATATGTCTTACAACAAAGTATACAAATAAAATCAGCTTTGTATATATATTTATATATATGTGTGTCACATATATCAGCTTCTCAGCTAATATATTTTAATACAAAATATTGTATACTTCTGCATATTAATTCTAGGGAAAAAATGTCATTGTTGTATGCCTACATTAATGTTATAATCATCTGGTCCATCTTAATTGTTTCAGGGTTTGGTTGCAAATTGTTAAGTAGTACACTGACTCAATGAAGAAATGTCTTTTTGAAACATTTAAGCGGGAATAAAGGACTTTGTCCATGACAGCTGCCTTATATCTACTTAGATTTTATTATATTTTTCATCTTTTTACCTATATTCCATGTTACCTTTCAAATGTTGGTTCTATGCTTTGGCACATCAAAATATTACTAAAACATGTTTTGGTCATATTTGATTTTTATTTCTTTTTCCTTGTGGAAACATTCCTGAAAAGAAGGGTGCAAGTAGGGAAACAGGAGATCCTCAGGACAGGTAAATTCTCGTTGTTTTTTCTTGCTATCGCCCTTTCTTTTCTGTCCACACCTGACTGACCTCTCAAAGTTTACCAATGAAACATTATTGTTTATTATCTTATTACAGATTCCAAAATGTGAGCTAAAAAGATTGTTCAGTTCCTCCTCCCCCAAGGCAGGACCAGCTGTACCTAAATCATTCCTGACAGATGTTTGTCTATCCTGTTTTTAAAAACTTCCAGTACAGGGTTTCCAAAAAATCCCTAGGCAGTCTATTAATTTACTTCACTGCCCTTAAAGTGAGAGAGATTATTTTCTCTCTAAATTTAATGTTTCATATTGCAGTTTTCAGCATCATCCTCCGTTGTATCTTCAGTGAACATGGACAATAATCTCTTATCTTTCTCTTTGACCTTTCATATGTTTGAAGTCTGGTACCAGGTTTTCTCTGTCTCTCTTATGATTGAAGAAGATTCCTATGTATTGGCTTCCTATCCTTGTGCATTCTAATTTTACTCCTTCACTTCTCCCTTCTTTCCATATTTTCTTGCACCTAAGCAGTGTTTATCTAAGTCTTATTTGACTCCTATACACCCACGAGGTAATACTTCGAGGCAATAACAAGTTCAAATTTGATGTGGTCAGTGCAGGACCTGTCATCCCCTACACAGACAGTAGAAAGAGTAAAGCAGCTGTCTTAAAGTAAGGTCCTGAATTATATACCTGAACAATGTGGTAGGTATTTTGGAGGAGCAAAAGACAATCAGTGACAATTAATCATGTAAAAAAAATATTGTATGTTTAAAGTCCTGAGAAATCATCATCTTCCTTGACATCATTGTCCCACCACATTCATATATAGAAAACTGAGGAAAGATCTTTGTGTGAAAACATGGTCTTACCAGAGAAATTCAGCTAGCTTCAAGGAAACTTCTGAAACTTCAGTTCATCCTCTAAACTAGTGCTTAGACAACTGTATTGGATACAGAGACTACTAAATAAAGTGGCACTGTGCTATGAGATAAACACAGAAGCCCCTACTTCTCTTTCACCCTAACGACAAGTCAGTGAGTTTTAAAGTAAGAAGTAGAGAAGATTATATTGTTTTTGTAGTTTTAAAATAAGAATTGCATTAGGCTTTTCCTTCCCCTCCTATCACATAATAATAGCAATAGCAATAACAACAACAGTAACAACAACAACAACAACAACAACAATAATAAATTATTAATTTCTGAGTAACCATTAGCATGTTGGTCACATTTCAGATCATTCTACTTCATTTGGGGCACATTAGACTGTGTTCTTTTGATATGTTTAATTTTTGCAATTGAATCTTTCTGAACTCACAATGAGGTATTTGTAGAAAGTTAATTAGCCTGTGCAAATTCACTAACATCTGTTTTCTGCTTTAAAATAATTGAAATTGTCTTTTAGTCTACGGTTAAAAATAATAAATAATTAGTGAAATTTTCTGGAATAAAAATAATACAGAAACTTGAGACAGGCTTGCCACATATGCCACTGATAAGATGATTTTACTAAATTGAATAATACTTTACAGACCTGATAGCCACCTTGAAAGATAGAATAAAGACAGACAATATTCTTCTATCATTTTCTATAAAACATATCATCAGTCTTGGAGAAAATAAGTCACTGGAAGACAGTGTTATTACAGTTTAAATATTGACTTTGCACAAATTAGGTCATAATCTTGTTATCAGACTGGTATGGAAGGTAGTAGAAAGCTAGAAGAACAGAAGATAGCAACATTTTCAATAACTAAACCCAACACTATTCATTATCGCAATCAGAACACATTTGGTCTGAATTCATCCCATTTAACTGCAGACATAAAAGTGAAAAATGTAACATCCCTGGACACCCTCTTTAAACTAAGAAAAGAAAACCAGGAAACTTCAGAAGACAATTCAAATTCCAGATGTGCTAAAATATTATTATTATTATTTTTATTTTTATTTTTTCCTTCTGCTCTGTGTAGTCTATTGAAATGACATGTTGTGGAGAAGTTCTGTTCCTCAGCTTGTCGTGACATAAGCACCCTTTTACTTATCTAGTTTGTACCAGTAAAATTTGTGTGAAAACTACCAGAATCCAACAGTGTAAGGATGGAAAGCCATTTGGTATAGTGGCTTTTTCCCATTATTTGCATTTGAGTCCATATGTTTTTCCCATGGTAGAAAGTTTTTATTGGAAAGAACAGATCTCAAACACAGGCATCTAGAGAGCTACAATAACAGTATCAAACTTTAGCATGCCTCCATTTTTCTTCATGAAGAAATATTTAGAGGACCAAACATTGTGGTAGTAAACATGGCTGACCCTTGAAGATTATTTTTGAAGACTACATTGGAATATAAACAACTGTGTTTCTATGTAATTGCAACATCAAATTTTATAGCCAAAAATGGGTGGGAAATATTCCTGAAAATATACATATGATTGTGTTGGTCAATATTAGAAAGAAAAATGCCTATCAACATTTTATGATAATCAGCACAGGATGGTAACAGTTGGAGGGGTGTGCAAGCTTGCACTCCCATGGAGTTGCTCCTGTATGCTGCTTCAGTGCCATGAAACTAATGTCCACCCCCTTGGTGGGCAGAAGTAGCAACAACAAAGCCATGTATAGGCACATCCAGTAACCTATACTATCTGGCAATCAGTTGCAGCAGGGATCCACACAGACAGTGAAGTTATGAGCATAGTGTAGCTGATAGCTACACGTACTCCATGGTTTATTAACTTTAAAAAGTAAACACATTGAACTTCTTAACTGCTTATTATTTTTTCCTTCCTTACTTGGGAAATCTTCTTGGGAAATACTTCCACTTGGGAATCTTTCAGTACTTCAATACGTGCATAAGTTTAAGTAGGAAACCAGATAAATAGCAAGCTATATATGAGAATATTTCATTAAGAAGAGCAGGAGGATAATCACAGTCTTCTTGACTTCAGTTGCTATTACCATTCAGTTTAATGGTTAAACCCTAGAGGCAATGAGGTGCACCCTGTTCCAGCATTTCTGCTGTCATTCAGTGAAACTGATGTTGAACACCAGCTGCCTTATGATCGATTTCCAATCAGTAGCCCCATTAGATCAGCAGCTATGAGCTCTGGGTGGCACAGCCCCAACATCAAGGCCACCCCTGGCCAGGTGTCTGAAAATAAGGGTTACTGAGGACATGGTGCTTGAGATGATATTTGAGCGACAACATTGGCTCAGCCAGTCTTGCCAAGGCACATATTAATGTTGTTCTCACTTCTAATCAACTTGTGCTTCACTCAGCTTTAATTGGAGAGATAACCTTTAAAAATAAACTTACATGCGATTAAAAAGAAATGGAGAAAGAGAGAGAGAAACCATAAACCCCATAATGAAACAAATCGATGGATTTTGAAATAAAATTTAATGAAAGGAGGTGACAGTGTAAGACACAGTACCACTTTATTTTGATTTCTTAAATGTCTGTCGATGAACATCTCTACCTATATGGACCTAACATGAAGAGAAATACACAAATGTATGACCTAGATTGTGCTGTCATTTCTGTCTTTTGCTTTGATGACTATTCACTTACATTTGACAACTAAATTTAATTTTTCAGCTCTTCTTCAAAAAGCCAGGAACCAAAAGATCATAGCCAAAAACCAATATCTTCCTTTATTTATTTATTTTTTTTTATATATATATATATATAAATTAAATTAAAAATACTTTATGCTTTTGCTGACATTCGCATATGATAAATGAGTACTAGTAAGATCCTATATGGAGCTCTGACTACATAAAAGAGCACTTAACTGTTTCAAAAATACAGCTTTTCTTCACAGCTTTTGATGGAATATGCGAAATATATCACCATCACTCTTTGTGAACAAAAGCAAACTTAAATTTTTGATTTTCATGCAGCACTTGGCAGAGATCACTGATGTATGATCCTGATGATCCTGATCTGTGTTCATTCTTAAAATTAAATCATTTACTCCTGAGAAGCAGGAGTAAATAACATTAGATTTGGTATCAACATATTTTACAGTAGAATTTCCAGAAACACAAAACACACAAAATTTGGCAATGAATGCCATTGTAAAGAGTTCATTCAGGTAAGTAGCTGAGGACTTTGCTTCAAAGAATAAATCTTTATTATTATTATTATTATTATTATTATTATTATTATTATTATTATACAGAATTTGTACAAGTCATGAAATTTAGCTAATTTTAACTCATTTACCACAAACTTTTATCAGTGTTACCGCCTCAATTTTAAGAAGAGAAGATAATAAGATATTCAATAATTATTTAAGTGATTTAGGAATATGACTGCTTTTGACTTTCACAAAGATTTATGTTCCTAAATTAATTTGCTGCTGTTAGAAATTCTGAGCTCCTCTTTTCTTTTTACTATCCTGTGCCCTTAACCCTGGAACAATCTATGTCAAACCTCTGTTGTATTAGTAAAGCAGTTTGCAGAAACAACTGCAATAGGGCTGTTTTAGCATTGAAACTAATAGTATTTTTTACTTAAAGCAAATGACTGTGTGTTAATTTCCTAGTGAAAGAAAAAGCTATGAAAACAAAATTGTCCCAAAACAGCATGGAATCTTAAAACAGTATATAATATCCTTAAAAGTTTGTAAATTATGTCTTTATTCACTTTGGAAAGCAATATATCTTCACCAGTGAAGATGCAAAATGTAAAATCAAGACTGTAATAGCTACTTACCTACCCTATCACTCCTACACAGGGTATTTAGAAACACAAGAAGCCAAAATTTCTGCCTGTTCTGTGGAATAGTGAAGTAGTTTTTCCTAATGCAGATACCTGCAAAAGTGATTTATCAAACTGATTCGTTTCACAGAATATTATAAAATCAGATAGCATGTTGAACTGATAGGCATAACTCTTCAAAGTTTGCTTTCCTGAATGTAGCAAATGTATACCATAAGCTGTTTAAATATCTATCTATCTATCTATCTATTGCTAGTGGATATGTATTACATTCCTATACCTGTGTTTCCCTCTTAATGACAAAATATGCATTTTTATTGAAAATTGTGCTGATAAAACTGCTTTAAAGTAAGGATCTACTTTTTTTTTTTTTTTTTTTTAAAAACATTTATCAACAGATATCATTAACAAAGCATTTTAATCACTATAGTTTATGTAGACTAAATGTAAGCATTTATTAATACAAACTAAGCACTCATTATAAATTTGCACAGAAAATGATAAAATATTATGTATGAAATGAATCATTAGCATGGACCATTAAGTCCTCTATTTTCATTTAATTGAATTTGTCAGTAGTACCCTCTTTAACTGAAAACCAGTCATAACCACAAAATTAAATAATAATTAAAGAAACAACTATTCAAAGAGTTGCTTGGTAGCTAAGGTGCCATTTAACCAAAACAGCAATTTAATGTAAATTGCAGCCCAAGTAGACATAGTTCTGAAAATTATACATCATGTGGTTCATATATGTCTGAATTAGCAAAACATTTCCAGAATCACGGTCTAGATGTTCTTATATTGGTTCTGTAAACACAAAGAAAGACTGAATAAATGGATGAAAATAGGTATAAATAGACTTATGGCAATTAAAGCTAATTAAGACTACAGAAATAAACTGCTGGCTGTTCAGTGATTTTTTAGCAGCTTAACAAATGCACCAACTTACAATGTATACATTCTGTCAGTGTACACAGTCATTCACTAAAGACATGTTGGATGTGGAACTAAAAATAATGTTTTGCCCATCTGCCTTTTTTCTAACTTTACCAAAGTATGAAAAGACAAATGGAACCTCCTATTTACAGAGACTTCAAGACTTAATACACTACCTGTTCCAGGAAAGGAAAGGAAAGGAAAGGAAAGGAAAGGAAAGGAAAGGAAAGGAAAGGAAAGGAAAGGAAAGGAAAGGAAAGGAAAGGAAAGGAAAGGAAAGGAAAGGAAAGGAAAGGAAAGGAAAGGAAAGGAAAGGAAAGGAAAGGAAAGGAAAGGAAAGGAAAGGAAAGGAAAGGAAAGGAAAGGAAAGGAAAGGAAAGGAAAGGAAAGGAAAGGAAAGGGAGAGAAAGAAAGAAAGAAAATAAAAAGAATATTGATGATAGTATTATTTTTGAGAGCAATGTTGATCATGATTTGTCTGAATGAGCAATGACATCTCTGAGGAGGTCCAAGGGCCTCCAGTGCATATACTGAGATTTTCCCATACTGCTCCAGGGTCAAGATTGGGACTATCCTTTCTTTATCACAGTAATTTTCTTACAACATTTATATCTGGGACAGTGATTTTTATGCACAAATTATTTTTGCACAACCAGCAGGGGGAGGTAAGATTTAAGGAAATAAATGGGGAAAACTTTATGGAAGCAAGCACCTCCCTTAAAAAAGGGAGGGTGGTGGAAAGCTTTTGAACAAAAAAAAAGAAAGGTGAGTAACACAAGGCATATGGGTTAAGCTGGTATTTTGACTGTTACTCTCATGCCAATCAAACCATAATGTGCAGTTGCCACAGGTGCACAACTTGAAAGAGCTTGTATCCATTTGACCATTTTCCCAATGTAAGATTCTTTTGCTAACTGCAGATATACAGCTGTAGTAAAAATTGTTTTATTTCCATTTTCTAGTAAAGTAAGATGATATGAAAGAACAGAGCTGTAAGTAAATGATGTTACAAATTTCAAAGAGAATGTCTCTTGTTTAAATATTTCACATAATTGACTACTTGTGTGTAGGAACCAATGAAAAAGATTCACAGCTGGACTGAAAGCCCTAAAATTATTTTCAGAAATACATATCTGATTGTACTTTCCAATTCTTACTTACACAGATTTCATTCTTCTGAAGAACAATTTACAAAATAACTTGCGTAACTATTATGGTTAAATGTTAAATCTGCTAAGAACATTTCAGGAAGATATTTTCAGACTGAAGAGTAAATATCTTGATGTATATTCATGTTTTCCCCATGATTGTTATAATTTAGGGATACGAGCTACACGATAAAGACCAGTAGGCAATATGTGTGCTTGCCTTCACACAGGATCTATTTTGCAGAAAGAAAGGCTGTAGCCTTACTGCAAATGATAGGGCTGATCAGCTGTGTATGCTCTATGTTCTATGTTCAACTGTTCTATGCTGGCCAGGGTGAAAGGCAGAACCAAGCCCTGAGAGCTTCCCTGGTAAACGTACATAGGCAAAGCTGTCTCCTGAATAATTGGCCCACAGTTTTCAACAAGACTGATTACACAAGGCTGTGTAAAGGAAAAAGTACACCAATAAGATCACGGATTAATATCCTGTTAGTTAGTTATGTGGATCATCAAAGGTTCTCCTCTGGTTGTTGTTAATTTAGTACCCTCCCTTATATTCAGATTGCTATCTTCCTTATGTATAATCTAGGTCTACTTGCCTCCATGCACTCTAGGCTTCTCTTCTCAAACACAAATCTAAAATATGTGCATGTTTGTTTAAAATCATGTAAACTATACACAAGTTTGTTTTATGTGTATAAATTTTTAAAAGCACATAGGCTTGAGAAGGAGATATATGTAACTGTTTTCAACTTCAGACCAATATTGCAAGAGGGCAGCAGTCTGTGTTACCTTAAGTTCCTGAGGTATAGAGTGTAATTTGCAGAACAAAACCTACAGAACAGTATAGCATAGTATGTTTTGTTATAGTTGCATTACCATTATTATAACTTTCTACTATCTAGTGATATACAGTCCCAGAGAAGCATGAAGATATAACAGTTACTCGTAATTACAGATTTGACGAGTTATTTGAATCAATGTATTCCAGAGCACAGGAAAAGTTCCAGCCTCATGGCTTTGATACTGACAGATCTGGTGCAAAGTGGGTGTTTGGATACAATGCCAAGCATAATTGTTGCCAGCAGTGGAGACTACATGTGCCGGCTTTATTGAGGCTTATAGAGTTATACAATTGTTGGGAACAAGGCCACGTATGGTGGTACACATGAAGTCATAGAGCAGCTTTTATGTAAAGTCTATATTATTAATTTGGTATCTGCCTTCAATCTGATTCTTGGAAATAAGAAGGAATACAGACCTTATTGCTTTGGTTCTACACTCCTGTCAAGTTCTTTGCTCAAATCAGAGGGTAGATGCTGGCACCATCCTCCAGATTCAGCTGCTCTTCTCTACCAAGTTTCAAATATAGCACCTAGAAATTTTTATTTTACCTCCTCCAGTAAGACCATCTGTTCCCATAGTTTCCCCTCAAAACACCTGGCATTATCTTTTTTAGAATTTGTGGACTTCTATGATTTTATTTATTTTTTAATCCTGCTTAGGGGAAATTGAAAATACACTTTTAGGTAAAGAAGTACATTTTAGGTAAAGAAGTATATATAATTTTATTTATTTATTTATTTATTTTCCCCTTTGTATTTCCCCTTGGTCATGTAGGAAAGTGGCAGGTCTTTCTGGTTGAAGCCAAAAGTCATTTTCACCTATAGTCCTGCCAGAATCATGTGCCTAATGGAGATACTTTACAAAGTGAGAAGAAAATGTGTGTTAGAATTGAGTGGCAACAATTCTTCAAAGCTCAGTCTCAGGATTACTTTATTGAAGTGAAGTTCTTAGAGGAAATAGTTGGTTTCATTCTCTTTCTCCATAGCAAGCAATCTTGGCACATCACAACAAAGTTTTCCAGAAAAAAGCCTCATCTTAACACAAATAACTTATATTATTACTTAAATAACTAACAGCCTGGATTTGAAACCACAAATTCACAACCTGAAAATACCCCACAAAATCTTTGTGATTTTGCAGTTGCATGACAAAGATATGAAGGTTTGATGGATCTAAGAAGGGATTTGTGGTCTGGAGAACTCAGTGAAATTTCTTGGCCTGTCTTATGCAGAATGTCAGACTAGACTCTGGTGATCACTTCTGGCCTTAAAATAGAATAATTTAAAACAGATTCTGTTCCAGCAGTTTCTAAAGGTCTGGTAAAACTTAGTGGATTAACATTTGGAAAGTTATATCAAATTCATGCTTCGAGTAGTCGTAGTTCCTCTTCAGCAGCTTTTTTTTTCTTTTTTTTTTTTCTTTTTTTTTTTCTTTTTTACATGTGCATAAGCAGGTATGAGTGGCAATATTTTTTTCAAATACATGTGTATCCAAGACACATGAGCTACACCTGCTCCTGTACAGGCTGAAAATTTTGAAAATGAAAGACTTCCTGGTTGATAAGCTAAAATGTTTTGGATCCAGTGAATGTCCCATCATACGCACACTTTTCATGTTACATTGGAAGTGAATCTGCCTAAAGTACTGACTTTTTTTTTCAGAGATAACATTTGGGAGCAATGACAAATGCCTGGCTGATCCAGTTGTATAACTTATGCTCAGCTACACAGACAACCCCTAAGAAATTGTTACAAGCTTGTGTTACAGCACTTCTAAAAAGAGGGAAGAATGCTCCAGAGCCAAACCCCATCAAGCCAATGTCTTTAATATATAATTTTAAAGATAAAGCACTGAAGTAATTTATAAACTGTCTGTCACCAGTGGCTGAACACCCCCTTCTCTCCAAGCAAGCTGAATTACACTTGCGAAAGTATGTCCTGGCTAAATACGGAGCATCATTCAACTTGTTGAAGTTAGTTTTGAAAATGATATGGGCACAGATGTGATGTTCAAAGGCCAATCAGCTGCGTCTGACACCACATACCGCCAGATGCTTTTATGTAAAATACAGTACATGAGGGAAAATCAATGCATAGTATGACTGATACAATTTTTGTCCAAAAAAGAACAAAAATCCCTATAATCAACAATGATTGTTATGCTGAACTCTGCAAGAAACAAAGCCAATATTGGAGACTACAGAATGACCTACCACAGAAGAATGTGTTTGAGTCTGTATAATTCAACATCTACATGACAAACCAAAAATTAATTCTCATAGCAGAAATTTTATTCCTGTAAACACTGTATCCACACCCAGACTAAAGGCTTCACATGAGTCCAAAACAGATATAAGTCCATACTCCTTAGATTCTCAGATTACAGTACCAAAACCCAGTTACGCACCAATCTGACTAAGCAGCAAGTAAGCCATTTTTCATTTCTGCAATCACAAGTCCAACAAACTTGGTGTAATTTGGAATGGGGTATAATTTGCCCACTGTTGGAATCTTGTTTATTTTGGGTATATGTAGAAAAGAAGAAAAATATAAGCTCCATGCCCAGAATAATATGTTGAAGAAACTCATAAATTCTAAAGGGAAACTAACCCAAGGACATTGTGAATGACTGTATTTGCCCTCTCAAGGAGCTTTATATATATATATTTATATATATAAGGGCTCATTCATACAGAGAAGTTAGACAGTGTTAAGAGAAAGTTGATGGTGGATTAGTTAATGCCTTAGACCTGCTGAGTGGAACAAACTGTCTGAGCTTTCTGGGATCATCTCGCTTAAAACCACAAGCTCTGTTGTGAATAAAGTAGAATCCATCTGACAGATCGAAGACTAAGGTACTGACTGCTGGAACATGATGCAGCTGTTGGCCAGCTGCCATAAGTTTTACAACAACAATGGAACCATTTAATAAATCATCAAAGGTTCTGCATCCCATTCAGTCTGTTTAGCAAAGAAATAAAGAAAAAGAAAAAAAAAAAAAAAAAAAAAAGAGAAAAGGAGTAATGACTTTTTAAAATACTTATGTGAGAATTAAGAGTAGGTTGACCAATCTGGAGATGTTTGAGTTATGTTCCAAAAACTGTTGGTGGCACAAATGTTTTATCCAAAAATGGTTCTGTTCTAACAAATAGACACACCAACATGGGAAACCACAGACCAAAAAAAATATCCAAACATGTCATGGGTGGTAACTGTTTGATGGAGTAAGTCATAACATAAGAAACTGATCTTGTAAAAACACACAGTCACCCTGGAAGGTCACATTTTCACCTTTAAAAACAAAACAAAACAAACAAATAAATAAAAACAAACCCAAACACAACGTCTTTGGGCACACCTCAGTCAGAGGCTTTTGATTTACAGATCACATTTTAACCTGTCTTAGGAAAATAAAGACAATTTTCAATTTGACTTGTCTTTTAAAAATGATCTTGTTTCAGAATAAGTTCATATTACTTGACCCCATTTATATTTTATTGAATGGGCCTGCTAACCAGTTCTTGCACAGTATTGGTATTTCTGTTTTCTTCTTGTATCTTATGATTTTGCAAATATTTATCACTTCCCTTTCCAAATTTTTGATGGCTCTTCCTCTGGCTTTGAGGCAAAGTAATAAGTTGCTTTATGATATTGTATAATTGACAATTGTCTGAAGATGCTTAAGAGGGAGGATGAAAAGCAGTTATTAGAGTAAATTTTATGTGAAAGATATAGCTTTATGTGAATGAAATAGCTTACTTAGTCTCATGACCTGCTTTTTTTGTTTGTTTGTTTGTTGTCAATACAATATAATATGCTTTTATATAGTTGATTTTAAAATTTACTAACACAGATATAACCCAGTTGTTACATTTCTTCCATTCATTTTTTTCTTTCCCTGTCTTGAAGATAGTCAGCAGGATTAGAATTATAAAGAGTACTTATAGAAGGTAAGTTTTATACCTACTCTTATGAGACACGCTTATTACAACAATTTTGCAAAAGCTTTTATTAAGAGGGCCCCACAATATTAGAAGATGTACAATGCCAAATGGGGTAGTGTGTGCCCCTGAGAGCCTCCCAAACAGCAGAACAAATAATCATGTGACTAATAACTGATGTTGAGATCAAAGAGTAAAGAAAACTCTGCAGTGCAGGGTATAACATGAGGACATCACTTGGTAAAGAACATATCAAATAATAGGTTCCTTAAATAACTGGAAAGAGTTCATCCAGAACTGGAAAGTAAATTATGTGAGAGAACTCAGATAAAGTTGGAGTCAGAAAAGCTATCAGCATGGAAACTGAAGTAATTAAAGATGAAAATTTGGCATCATATTACAGAAAAGAAGGACATTGAAATCACTTGCAAATTTATCAGCTGTGATCTATTTTATTTTATTTTATTTCAGGACAAAAGCCTTTTTCTCCAGCATGATATTTAGGACAAAGGATATTTGAAAACTTGCCCTCTGCACAACATATTTCAGCTGATTTTATAGAGCTCAATAAAGCAGATCTTGTATTTGAAAATTCTTTTGGCTTTTTTTTGGTGGATTGTCCATGGCAAACAGCCAAACTCTCACCCAATCACTCACTCACTCCGCACACCTCATTGAGATAGAGAGAGAAATAGGGAAAATGGGAATAAGAAAACTTCTGTAATGAGCTAAAGACAAGGAGATTGCTTACCAATTACTGTTGTGGGCAAAACATACTTGCCTTGGGGAAAATTAATTTATTACTAATTCATGTGGATTTCTGTAGTGAAAAAAACAAACAAACAAACAAACACAAAGATAAACATTAAAGCAGCACCTTTCCTCTCCTCTTTCCCAGCATCAACTTAAACCCTCCACTTCCATTTCAGCTTCAGAGGTGCAGGAGGATATGAAATTAAGGCTACAATCAGTTCTTAACATTTCATCTCTGTCTCTCTTTCCTCAGCACACTTTTCCCCTGCTCTGCATGAGAGTCCTTCAGCATGCAACACAGTCCTTCAGGAAATATCTACCTGCTCCACAACTGAGTACTTCCTCTTCCTCATCTGACCTTGGTGTTCCCTTTGATATTTCTCTCTCTTCCATTTTTATCCTTTCTTAAATACATTTTCCTAGAGCTGCCACCAGCTTCACTGACAGGCTCCACTTTGCCCTGTGATGGGTCTATTGAAGCTGGCTGGCACCAGCTGTGTCTGACACAGGACAATCATTGGCCTCTACTCATAGAGGCCGCTGTGCAACCTCACACTGAAAAAAACTGGCTACCTACAACCAATATGGTTTTACACTGTGGTGTACATTATTGTGGTGCATTTCTACAGCTTTCATTATAGGCACAGAAATCTGAAGGACTTAAATAGTATTTTATAAGCAAATATCTGTTATGTGAGGTGGGGCCTGTGTGTGACATTGTCACTTTGTATAAAGAGATGACTTGAGATCATGTCACACAGAATCATAGAATCACAGTTAAGAAATAGGGTTAGGCTGTGGGAATCCTGACACATGGTCTTCCTCTAAGTCGTATTGCCTTCAAATTCTCATTCTAGGAAGGTGCAGGTCACAATTTTTCCCCTTCTATATTTTCTTGCTTTTATTCCGTAACTACAGGCCTGAAAATGTCATAAGGCTATGTTCTGAAAGCAAGAACTTACCTAAATAACACTTAAAAGGGGTATTGCTGTCAATATCAATAAAAAACAACAACAGGTATTTAGCAAAAGTAGATAGAACCTTTTTTAAAATATGAAAAAATTCTAGGCAAATTCAGAGCAAGAAGGTGATATGGATTTAATGGAAATTCAATTCATATATTTCAGTAGAATTAAGTGTCCTTATTAGTACCCTGAGATGGAAACACAAGTGGATGTAGAAGTAAGGGAAAATTTTGCACTTCATTTGCTACTAGCGGTACCATTGTGTCAAATATCACAGCACTGGAGTAGGAGAGATCTTAATGCTTCCTTGAGGAACCAGAAGGTTGAGATCTTTCTTAGGTGGTGAAACAAAACTTAATCCATTGTAACAAAAGAAAAACAGTACACTACTTGCTATTTTAAGGAAATATTTATTCCTAGTGATAGAACATTCAAACAAATCTGTTTTATTTTTTTCCATTTATAGTAATTAATGCATTTGTATGAGTACACCTCAAGGTCCTTGTAATATAATTCTTGAATGTGTGCTCAGTTTGGGCCTTTACTTTAGAAGTTCATAATACATGGTATGATACATCATGCAGTCACTTTGTAAATGTGAAGCTTTTGATAGAAAATAAATCTTTCATTATTTATTCAACTTATCTTGTACATCCAGTGGCACACAAGACTAGATTTGTCCTGCCTAGCTGCAAGTTTATGACAGAAATGTCTAAATTAAGAGTACTGCCGCTTTAAGGCTTTTCCAAAAGCAGTGGAGAGGATAGAAGACTAAAAAACAATCATGTAGGCTGCCTAAGAGATGAGTCATATTCAGAAGATGTCCTTTTTCATTCATTTTCTCTATTTTCTGTCTGAAAAAAGAGCTAAGGGCTATATTTCTAACTTAATCCCGTGGATAGATGGATGAATATGGGATAGTCTGCATAGTTGTTCTTATTATTTTGTTGATTGTGCTTTTTGTTGGAAGTGGAATGATGTTCTGCTTGAGCTCACGAGGATGCTTCTTAATAGAACTTTCTAGGACTTCGGATTTAGGAAGGTACCTGCTTTTCTCAGAAGTCTTTGAGGAAAGGATATCCCACTGGGGTCCTTCATTGATTTCCCCTGGTATCTGAAAACAACGTTCTGGGTGTTAGCTACAGTGCATGTAAACTCTTTGTTGACTAAGTTCCTCTATATATTTTAGAAGTCAGGACAGGTAAGCACAGACAGGGAGAAGCAACTACTAAACAGCCTAGCAAGCAGACGTGGATTGAAGGCAAAGTAGAACAGGGTGATGTTTGCTAGTGGCATAGTTATTATGTGTAATATTCTACTCAGAGTGAAGCATTCTTGCATAGAAAAACTGTAGTGATTCATATGTGGTTGTGAATGAGTTTCTAATAATGCTCACAAATTCTCTAGAGTTTGCAAAGGAATTCTGGCATTGTTCATTAATAAAAACCAATACATTCCCTGGACTCCCTGCCTGGCACAAAGCAAAACTGATTCTACCATTATTAATAGAGCCCATAAAGAAATTACTTACTTTGGGTGGGTAGTAGAAGTAGTAACACAATAAAGTGCAAGCAAATGTATAAGAGTATCGAACTAGGAGACTAATTTTAACAAAATAATAAATTACATTCCTCACAGAAGAAAAAAAGAAAAAAAAAAAAAAAAAAGTGGAAACGTAACTTAGAGATGGCCAGAAAACCAAGGCTTCCCTGGTTCGCATGATTTATACATTTGGCTTCAACATCATTTGTATATTTGTATATTACACCATTTGTATATTTATTTTTAACCTTTAAAGCCCTAGAAATTTGAAGGGAAATTAATGTTGAAACATCAAATCTTTGTGATTTTCAAACAAAAACAACAACAATAACAAAATTCAGGGGCCCAGAACTCTTCAAGAAGATTAACATTCTTGTCAATCACAATTAAGTATCTTACAGGAATATTAATCTTTCTTAGGTGGAGAGTCTCCCAGTCTTCTAGCACCCTTTCTATGTGGACTATCCATTAGGTACAGAGCACTACAAGTGAGACTTCTTAACATTGGATGTAACTTCAAAACAGGAAACTTCGGAGCTCTGGAAACTTCAGCTGAGATGTTGGGAACCAAGCCATGATTACAGTCCAGAGTCCCAGGGATTTTAAGCTTTTTCCTGCACAGTAGGAAGCCTGGCTTGAATCTACCCCAGAACTGCAGATTTGGGGGTTGTGACATAGTTAAAGAACGGGTAGGGGGTCTTTCACATAGATGCAGTTGTGCAACCATGCTGGTTGCAAAGCTGCAGAACAGGAATCCAGATTTTTCCAGTTCTCAGAGCCATGCACCAGGTTACCATGTCAAGAACAGTCTCTACCTTATCAATAGGATTTTATTTTGTTATGTTCACAGTAAGTACCTTTTATTTTTCTTTCACCTATTTGTACACAGGAAAAAAAAAAAAAAAAAGCCACTCATAAGAAAATCTTACATGTCATAGATAATTATTAATTGCAGTCCTTTTTCTTTTTTTTTTTTTTTTACTCTAATTTTAAATTCATAAAATATTTTTTTGTTTGCCATGACTCAAACCATTTTCATCATTTACTCCTGAGTACAATTTTGTTTATGGGATCTGAGTGGTGTCTCATATGACAAATTATAAATAAATAAATAAATCTGATGGTCCCATATCACTACTGCGCAATTAATTTCACAAGTTCTGCTTAGAGGTGCTTTCCTTGTTACTGTGACAAAACTTTTTTTTTTACCACAGTATGGACAATGATAATGGCTTATTACTGGCTTTATATTTTCACTGGGCATTTCAGTTATGTGAAGAAACTATTGGTGTGGTTTTCCTTTGCAAAGGGGATGAAATACTTTGCCATTGAATTGTATTCTGTTATTCCTGGATGTCCTAGACTTGCAGCAGCATCTTGAAAATACTGTTTTGGTGTTGGAAAATCTGAAGCTGTTAAGAGAGGGGAATTAGAAAGAGGATACAGTTAAATCTGCATAATCTTTCAGAGGTTTTAAATTGTTTCCAGCAATAACACCCTACATTTTGTCTAATCTCTTGGACTAGCCATGGACCAGTGGAAAGAACAGGTTGGCAGAAGAATTAGTTAGAAGTTTTCCAGCAAAGTAAATGTTGCTTTATATATCCTAAAAGGTTTTGTCTCAGGCTGAGTTGAAACTAACTTATATCTGTAACATAAATTAAGGCACAGTCTCACCTCTTCTTCAATCATGTTCAGTTTTATTTCCTGCTGATTTCAGATTGATCTGTTGTTTAGTAATTTGCAGTGATGTCTGAGCTTCCTATAAAATTAAAATTGCTGATATTTAGACAAATACGTCAACTTGCCAAAAGCCCTCAGGGCTTCATTCATTTGTCCTGCAGAAACAAATGGCATTCCTTTTTTGCATAATGCATTGGGAAGGAACACTGGTATACTACTATCAACCAAAAAAAAACAGATGAAAATTAAGTTAAACTTTACTTGCTTGCTTATTAAGTGTCAAGGCTTAAAAGAAAATGTTTTTATCTCTGTCTGCATAGGAAGTTTCCAAAATAAAGCAAGAGATACTTAAAAAGAAGAGGACTGTTGCATCATCAACTAATAAGCAGAACTATTTTTGGCCAATTAACATGGAAAAGTTTTCATTTTTTAAACTAATAGGAACTGTTTCTAGTATTCCATAGTAAAATAAATTAAATAATCTAAATAATAAATTATGATAAATAAATAAATAAATAAAATATTTCTAAAATGAAACATGATTTTGAACAGGTGAGTATCCATGCCAAATGGAGTCTTATAACAATAAACTCTCATTCTACTGGTTGGCCAGATTACTCATATGGCTTCCTGCTTTCCTACCTGCTGGCAAACAGGCATACTTGGTTACTTTGAAACTTCTGCTATATAGAGAGGTTGTCATTCAATTATAAAGAAACTCTGGTGCTGTGCCTACTTTTTTGTAGCATTTTTAAGCTTTTCATGTAAGAAGAAAGGAAATGCTTTATATTTGTCTGTCTTTGAAGAAAAAATGCCAGAAAGGTGGTGATGTTCCTGCTGTTAGAATCCAATGCAACGTCATAGATTCTTCTTCACATGTTCTTGGTCCCAGGGGCTTACAAGCATGAACATGAATGAATTTGCTCAACCCTTGACTCTTGAGGGCAAATCTATCCAGACACATCTGACCACTAAAATGAACCTGCAAGAGCAAGAGGTCTACCAGGTCACTGCAGCAGTTCAAAGCATGCTGGTGCCAGTCCCAGTACACTTACACAGAACCCAGACATTACACAGATATAATAATCTGTGTAATAATTTTTACTTGCAAATTTTCAGTGATTTAAATTCATTATCAAACAGACACTCTTCTAAAGCTTTTTCTTGTGAGCTTGTCCCGGGTGTCTGATTACAGTCATCAAATATACCATACTAAGTATTTATATAAATATATCATAAAATGATCAGATATGATGAGCTATTCCTTTTGTTCTTTTATGTTGATACTCTTTTCACAAAATATTTAATATGCTTCTGAAAATGATGATGCTAGTGATAAAGCTAGTTTGCAGTTTCATAGATAATTTATGGAAGTTATAAAAAATGAACCAAATTGTCATAACAACATGACAATGTGAACATTCATGTTTACATAGTGTCCACATACAATACAAATACTGAATATTAATATAAAATGAGAATTTATAAAATTTGCAATAAACATAATGCAGAAAAAAAAAAAAAAAAAAAAGAAGGAAAAACAAAAACAAAAAACTTGATAGTCTCTGCTTATATTGCAACCTATAAACAGATTTTACTTTATGAATAGCTTTGACATTTCCCTTAATGTGTATTGTTTTACATCTTTAACCACAAATCTTTGTATATTTTAAATGTAAATTAGATCACATCTATCCTTTTTCTCCTTTCAGATAAATAGTAACTCTAATTCAAGAGAAAGAAAAAAAAGTCCATAGACAGCATTTTAAATGTGCTTGGCATGTTTTCATCCCAAGGGGTGCAAGAAGCAAAAAATATTTGGATCAGATTCTACCGCTTCTGTTCTCAGAAGGTAGTGATTTGTTTGTTCAGTAGTTCTGTTGGCTTGCAGCAAACTGACATGCATTCATTTGCTAAAATATAGGCATCGGTTGCTGTTTTAAGATACTCTGAGACATTCTCCTGGGACAGGCAGATGGTAGGCAGGACCTGTGGGAGATCCACAACCTCATGATGCTCCAGGTGACCTCTAGAGCATCAGCTACAGCTGGGCAGGACACAGTAGGGTATCTCAAATGACACTAGATAGTTATTTATAGGCAATCAGATCACACCCATATTGACACCCATTTACATATCTGTTCTGAGACAAGACTTTCTATAAGGTCTTTGCCTCAAAATGATGACACAGGAGATATTGGCTGTCTGTTGTTTGTTCTGGTAGCATCTTCTCTGTGGTTCACTAATATCTGGAGAAAGTGAATGAATCATGAGGCCTGTGCCTTTGTACCATGCTATTACCCTGAGAGTATTAAAGTTATAATTATGATACTTGAACTGTGTTGATTTCAATAGTCTATTAATTACACTGCTAGCAACTGGGAATGAGGCCTGAGGTTTTCATTTTCCTAGCAGCTCCCAAACCCCTTTCTTGTACTACCTTTTTCCAAACAATGCTCTTAGAAATGTGGAACTGCTAGGTTAGACAACAAATCAGAGGTGACACAGACCACTGGCTGTCCATATACATTGCTGTAAATGTGAAGTTTTGGGTAAAAAAGTGAAAATAATTCAGTGTTATATAATGGCTTATGACTCCTCCTCAAAAACTGGAAAGAAGCTAGATGTGTCTTTCCTTCTTCCTTCAAGACAGAACTGGTCTTGGGCATCTCCATCACTCTTTCCTTTCTTCTCTTCATTGACTGTGTAGGGACCCTGTGCAGTCATGACTGAAGTTAGATATGCAAAAACAGATTCTAAAGTTAGATGACATAAAAGTAGGTTTTAATGACTTGTTTTCCCCATTGCAATGATGAATTAAAATTGCATAGATACATTGCTGCTGCTGTCTTTTCACCATTAGTTAAGTGAATAAAAGTAAAGATGTGAAGTAGTGTTTAAGTGTTTGGGTATTGTTATTAATATCAGGAATGTGAATGTCTGTGTTTTTGTAGTATAAAGATTTCAGCTCCATGTTGCAAGCTGTGTCTTTTAGAGTTCATAGCACACATAATGATTTTGTTATCACTTGTTTGGTGAATCATCTGAATATTATTATGAGTAAGTGCTTTATTTAATATTAAAACCTGAAATGTCATTCAAAAACCACTAACCTGAAAAAAAATAAAATCTTAATGAGTAAGTGACTGAATTGTATGATAAAAGATCCCCTGTTACTTGGTTCTGTAATAGCAAATGAGACACGATTGAAATCTGATAACACTTTCAGATTCCTTCTCTGCTTTATACCCAGTACACTTATTTCCAAGGACAAACCCTAAATAGTTTTACTCAAAGGGAGAAAAGGTAATTTTTGTTTTTGATAACTCATTTCAATGCATGAATTTTGTCTTACTTTTAACCTAAGTGTTGTTGATTTTCAATTCCTGATTATTTCTTTCATCATTCATTTTGGAAAAATGTATGTTTTGTTTTAATTATTATTATTATTTATAAATATTGTCTATGACACACACTCACCTATTCATGTCTGTTTTAGAAAGATTGGGCAAAATTGTGCATGGTCAGACTTCCTCCTAATGTACATAGACTTTCTAAAGCCTGAAAAACTTTCAGATACAAATGAGACTGCCTGCAGCAATCTTTAGTTTATTCCTGTCTTGGCAAGTATGAAAAGACCCATAATAATCAATTCAAAAGGTATTAGAGCTATTAATGGTTGTAATTAGTATGGCACCTGTGTCCAGACTTGTGACATAATTATTGAAAGTATCACCAGTGTGTAAAGGTTTTGTTAATCATTGATGTTATATTAGTAAGCATTTGACAGATTTTGTGACTCAGTATGATGCTGAGCACTTGTTTCACTTATAGAAACATTAAAAATAAGAATGGAAATAAAAACTCCCCATTACTGTAGTAGTGACTGATCAGACTAAAGAATTAAGGTGAAGACACCATCATCCTTCTTAGTATTCCAGGGTTTGAAATCAGAGCTGACCTGTTGGAAAAATGTCAGCGTTATGTATTGAAATAGCTTGCTGCCAAATAAAATACATGAAACAGGATTTATAGCGAGAGATTAGGGAAGGGGCCTTGGAATCTCCTTTTTTTAAAAAAAAAAAAAAAAATGTTGTGTGTGTGTTTGATTCTTTTATTTATGTATTTATTTTTACGGCTGTGACTCTGATCATCTGAAACTGAGAAAGAACTAGTCTCTATTTCTTCTTCTTGCTCCTACCATGGGGTCAGGTAAAGATAGCATCAACAGAGATTTAGAGCCAGGTTTATTTGCCAGGTTCTCTCCTGTAACACCACGAGGCTTTGTTCTGGACACCTCTGTAAGGACTTTTGCTCCAGGGTAACCTGTCTTTCTGCACTGAATGATTAGGAAAATTGGTTTCTCAGTTAAGCATTGAATGCTAAGTAGCATGAATACCACCTTCTTCTCTTTTACCTCCTATATATGCCATTTCGTCGAATGTTACGGCGTATACTGTGCTTGGTCTAAAACTGATGTGGCTATTGATCTTCAGTGGTGATGAATGGAATGAAGATGATGAATGTGCATCCCACAGTGATTAAAATCATTACACCTGTGAAAGATCAAACCTATGTATGCCAGAAAACTGAGGTCTTTTAACACTTCTCTTCTACACAGTCTTGACATCTAGTGCTACCTGCCTTGAGCAGTGGGTCACAGTCTTTTATTAGTCAACTTCTCTTCCACCCTTTTGATCATTTTGACCTATTATATGCCTAGTTAAAGCTGGTTTCCTGCAGTTCTTGTAGCAGAGATCAAAAAGTGTATTTCATATCTCATGCTCCTTTCAGGACCAGCTCCAGCAGCAGCAGTCCTGAAGCCAAACAAGCTGATATGCAGGTCAATCTAGCCACAGCCACATATTTTGTACTCTGATGTATGGAATACAGGTCCTGAAAAGATCCAGCATTATGAGGATAAAAATTTTCACTTCTAATTACTTGGTGTGTATGCAAGAAAGAAACTAACAAGACCCTCCTTTGGTCATATTTATCAAAAAGAATACGAGACAGTAGTTTTGATTTCACTGATTTAAGATACCATATTCAAGAATTAGGTAAAGAACTCTTATATGAGGGACAACAACAAGGAATGTACTTCCTAAAACCCTGTTGTTATCTAGCAAAGAAACATTGCATAGAATAGATTTTGCAGATTTGACAAGAAACAAAGTTCTGAAGAAGAAATAGGAAGAAAAAAAAAAAAAAGATATTGCTATATTGCGATTATTTTCTACTAAAAGGGAAAACAAAAAAACAATCAAAACAAAACAAACAAACAAAAAAACACAAAAACTCACTGAATTATATATATATATATATATTTGTCACAGAAGATTACATCTCTAGGATGAATCTCTAGTTTCTTGACATCTCCCACTGTACTTTTTTCCCCCTCTCCTACCTCTTTCTGTTTTGTTTTGTTTGTTTGTTTTCAATTATCATTTTATTATTGTTAATTTTATTCCAGTGAAATCCCCTTCTTTTCCAGTTTTTCCCTTAAGAGAAGCAATACAGTGTGGGAGATAATTAACACAACTAAATCTAATGGTGAACTGAGTGTCATGGGAGAAAAAAATATCCTGTATTACTAGCTACTTCAGTAGCAAAACACAATAATTGTTAGAATGGAGAATGGGAAAGAGTGAGTCAAAATTGCAGAAAATGTGTGAATCTAAATGACTGAACATCTATACCACTCTGATTAAACTGCATAGCTCCCATGGGAAGTGATGGAAGTCCTTGCAAGAAGATAAACCTTTGTTCTTCCAGCTCTCTCTGAAACAAACTCCATTTCTCTGGGCTGATGAGAAGTTGTAGCAATTCATCCATGCTGTCTCTTGTATGTATAGATACAAATATGCAATATATGCATATGTATATATATATATGTATAATAATACATGCATTATTATACATACCCCTCATGAGAGAGACTAGTTTAGATCTACCTATTCTTCTGAACTGGATTCCAGAAGATCATGAAAACTGTTTTCTCTTCACCATATAATTTGCTAACTTTGCAGGGTCATCCTACCTCCTATGTGAAACCACTTAAGTAAATCATGAATATACTGCACAATGTTAATGTAATATTTTGATTATTAATGTTATCTCTGCATAAAAGAGGTAAAAGAGTGACACTAGGACTCTTCTTCCTACAATAATCTCCCTTTCTCTTCTTCCCACTGTGCTGAATTCAGCTGAGCTGCTAAGAGGAAAGGTGTATTTCAAATTATTTGACCTAAAATGCTTTATTTTAATTTATCTATTTACTCTGCTTTTCTTTATTTTTCCAGATTTATGTGAGCATTTTAAATAAAAATAATCCATAGCTTTTGAAGTAAACTGTGATGTACTGAGACTAATCAGAAGATAGGAGAGAAAGAATTAAATGAGATGATAGCTTTATAGTATGTTCTTAATAACTAAACTGCAAATCTAAACAGCTTTTCATTTGCTATTATGTACCATGCAAAATGGCAGCAGTATCTGCAGAACATGGATTGCTAGTTGAAAGTTCATTGAAGCAGCAGGAGAAAATTGAGACAAGCTGTTTTATCCTATTTGAGGTTGGTTGTCTTGAAAAATTAAAGTTGAAACTTCTGCCTACCTTTAAAATACTTATAAACAAATAAAGAGAATTTAGAAAAATGTCACATAAAAAATAACTAAGAGTTGATTTACCCAGTAGAATGAACAACAACAAAAACACGTTTTCACAAATGGAAATTTATAAGAATTGTAATATACAGGATCCAGACCAACATAAATTGAAGAAAAATTAGAAGCATTAGAAAAACAATTCAACAGGACAATCAAAGCATTTGACCTATCCAAAAAGGATATACATTATTTAGATGCATCAATATGTAAATGTGATGGTGTGATAAAATACATACTTCCACCAAAACCAAGATAATAAAGAAGACAGGAATACCAGTTCTGTATAGGATTTCTGTTGAACAAAGTGACAGAAACCCATCAATGCACATTTGCAATAGCAGTGGATTGTACTATGCAAAGGAAAAGAAACGCCCATGCCTAAAGGAGATAATTACATTAGGCATTATGTTTGAGTACATCACATAGGCAAACAGTGAGGCAGTGGGAGTAATACAGTTGGAGAACACCTACAAGGAAGAAGTTTTAGCAACAATGACACTGTTTGGTTACAAAACAGATTTTTTGAAAGGAAAGTGATGAAGCAAGCTTAAGTGCCGTGATGCTCTAATTCTTGTAACTAATATCTTCCTAGATACAGTTTCTGGAAGAAATAATACAAGCATTTACAGCTGACACTGAGCCACAGTTTTCAGCACTTCCTTCTGAAGATCGCATTTTATCACACACACACAAATACAAAGGGAAAATGAAACAAACTTATACGTTGTGGACAGGACTGCCAGAGATGTAAATACAGACATAGTTAAATTGGAAAAAAAAAAAAAGTTATAGAACATTATAGATGGCAAAAGTTTAGTTGGATTCATAATCCTAGAAGAAATAATCATAAAGAGCTATTAAACACAAACTTACCATCCATGGCTCAATAAGTTCCAGAACTGGAGGCTGGGAAATATCACAGCTTTCTTACTCTTACATTCTTCTCTAGGTTGCGCACAGTTGGAGATGGGACACAGACCATTGGTCTGACCTAGTTTGGCCAATTTTATGTTTTATATTCTTTGCACAGATGGAGAGGATTGATATCAATGCAGGGAAAAAAAAAAAAAAAAAAAAAAAAAAAAAAACCCTTGATTAAGTAATTAATAAAAACAGTTTCCATTAAGTTTCTCAAACATACACAGTAGAATAGGAAGACAAAGAGCACGTTAAAAAACTTTAGACAACATTTCATTCCTAGACATAGCTCCAACTTCTACACTACCACTAATTCTGTACATGATTTTAAAATCACAGAGAAGTACAGTTTAAAGATGAGTAGAAATTGTAAAAGAAAACCCTGGAACAGGTTTCTTTGTGTATATGTGTGTGTGCAGTTTCACAGTACAAAAATATGTATGTCAAGATGTCTTGAAGATTTGTTGTTGTTGTTGTTAATGAGAAAGAGAAATTGACAGATTAGTATTGAAGATTAAAAAAACAAAACAAAACAAAACAAAACAAAACAAAAAAAAACACTTGTAGTAAAAATAATGAAAAATAATGACAGCACATGGTTTTAATCACTGTCCATTGTCCAAGTACATTCTAGGTCCAAAGCATAACAGAAGAAAAAAAAAAAGTACAAATATTCAAGGAGATGTTAACCAAGAAAAATATGGTCAGTCAAAATACTTAATTAAGGTTTGTAAGGTAGCTAATATTATCTGTGGAAACTAATGCTACATCTGTGCCCAAACTGAAGAGCAAAAACTTTTTATCAGGATTATTTGCAACATAGTCTCTTCCCA
Source organism: Aythya marila (assembly GCF_965140915.1). Taxonomy (NCBI): domain Eukaryota; kingdom Metazoa; phylum Chordata; class Aves; order Anseriformes; family Anatidae; genus Aythya; species Aythya marila. Next base: position 65,753,398 of record NC_139042.1, on the reverse strand, counting down.
TTTGCATAGTATAACCATTGTTTTGGGTGAAGAAGACAAATACCATTCTAAGACAGTATCTGAGCATCTATGAAAATTTTCATGGAATGTTTTGGTACACCAATATGAGGTTCAGATAATTTTTTTAATGGTAGCTGAACACACAGCCTGAATGGGTTATATGAAACATGGACAGCAAGTGCACACCAGTTTAGCTAAGGCCAAAGGTCCCAAAGTGACTACAGCCTGTAAACAAGACTACTTTTAAGGGCTTAGAACAGACAACAGCCCATGAGAAAACTATTACCCTACAAATCTGCAGGTAATTGCCAAATATGCTAGTGAAAAAATATATTCCAGTCAGGGCTAGAATGTATAAATGTTAGAAGGTATAAATGCTAGAGGAAACTACCGTATACCTATAATCATAAGGATTGCTAGGATTGTTATCCAGGAAGGTTGGTAAGAGTACCTCTCAGCTTCTCTTCATTATAGAACACAATCATGGCAATGTAGTTAATTGGAAAGTTAAAGCTGCTCTTGATCCATTCACCACTCATTCTTCTGTATTATGTTTGGGGATTTCCCAACCCAGGTGCAGGACCTTGCACTCGGCCTCTTTGAGCTTCATGAGGTTCACTTGGGCCCACTCCTAAAACCTGTCAAGATCCCTCTGGATGTCATACCTTCACTCTAGCGTATCAACTGCTCCTTCCTCCAAGGTGAGACAGTTTGGGACTTTCTCATTCCCTTCTCTCTTTTTCTTCAGCCCTCTTAAGAAGAAATCAAAAAACTGAAATCTTGGCCTAGTTCTTGACAGTCCACGATCAAAAAGGTTTACAGAGAACAATGCAACTCAGCATCAAAAATCTGATCCTATCAGAAATATAATAAATTAAAAATTTGAAAAGTTTCATTTGAAAATTAAGAGATGTAAATCTGAAACTGAAGAGGACATGCTCTGGGGAGACCAGAAGTTTAGAAAGATGAAGCAAAGAAATGAGGTGCATTATAGAGAGGAATTAAAATGGATGGGGTTATATTGAACTTTTCCAATACTGAATTTGAATTAAAAAGTAATGTACATATATTTTTGGATGAATTGTGCATATTTCACATTGCTGAATATTGTGTGATTCCTGAAGAGTTAATAAAACATGGAAGTAATAATAAGTAAAAAGTAATAAGACTTGGAAGTAATATATTTCAGATATCTTCCAGATATATCAGTGCAAGCCACTGTATCAAATTTTTACTATTTACGGTTTATCAATCTATCTTTAAAAGTCTGTGAAAATAAAGAAGACCCTCGATTTAAAAAACCCACATAAGATTCAGAATATTGAAAGTGCTTAGTAAGGCTACAAATGAAGAGGGAAATGGAAAGGAAGGAAAGGGAGACTTTAGCCATTCTTTTGGCTGTTGTTAGCTAAAATGTAGTAATGCTTCTCATAATGTTGTATTAGTTTCATCATCAAAGTGAACTTCATGGAAAGAAGAATAAAATCTTCAGTGACAAATACCTAACAAGCTTCTGGAGCCAAAGAGCTGTACACATCAAGGAACTAGAACAGGGCAAGGGAGGGTGGGGGGGTGAGAGAGAGGAAGAGAGAAAGAGAGAGAAATCAGAAGTGAGAAAGAAAGAGAGAAAGAAAAAGATCAAATGAGAATACAGGAGAGAGAAAGAGAGGGGGAGAGAGGAGAAAGAGAGGGAGAGAAGGGGAGGGAGGGAGATAGGGAGGAGAGTGAGAGGGAGGGAGAGGGGTGGGGAGAGAGAGAAAGAGTGAAGGGGGGAAGAGGAGAGAAAGAAGAGGGGAAGGAGACAGAAGATGAGAGGGAGGGGGGAGAAATGAAAAGAATGCAAAGGAGAGAAGGGGAGAGAGAAAAAGAAGAGCAAGAAACGAAAGAAAGAACACAAGAATGAAGGAGAAAAAGAGAGAGTAAGAAGGAGAGAAAGAAGGAGATAGAAAGAAGGCATGAGAGAGAAAGAAAGAGAGAGGAAGAGAGAAGGAGAGAGAGAGAGAAAGCAAGAAAGAGAGAAAGAAAAGGGAGAGAAGAAGGGGGACAAGAGGAAGAGGGAGAAAACATGAGAGGGGGAAAGAAAGAGAGGGAGAAAGAAAGAGAGGGGGAAAGAAAGAGAGGGGGAAAGAAAGAAAAGAAAAGAAAAGAAAAGAAAAGAAAAGAAAAGAAAAGAAAAGAAAAGAAAAGAAAAGAAAAGAAAAGAAAAGAAAAGAAAAGAAAAGAAAAGAAAAGAAAAAAAAGAAAAAAAAGAAAAGAAAAGAAAAGAAAAGAAAAGAAAAGAAAAGAAAAGAAAAGAAAAGAAAAGAAAAGAAAAGAAAAGAAAAGAAAAGAAAAGAAAAGAAAAGAAAAGAAAAGAAAAGAAAAGAAAAGAAAAGAAAAGAAAAGAAAAGAAAAGAAATTATATGCAAGGAGCAGTGTTACCCATGCTGTAAAGGGAAGAGAATATGTGACTCAAACCCGGAAGTGAATGGCAGCCTGCCAAAGCAACAGTTACACCATCTGCAGCAAGGTCAGAAGTCAAAGCCATCCTTGAAAGTAAGCTCCGTGGAAGATAGCTGAACAGAACCAAGGAAGACACTGTCTCTGCTTCATGAGGATATCCAATATGCTACTGACAGTGCTCCTGCCAGGGCTGTGTGCAGGCACAGCGTGTGGTGATGATGATGCTCAGTGGTGGAGGACCTGCTGCTCCCTCTTGTGTACCACGTGGGGTGTTGCCATTAGGAGCCTCCATGATGGGATGGGACGGGATGGGATGGGATGGGATGGGATGGGGTTGGTGGGTGAGGTCAGGTAGGGATGGGATGAGTGAGGTGGAGTGACTAAAGTCCTAGAGCAGTATCAGCTGTTCTGAGGTAAACCCACTTCACTGCAGGTCTGAAAAAGGGGCAAAATGACAGCAGAAAAAAAAAAAAAAAAAAAAAAAAAAAAAAAAAAAAGGGGGTGTGTGTCTGCTGGCAGGCACAAACAGTGGAGTGAGCAGGAGTGAGCAGTTATGAAAAACATTGTCAGGAAAGGAGGGCTAGGGCACCAAGGAAACACCCAGCTTCATGGACACATCAGAGCTGGATCTGGAGATTCTGATTCTGATTTATTGTCAAGTTTTACTCAAACTGGGTTCAAGTAAAAAGAAAAAAAAAAAAAAAAAAAAGGAAAGAAAAAGTTGTTCCATCCAGCAGACAGTGGCCTCTTCTGGTACGTGATTTGTATCAAATGAGAGGGATAGGTAATAAAGTGCATTCTTACCAGTACTTCAGTTTATCATCATGCCTGGAAGCCAGTCCTTTTGATATATTTTACCCTGTTGTTATTGTTATTATTATTATTATTTATTTTCTTTTTCATTATTCTATTTTTATTTTTCTTAAGTGCATAGATATTCTGTCTTGTTTCAATACATTATTGAAACAAGAATACTAGAGAAACAAGTATTGAAACAAGTATACTAGAGAAATCTCAAAACATTTCTGTACTAATCATCTTCTTCCAGAGAGAAAGAACAGGGCAAAAGGCTAGTGAGAAATTTATTGTCTAGCATGCAGTGTGTAATTACCATAACTTAGGGGGAAAAAAAAAATCCACATGTTAGTGTGTTTGATTTAATGCCATCAGAAGTGTAAGGTTACATGAAATTAATGGCTAATTGGGTTAATTTAATAGTAGGTTAAATCTTTCTTTTATTTTGTGCTAAAGGAACATTGAAAATGGTGCAGTTTTCAAGTGGTCTTGGAAAAGTAAAGTAGAGTTTCTTGATAAAAAAATATACAGTGTTCCTACTGCTAGGTTTATGGTGGGAGTTACTGGCATTCTTCCAGTTCACCACATGAAATTCTAAGCTGCCTGTATAAGTACAGAATTTAGTGTTGGGTCTTAAGGTTTTGGTTGGCATGTTGCCAATGATGTTATGTATTTAGCTGGGAAAATTGCCTAGAAGTTAATTGAGAGGAAAACACTAATATACATCCTCTATCACCTTAAAAAATGCTATGGATATGCATATGTTGCTGATCCTTGATAAGAGATGAGTGTTTTCAGTAAAGAATTATTTTTAAATTGATCCCAAAATTGCCTAAATTGAGTATTGCAAGCCTCTCCATTCACTACACTCACAAGGAATATTTCTTCTCATGACCTTTTAATGTTCCTGCTTACACCGTCCTTAGAAACCTCCAGCAGTGAGCCATAATATGGCCACAGGCTTCTTGGGAATGGGCAGAGCTAGAGCACAACACCATTGGGACAGTTCTATGCCACCTCTGAGAACCAGGTGACAGTAATTCCATAACCAAAATCTTCATTCCTTTGCTATTGGCAGTACCATATCTTATAGTGTAACTGCCTGTCCTACCACCTCCACTGTCCAGATTCTGGAAGCCCTGATTAAAAAATGGACCATGACGCTCAAAATGTTTCAGAGAAGCAAATGATTTAACAGTCTCAAGTTGCACTAGAAGTGGTTTAGATTGGATATTAGGAAGAATTTTTTCACAGAGAGGGTGGTTGAGCACAGGAACAGGCTGCCTAGGGAAGCAGTGGAATCTCAATCCCTGGAGTTATTTAAGAGATGTTTGGATGTGGTACTAAGGGACATTGTTTAGTGATGGGACTTGGTAAGTCAGGTTGATGGTTGGACTTGGTGATCTTCAAGGCCTTTTGCAACCTAGATGATTCTATGATTTTTCCTGTTACTCAACAGGTTATGTTGCATACTACCACCTAACAGTGTATTGTATGACCGCTGCATGCATGGAAGAACCCATACAATGCACTGTGTGGTGAAAGCTCAGCAATTCAGTATTTTTCATGTAGTCAGAAAAAAAAAAAAAATCATCTCAAGAAATGAAAATGTCTTTAAATCACACTGAGCAAGTCTGCAGCAACAGACCTTAAGAGGTTAATAATCACATCTGTAAATAGGCTTCAGATCAGACAATAGTCCACCTTTTGGGGCAAAGAAGCTGGGGGGCAAGAGGCACAGGAAAACCAAATTAAGAGCAATGCTGAAAGAAAATGAGGAAAAGGCTTTTCTCCCATTGTGCCCAGCTGTCTTTTTTTTTGTACACCCACAGGATGCTCCTGATGCACTGGGCTAGAAGAGACATGAGCAAAGTAGAAACAATGACATTTTGCTACTGTATGAATTCCCTCTCCCTTCACTTAATCCTGTTCTTACTGGGGCCTTGTGCTGAAAGCTGATAATTTTGATGGCCCCTGAATAAAGCCAGTAGCTTGAATTCCTGCCACCAACCCCTTTATAATGAATAGGGCTAATGAATGCTAGTAAGTGGTAGGAATCTGTGACCAGCTGCATCAAGGCAGGTAATACAGCTCAGATTTAATTGGGAGCAGGTATTGGAAGGCTGTATTACTTTAATTGGTGAGGGGGTTTTCTAAATGGAAAGGACAAAGTATAATAGACAAATTGTGCTGTACAATAGCACTTAAGCCGGGATTGTATGCATTCGTTAATCTGTTGAGGAATGAGGCAATTCTAAACAATTTTCTCAGTGAAACCAACTCCAGAAAGCTTGTCCCTTTTGTTCTCCCTTGGGAAAATGCAAGATTGAAACAGAAAATACCTTTACCAAGGCAATCATTTGCCACGTGTGGAAAGCGGATACAGCTGTAAACTATGAAAAAGGGATCTTTGTAGTACAATAAAGGATGGAAAAAGAGATAAAGCTGGGGATAAGAGTGGGCCTGTCACTGCATCCAAAGGAGGAATAAAGTGATGACATTTACAGTGACAGATGAGACTGTAAAGAGAACTCAGGACAATTTAGAGAGGGAAATTTGATATTTAAAAGAAAGGGCTCTGATAATTAAAAGTAGCATTACATTAAACTGTTACGCATGTCATTAGTGACAGAAGGGAACTGGTGCCTTTTGAAAAGTTAATGATTCGCACAGACCTGATCTTGAAACTTTGTATTTAGTAAAGTTCACTTGAACACAGCATACTGTATGCAACGCAGCATAAATTTTCTTCATGTTTCATAGTGGGAAATAAGAAAGTTATATGATAATATGGAAGGTGTACTGTAAATACCATATGCCAATGTGTGTACAGTGTGGGTGTGTATGTGTAGAATCGTTGTACGCTGGAGGTCCGAGGTAGAGTTGAAAACCCAGCGTATATAAATATTGTCAAAAATGCTCATTCTGTGGAATCCTTGCAAAAGACAGGGTGTCTTTTTTCTCAAGGCATAGGTTCACACATTTTATTTTTGCCTACTTTGTTTTTAACTAGATCTGTTCAACCTAGTGTACTGATGGAAACAGAATGTAGCTTTAAAAGTAACTTCCAAAGGTGGAGCTTGTTTACAGTGAAGAAACACAGAGCATACACCCAATTTATGTGACTGATGCAGCTGTAATGGGTTAAGAGAGCATTAGGAACTGCGTTCTTCTAACAGGGCTATTGCTCTGGTATACTTCGTTACAGGTGGGAAAATGAGAAGGGTTGTATGTCCTTCAAGGTCCATGTAGGCTGGGTAGTTGGAAGAGAAAAACAAAATGAAGCTGAAAGTGTGTGTTGAATGGGCTTTCCCAGGATCCCCTGGTGGGTTTCATATATTGCCTAATGCTGAAAATGAGAGATTCAGCTTTCTGTACTGGTTGCAAAGGCCGAATTATCTTACATTTACTATTGTTCACAACTAAAAGTCAATGCACAAAGCTGCAGCCTTATTTCTAAAATTCTTTGTCAGTAAGAACTGTTTTGTTTTCTTCAACATTTCTCTTCATTTTTACAGATAAGAAGAGGATTTGGTCTCAAGCTCACAAAATATTTATATATACATATAAGGTGAATTCTAAATTAAAACTGACATGCAAGAGTAACATCATTAAATTCTAAAAAGGAGCATGAAATTAATACTTGTTCATTTGTGTGAAGAGGTATCAAAAATGCCTTTGCAGAAATCTGCAGTTAGCACTGTGTGAACTGTAGCAAAGTTTGCCTGAAAGTAGGTGAGGTACACAATAAAATAATCCATGACAGGAAAACAAAATGACACACAGGACTAACTATGTGATAAGTTATCATTTCCTTAGTTCTCTAAATAAGATGTTTGAACAGTGACAGACCTAGAAGAATGCAAGTGGAAAATAAGTTAGATTTAAAAATAAAATATTATTTTGGGGTTCTGAACAGCCCTCTCATTTTTTGGGCTTTTTTGAAATCCTAAGAGGATGTACTTATCAATCATTAAGAGTGTCCTAAGATCAATTTTATGCAATAATCATGTTTATTTGATATGGAGAAAATAAGATGGTTTAATGTTACCTTGTCTCCTGTCATATACAATATCCCTGTAGAGCTTCTCTATCCCTAATCACACAACATTCAAAAAACATTCAGGAAAGCTAACATTGCAAAGGAAAAATGAGTTTCTTCCAAAACTTCATTCCTGATCTTAAAACAAAACAAAAACTTAAACAGAGTCAGAAAATACAGTGATTATTTTAGTTTTCTTGGATATTTTTAAGGAACTTGGGACCATTAACTCTATATAACTACTGATATTTGAGGCTCCGATAAATTTCTAAACACAAAGAAAAAACAAACAAACAAACAAACAAAACAACAACAACAACAACAACAAATGTTTTCTCCTTTAGCCTGAAAAGAAATACCAATATTTTCTTAAAGTTTGAATGGCTTCCTTTCTCCAATGGTATACTAGTCCCATCACAGAGCTTCATTACTTTTGTCTGATTTCTACTACCATTGACTTCTTCAGACTAGACCCCTTCATTCCCTGCATAACCTGAAGGAACCCTAAGGGCCGAGGGGAAAAAGAAGAAAAAAATGCAAAAAGCAGTTAATTTACAAATTGTGAAAAGCCAGAGACCTGTATGCCTTGATACCAACATCCTTGGGAAAATAAACATGTCCATATCATGTCCTAAATTTCCTAGTTAATGAGCCTGAATGATGACTTTTAAAAGGCAAACCTATGGTCTTTGTAGTTTTCCCTGGCACCTAACCTTCATAGCAAGGAGTGCTGAGCTATGTCGCCTCTCCAGTGTGCAACAAAACCACCAAATTGTTTCACAGTCTATAAGGAGCTGATTTATGGTAGTGATAAATGGTTATTACTAACTTGAATTAGGTTGAAAGAGAGGAGCCACCACTGAGTAGTTGCACTTATTCTCATCAGATCCTAAAACAGATGTTGCTACACTGTTCTGTGGCCCTTGAACTTTAGTAGAGTTCTTCTCTTTCTGGAACACCCATGGTTTTCCCTGCAAATCGGCATAGAGGATTTCTTATGTTTGCTTCTCAAATAAAAGATCTGCTAATTGATAAATTAAGCATATTAAATATCTTCCTGAAACATTATTCTTCCTGAAAACTATTAGGCTGCCTGAGGGATTTGATGTAGGTGGAACTGAGATAAGATACTGCCAATGATAGCAACATGTGGTCTATATGTTGGAAGAACTTAAGGATACAATCATACACCATATTTAAAACTTAACACCTTTTGTATCAGTGTGCCAAAACATGTTTTTTATCTCCTTTTAACAGCTACTCCTTGCCCCTTCTGTTAGTCAGCATGATCAAGTGACTGAGTAACTTAAGAGTGCTTGTTTAGCTGCAACATCTGGAACTAGGGCAACAGCCTCCATTCAATTCCCATCATGTCTGGGCTGCACACGGAAATACACGTGAAAACAAAAACTTGTGCCCTCATCAGGACACCATAGCATCTCTGTTGAAAGAGCCCACTACAGCAAGAGAAGTAGAGAGCCCAAATTGATCCCAAGTTTGATTCACAGAGCCAGGATCCTCTTAATGGTCTCCCTGGGAAAATGTTGCATTTACCTATGGTAGGAGTTTTTATTAATGGGCCAGTTTACGTCAGGTGACAATTTATTTTTTTTACTTTATTTTTTCACACAAAGAGATGAAAGAAAGCTTAAATGTGGAAGAAGCTGTAGGAAAAAAAAAAAAAAAAAAAAAAAGGAAAGGAAAAATAAAATTTAGGAAGAAAATCAAAGAAAGGGAATCTATTGAATGTATGTCAGTCTCTGGAATTTGCATGCAGGATTTTCTTCATTGCTACAGATATTTGAGAATTTTCCATATTCATTCTGCATCAGAAAATTCTTAAAATGGATAGATTATCTTTCTGCCTCTAAAGAAAATATTAAATCAAAGGACAGGTCAGAAGCCAATGCAGATTGGTTTACTCCTGTCTCTCCTTATTTTTTTGTAAGTGTTATTCTGCTTACATCTCTCCTGGTTTCATACTTTCAAAGTAAAACAAAATAAAACAGATTCAGATTCCTAGTGCAATTCCAGAGATAAAAAAAAAGAAAAAAAAATAAAAGAAAAAAACTTTGACCATAAAAAAATAATTTTCTCCATCTACGAAGATATATTGAGACAGTTCAGGTACATCTAGGATAAGAGTGTGAACTCTTCAGAAAATTGTGTATTTTGCACAGTTGAACAATGGAAAAAATACAAAGGAGAGTTCTTCATTGAGAAGTATTTTCTAGTCAAAGTAGATAATGAATCACAAGAAATTAAGAGGAAAGAAAAAAAAAAATAAAAGTAGTTTTGTTCTACTTCAGGTCAAACTAGAATAAGATTGGAGAAACTGGAGAGGTCAAGGGAGTGTTTGTGCATTTAGAGCTCATTTGTAATGTGTTTGGAGTTCATGAAATATGCCTGAGTATTACTGTGCACTTTTACTTTGCAATTTATGCTAGGGGAAGACTGTTTAGATGGATGAATATTTAGGAGCAGTTTGGCAAATGTAATGGGAATGGTTGACTTAATGTTTGTTTGACAAGCAAAAACCATTAACAAATAATTTTCTTAGTAGAAAAGGCCTTTCTAGGCCTTCCTTGTTTTATTTTTAAAACTTTATTTTTAAAACTTATCACATACTTTTGTCTTCCACTTTAGCCTAAAAATAACTTTCCAAGAGCAAAAATTTATCTTGCAACACAGATTAAAATGTAAAAGAAATTAAAACATTTTAGGTGGAGTTTAGATTTTGGAAGGATATTTCTTTTTAAGTTATCATTATTACTGAGTTCAGTTTTTCTTTTCTTACTCATTAACTTTCTTCCTAGAAATTGAGGCAATCCAAGCTTAAAATCCTACAAGGGAACAGTGTAAGCTTATCCTTATGTACAATTTGAAAAGTGGGAAAATAATTGAGAATCAAAGTAAATGAATTTTGAAAACCTCTGAAGTAAAAATGTACTCTGGGTATTTTGATTATGCGTTATGTGTGTTTGAATGAGCAGCCATTGCCATGTGAAAGTTAGTAAATCATGAAAATGTTGTTATATGTGCTTCCAATGATGTTGTAAGTGAAAAATTATTTAAACTAGAATATGAGGGTTGTTTTGTTTGTTTGTTTGTTTTCCATCTGACTTGGTCTAAATTCCCTCCCCTCCTATCAACAAATTTTTGTTCTGATTTTGGTTTCAGTTTCCATATACAACAGGAAAGAGATGTTTAACTTTGTTTGCTAGCATTAATCTATATCATTCCCTGCCTAATCTTTCCCAGTCTAATCATTTTTTCTGTAGAAAAAAGTTTTTTTTTGCCCACCACTTATGACAATATTTGAACCTAACAGAAAGGTTACTGAATAGTAAAAGAAAGGAAAAGAGAAAGGGAAAAGGAAAAGGAAAAAAGGAAAAGGAAAAAAAAAAAAAAAGTGAAAAGGAGGAAGAGGAAGAGGAAGAGGAAGAGGAAGAGGAAGAGGAAGAGGAAGAGGAAGAGGAAGAGGAAGAGGAAGAGGAAGAGGAAGAGGAAGAGGAAGAGGAAGAGGAAGAGGAAGGCATGTAATAGTTAGACAACTATAATTTCCAAAGAGTTTTGTAAGACTGTTCTGTGTAGATTCCTCTTGACATGAAACAGTATCTGAAGTCCTGAGTATCTGAGATCCTTATTTTGTCATAACTGGATGAGCATTTTGATAAACTCAATTCCAGAATTAACTTCAACAACTGTTTCTTTTCTTATTCTTTCTTCTGATATCTTGTAGTTTTGAGAAACATTCTGATTTCTTAGCATGGGTCCCTGATAATAGCAGCTAATCCTTCTTAATCACCTAAATGGACAGAAGAGACTGGTATTAATTATATAATGATGGTTACTTAAATTTTAGATGACTTGAAGATGATCTGCTGTTTGTGCTGTACTCAAGCATTTGGAAGCATGGCTCATTAGGAACATTCAGCAATAATCAATATGCTTCTTTAGGCAAAAAGCACTCATTAACAATGATCTTTCATCGGGTCCCTTCAGTCTTCTACATGGCTGGCAGAGGACATGGACACTCACCTATTCTCTTGGTGCTGAACAACATCAGAAAAGGGTGTCTGGAAGGGGGAGGAAACTCATGCTTGGTGTATCCAAATTTGTCCATTTCTTTTTCAGTTTGTGTTTCTTTCTCTCTCTTTAGGGTGAAGTTAGATTCATACATGTATTTTAAATAGGAAAGTTTTCCAGTTCAAAATCCTGCATACTAGTTGAACCTGTACATCTGGATGAATCAGGGCATATGCTGTAGTTAGTGTCTGTTGGTGTTTGTTATGAAATACCAGCCTACTTCAACTAAGTACAGTGCTTCACTCTATACACACCAATGCTGTACGGTTACATATTTCTCTTCCACATTTCTTAAGGCAAAACTCACTGATGTTTTTCTCTGATGTGCTTATAATCCAAATATCATATTCACTGTCAACAAGTCATCTGATTCAAGAACCTTTCACTTTTTTTTTTTTTTTTCCTAAAGGGAAGGTGGGGAGCAGCAACCTTCACATCTTAAAATCATTTATGCCTCTAGGAGACCAATCGTTATCCTGAAATAGGTATTTCAAGTTGACAAATCAATGGGCAAGATCAGGGATGAAGATGAAAGACCCAGCTGGTCTTGACCCTTGTCACTTTTTTTTTTTTTAAGTATTCTTCAGTGTTGATCATGCAAAAAGTTGCACTTAGGCTCTTAGGCTTATTTTACCACCAGCCAAGATGGAGAGAACTCATCCTCTTTTTGAACTTATTCTTCTTTTCTCCAAAGGCTTTTTGAAGCTGCCTCAGGTTTAGGGTTAATGTTTTGTCTTTCTCAAGTCTTTATTCTTTGCCTGAAGAATCTGTGAGAATATTTCTGTCTTTTTCCTTATGTTGTAATAACCATCATGTAATGACTATACTGGCATACATGGTCCAGTTTTACAGCCCTAGATCTAGGAAACGGAATGCTGGTATGTCATCATAAAAGTTTTTGTTCTGAAACAGGGCTAACACAATAAGTAAATAATTTACTTTGGGGATTGCTGGTGATGGCTCTTTTAATCCAGAAACATATTCTGTTTTACAGGAAACCACGAACTGTGAAAGTGTGTCAGTGATTAGGAAATGGAAAGCTTCTTCATGTGGAAGTGAACCATGCTATTCTTTCTGCTAAGCAAGTTTTAAAAAGTGCATTTTATTTTATAATGATGAAAGTCTACTTGTTTTTGTAATTATTGCTTCTATTTGGCAATCTTGTTGCAGTTGTCTGTACAAAAACAAATCAGCAGCATTTTGTGTGAGCAAAGGTAAAAAACAACTAAAATCTAATCTCTATTTCCAACAAATATTACCATGTATTATCCATTATCCTTACTGTGACACTCAAAATAAATAAAATGAGAAGAGAAGAGAAGAGAAGAGAAGAGAAGAGAAGAGAAGAGAAGAGAAGAGAAGAGAAGAGAAGAGAAGAGAAGAGAAGAGAAGAGAAGAGAAGAGAAGAGAAGAGAAGAGAAGAGAAGAGAAGAGAAGAGAAGAGAAGAGAAGAGAAGAGAAGAGAAGAGAAGAGAAGAGAAGAGAAGAGAAGAGAAGAGAAGAGGAGAAGAGAAATACTTTTAAAGGGAACAATGAAGATCCCCAAGTAAGGTTTATGAAAAGTTCCAGAAATACAAAATTACTGAAAGAGTCTGTTAGTCTGCTGAAGACAAAGATGTATTTTACTGCATAGTTTGAAACTCCTTAAATTTTCCAGACTTTAGAAAGTGTCCAGAACATCTTTGTAAATATAATAACTTTCAAAATGCCTTCTGTAAACCATCAAAAACTATATGCCCTAACCTTCACATGTCACAGCTTGTAGGATGGAGAGGTTGTAGGTTTTAGTTATTTTAGTCATCAAAATACTGTTTTTTGTTTGTTTGTTTGTTGTTTTGTTTTGGTTTTACTTTTAAATTTAACCTGGGTAAAGAGGCATTCATGCTTTCCAGGCTCAGATGTCACATGGTGGTTGAACATAGGAACTCTGTTTTGATATTATGAATGAAAAGACTTTATAATTTACAAAATCAATTCCCAAGAAGAAGAAAGTGTTTTCCAATAATATGTCCATTTTCTTCACAAACACTTTTCTCAGAGGAGATCAATTGCTAATAGTGTTGTACTTGGACATATAGTAAGACAGTTATGATTGAGAATATGCTTTAATGTAACTGGTGGAGCAAGTTCCACCCGTCACAAAAGTGTGTTAGTCACAGCTTTAGCTTAATTTTTTCATTAAATATTATTTAAGATTTTAGCAATCTCATAGATTCTGGGTTCTTCATGGTCTACAAAATTGTTTATTAAACTTCCACCACTCTGTAGCCAGCTTCTCCAAAGATGTGAACTGATCTGTTGCTGTTAGTATCAAAATGGTACCCTGACTGATCAGTTCTTAGTGTGGAAGGATGAGAGAAACAAGCCAGTGAAGACTTGTTAGTCTTCCATTTAGGCATGTTTTCAGTGATCATCACCAAAATTCCTTCCTCTGTTGTTTGAAGAAGAGCAGAGAAGTTTTTGGCTCTAAAATCAAAACCCCAACTTATATTTCTACTACATGCAAATATATTCCTTAAATTTGGTAGGAGATGCAGAAGTTTAAGTCTCAAGTATAACAAATATTTATGGATTAATAGCCCAACCTGAGTCAATCCTGACACTGTTGCTTGCTTAAGAAGATATCTGAGTAACATATTATTAGCCCCTTTCTGGTATATCCATATTGCATTAGCATAGGAGAACTATTTATAGACTTTGTGCTGTGCAACTAGCTGTTCATACTCTTATAAATATAGTGTGATTTTTTGTTGTTGTTGTTTTGTTTTTGTTTTAAATTGAAGTTACCGAAAAGTGAGTCAATGCCCTATTGCTTGTAATAGTAGAAGACATCATTTGACTAATCCTGTAAAAATAAATCAAAGAAAATTTGCATGTGTTCTGGACATTTGAAAGGCCATTTCCTTACATTTGTTTTTATATTTTCCTGTACTTCTCAACAGAGATCTGAATAACTATTTATATTCATATTTTTGTATTTCTTATTGGTTAGTCCAGGGATTAAGTATTTTATTGGTACAACTTTGTAATCTTTGCTTCTTAATGAAATTCCTTGGGGAGGAGGAAAAAATAAAAAAATAAAACAAATAAAAGCACTTAAACAACGCCTTCTCATGTTTAGGCATTTTGAGCCCCAACTCTTTACTCTTAACAGAAGACCTCATGATGCAAGTCTCATTGTCATCTCTAAAATGTAGTTACAGCATCAGAGAATGTGGAGGCAGCATTGTCCCATTGAAGAATGAAAGCAGCTACATTGATGCTTTAGTTTACTTCTCTTAAAGAGTAGATCTCACTGCTAATTTAATACCTCTGTTACCTCACATACATGAGACTGAAATAGGTAATGTATGTTTTGTTTGGTTTTAGTATTACAGTGTTTCACTCACTTCTTCACTGAACGTCATTGTTCAGCCTACATAAAATCTTTTATGGTGCAAAATTTACTGATTCACTTCTGCAACGTGAAGTTGATTCCTATGGGTTTGTTGGCCAAAGACTTTTATTAATAATGTCACACAAACTTCACCTACAGCTATCAGGAGAGGTTTCAAAATCTAGGAGCACAAGCAACTATGTCAATAAATCATATTTAAATTTTAGACATGATAAATACCTCATGATCTGAGAATAGAGGAATTTTATCACTGAGGCTGAATTGTTGAACACAGTAGTATTACTAGTTAGTAGGCAAAATTGATCTGAAAAAATAGTTTGCATTATCTGTTGCTTTTCTGTCAACCTTCTATTGCTCTTGATCAAGAAATGAAATTCTTGGAAAATGAATATACAAAACAAATGTCTGTTGTACAGCAAGATGTTCTTTAATTTACTTCCTTTTGTTTAAAAGTGACGTCTGTTTAGCACATCGGTTTAGATATGATTTAAAGCAGTTGACATGACAGATTGAAAACTTAAAATGTAGCATGAATAATACACAGTAAATTTATGTTGGGATGTTTTTATTCACTAGGGAGCCCTGAATAAGTTAGCGGCACTAGCAGCCACAACTTGTATACAGGGGAATAATTTGTATTTATTCCATTCTTCCAAGGAGCTGACTGACATGTGTGTACATATATGTATATGTATGTATGTGTATATATATATACACGCATAACATATGTATGCATGTGTATACATATATAGTCAGACAACTGTCATTCACATACACACACCAAAAGAAAAGAAAAGAAATCAAAAATCATGCAGTTTGTTAACAGTTAGCATATAATCTCTAAATGGAGCTCACTGCAATTTGAGATGTGCCCTGCTAGGAGCTAATGAGCAAACTCCTGCCTAATATTGACAATTAATCAGGCATAAAAACATCTAGGATCAGGACCCATTGCCAAGCATAGAAGACTCATACAGACTTCAATGAAACATGATATGTGAACAAATTTGTCTAATTGTATATCAGTCCTATGAACAAATTCCCACAAAAACACTTAATTATCTACAGTACAGAAGCAATGCATCCGTCTCAGAATCTGTTAGAGGCTTTTTGGTTTGTTGTAAGTCATTTGCCGTAACTAATAAACTGAGGAAAGTATTATTATGTTTTCTTTCTAGTGTTCCTGTTTTAATTGGTCTTGTATACTTAAGCCAATGTCTGTGCATCATCTAGAGTAACCAAGTAGTAGTTACACAATAAAAAGTAATCATTGAATAAATTTCTCATGCTGAAGACAGAAGATTTGGTCTCAAGCTGAAAAAAAAATAATCTCAAAAGTTCCCAAAACAATCAGTGCATAAAAGTGTCATCCTTGCAGAATATAGCAAAAGGATTAAAGCTATTATTGGTCATACACAGAACACTTAAATGTTCAGTTTCTGTGAGCTTAATACTGATAATATATCTGGTATAACAGTTTATGTACACACACACACACACATACCCCAGAATAAAACATTTATGCTCCTTTCTAGTTTAAAATCATGGCAGAGGCAACACCAATAGAAAGCCTGTTATGACACGCAACAGAAAATCACTTGAAAAAGTATTGCTGTTACTCACTACAGAAGAATGATTTGTGCAAAGATAAGATGCTTTGGCCTTGAGACACACACAAGTAAATTGGGTAGTTTTCCTAAGAAGCATTCTTGTTGAACTGTTTTTCTTTTCCCTTTCAGTTGACAATATGGATCTGTAGTATATTGTTGGATCTGCTGTGTGATAACACAACAAAGCCTGTGTTCTGCTCTCAGCGGTGCTATTTATACATTGTAACATTTTTCAAAGTATTGCTTTGGTGTTCTTCCAGTGTTTTTAAAAAAGACAAGATAACCTGCCCCCTTATCACGTAAATAAATAAATAAATAGAGGAGCTATAAGTCAGATTCAAGTCTGGATATTTCACTGACAGTAAAGCACAGTGTTCAAAGTTTGTTTGGAAATGAAAAGCTGCATCTTACAAATAATGTAATGTGAGCCAGATGACTGGAGAAGGCAAGAGTTACTGAAGACTATTTCTTTAACTTTTTTTTTAAATTTTATTTTATTATTATTGTTGTGTTTGTTTTTTTTACTTTGTCACCAAGGACCAGTACTGTATTGGGCTGGAGCAGTAAGGATACAATCTGCAGTCTTAAGTGGAAGACATTGCACAGAAGTTTTATTGCTGAACTTCCACATTGAAGTGTATCTTCATGTGGTCTCCAGGAGACCCTTCTGTCCTGGTTGCCAATCAGTTCTGCTCAGACAGAAGCTGAAGTGACACTTACTCATTGATGGAAATTAGGGAAAGAAATAGGAAGGAATTTATGTTAGGCAAAATCACAAGTCTTAAGTCATCTTTAGGCACTAAAGAAAGGGGGGAAAAGATTGTTTTAAAAACATAATGTTTCTGTACTTTTGAGTACACAGTGATAATTAAAATAAGGATAATCATTATTTGACCTTATATTCAGTTTTACATTTTCATGGTCACCGCTGCACTGTTAGGCAATAGTTTTGTTGTTGTTGTTGTTTTGTTTGTTTGTTTTATTTTTATTTTTAACACTTGGTATGAGTATATGGTGTGTCTGGGCATGTTCGTGTCTCAGATAAAATTCATTATAAATGTGATGGTTTTTTGTTTACTGCTGAATTTCACTTATGATTACATTATAAAAGAGTAAATGGTGAGATAGCAAATCAGAATGAAATACAGTCACTTAGTTATATTTCATGGTTGGGGGAAGGTTTTGTAATTGTCCTAATATCCTAAAGCAAGGATAAAAAACAACAACAAAAAAAACAACAGCCCCCCCCCCATCAAAAAAAAAAAAAAAGGCAAAAAAAAAAAAAGGCAAGGAAGAAAGAAGGAGGTTCAGTACTTCATGAATTGTTAACTGTTTCCTTTAGCATCCCAATGTTCTTTAAAAATACCTGTGTAGCTTCTGTGGCTCCAATACAGATAATGTGCAATTTCCAAGTGCAGAAAGAATATGTATTCTGATGTAAACAAACACAAACACAAACAAACACTAAGTAAACAGTTTTGTTTACTTAGAATATGTATTCTAAGTAAACAAAATAAAAAAATTCATATGTAGTACATTGTATTCTTGAATATAAACTTTGAAAAATGTGTGATCTTTCGATTAGGGCATTTTTAGAGGTAGTTAATTTCTTCGCTTTTTAAAATATTGTTTGCTTTGGTTAATCAAAAACTAAGGAAATGTATTCACAGCTGTACTGTCATAGATTTGTTTTTCTCTTAATTCATGGTAAGTCAATAGTTTCATGGACAATTTGCTATACTTGAAGCATACAGATAAGGCACTACAACATTCATAGAAGATGTTTAACTGTAAGGAACAACATGGATAACCTATATAAGCATCTTCCTTTTCCTCACACCTTTTCTAAATAGATTTTGAACTTGTACTGTCTCTGGATACAGTAAAGTGCATTTCTTTCTCATCATTAAAAATATTTTCTCAACAAAATCATGTTTTTACAATAGGTATGAAGATGAAACTGTGCTGTGCTCAGGATCAGGTGTAACACTCTGAGGGAAGAAGTTTCTGCAACTGGTTGCTCTCTTCTTTACTTCCATTGCAGCTCATGCTATTCTGCTACAAAATTTTGACACTGTCATGAAACTACAAAGCATTCTTAGAAAGTGAGGACACCTTCCTCTGCTCAGCATTATATAGGTCAATTTCCCTGAATATCCATCCTCTTAACCACTGTAATGTACTAATTCAAGGTATGTTTTGAATGAAAAATGGAAAAAGTTTTACCATAACACATATATTGCAATTGAAATAGAAAAGACCTGTGAGTGTATGTGCAGGTATATTTATATATTTATATAGATACACAAATGTAAATATTTATAATAACATATGCATTTATAAATGCATATATCAAGTTGACATCAGATTCAAAATTGTGGAATACTTTTGTTAATTTCTGGGGTTTTAGTTTTTATATATGTTTAATTATAAAATGTTTAATAAATTTTATTGACTGACCTTCTGTTCTGCCTTGTGCATGAGCTAGACCCATTTGGACAGAACAATGACATCAGAGAAGGGTAGTAATGTCAGAAAAGGACAGTCATGAACAGCAGCCATGAACAGCAGCCTGTAGGGGAGAAACCAGTTGCCAAGGGAATAGGTGACATCACAAAAGGGAAGATCCCTCCCTTTGCAAGGCACACAGAGTTGCCTGAGAATCTAGAAACCTAGGGGAAACTGTCCTCAACTCAAACCAGTGCTTGAAGAACTAAATAAAATATTTAGCAATTGAAAGCAAACTTATGAAATCTTAAAAAAAAAAAAAAAAAAAAAAAAAAAACACTTTTCTTTTGAAAAATGAATTGAAAAAAATAAGGAAACAATCTTTATTTCAAAACTGTTTATGTTTCAAAATATGTTTACCACAGAGAGGAAGGCTGAGCTATTCATGAGCTGCCTCCAGGTTCTGTCAAGTGTCCTGAAGGCTGATCTACAATTCCAAATGAAGTCTGGGGAAAGATAGACAGTGCTTACCTCAACCATCCAACAGGCTCAGGACAGCTATAAACTTAGGTCAAATGTTGAGTCACCATGATGGTTTGTCATCTACATTCACTGCTGACATGAAGCTTTAACTCCTTCAGTTCTGTCTAAAATCAATGGCATTTGGAGGTAAGGGCAGATTCATATTGCTTTTCCCTATTCTAGAAATAGTTCATCAATATAAGATCCAACTGTTCTTGCTAATTCCCACTTGAAAAGCAGCTAGACAAACAGCTGGCTGAGGTAACCACTGACATAGTTTAAGGTAACAGAAAAAAAGCCATGAAGGTAGTGTATAGGTGAAGTGAAAAAATGTTGTTATAGCTGTAGTTTGATGGATACAAAAATTCTTGACCTCTGAAAGGGAAGATATTATCCAGCCTAGCAGCCTACTTCAGAGAAGTCACTGTAGTAAAAAACTTCTATCCAAGCAACCTAATGTGCCTGTTTCCCCAGAAAGGCTTGAAGTTCCAATTGAAATGGTGTAATAAAAGTGTAACAAAATGTCATGGGATTAGAAGCAGAGTTCTTTCATGAGTTTCAATCTGATTAAAAATAAATAAATAAATAAATGAAATAAATCATAACAACAATTGATTAACTTTCAACGTAGAAGGATAGGTTGGAACCAAACCTTGTTCCTGAGGACTGAGTTTGCCTTTGAGCTGCATCTGTAGTATGGCCTTCAGCACTGCATGTGGTTACCATGTTATGTATGCAACACATATTATTTTACTTGAATGACACACACTTTCTCATAATCAGACTCTGTAATGAGCACTGAGAAAAAACTTAGTCAAATTGCTGACATAATTACAAAGCACTGAAAAAAATCCTAGAAACATCTATGTAGTCCCTATATTTCAGAAGTTTCAGAAGTTCAGAAGATAACTAAAATGAAGGTGATGTTCTTTGTGCAAATATTCAATATTTTAAAGACCAAAAAATAAATTATAAAAAGGAAGAAGTAAACTGTGCAGAAGATAGTGTAAGACTGTGCTTAGGCTCTGAGACTATGGAATAGATTTTATGAAAAATTTGTAAAGCTACAGTATAGCTTTTTTTAAACCAGTTGGTAGATTTGGAAGACACAGAAAAACTTCTAAATGTTCAAGACTTTCTCAATTCTGACGTAGAAAAACACAGAACTTCATAATAACAAAGTCATTATTAAGTTAAATTAAAAAGTAAATTTCATTATTTATGTACATTAGCAAATAATACTGGGTCAGAAGATAATCACAGAAACAATTTTTATTAGTATTTATTGCAGTAAAATATCATTTTTGGCTCCCAACTTAGAATTATAAAGGAATGTATTAGAAGCCCAAGGAAGATCATTTGCCATTACATATCTGTCTTTTTTATATAATAAATAAGTTTTTAAAAATTTATATAAGTTATGCTTGCAAGTATCCTTTAAATCATCTTTAAGCATTTCTTCCATATACTGAAGATAAAGGAGGAACTTGATTTTGATATTTTCTTGCTTTTAAATGTCATACAGAAATACATGTATTTATTTCATGGTTTAAACATGTATAAGCTTTATATATTCTTTTAATGAGGACATTAAAAGCAAAAATGACATGTTTGTATAATGTTACTGCCAAAGAAGTAGGAAAGAAAAAGAGTACTAAAGTTAAGATTTCTGTCAGTTATAACGAGAGTACTTTGGATAAGAGCACTGTTAACTTTTGCTATAGCTAAAAGTAGTTGGGTGCCACGTTGGCCCTGAGTGGACTATGTGAGTCACTGCTCCAAGTACATGTTCTCTGTGTGCATGAAAAGTCAGGTGAACTTGGGGTGAATGAAACCTAAGCTGTCAGCAAACAAAGCTGTCTGGAATTTGCCAGCCAATACAACGGGTGACTGCAACTGGAAAATGTGCCCATAAAAAGCAAGGCAATGAGGGGAAGAGCTGGAATAACAAAATAAGTCCCTTGGAGCTGTCCAGTGTGGTGCTCCTTCCCCATCAAACCCAACTGCATATAGTGCAGTAGCATAAACATGAATCTAATTTTTTTGGAGTGTTTCTTTCAAAGACACGATATGCTTATAATTTTCTTTAGAAATTTGCACTTGGCTGGAGATAACTCCTCCTAAAAGGATGTGAAGGAAACTTTAATTGAAGAAATGTTGCAACAATGTTTATTAAGAGCAGAAGATTCAATAAATACATCCCTAGCTCACCCAAATGTATCAGAAGCTATATTTAAATTGATTTTTATTAAAAAAAAAAAAAAATCAGGGAAAGCAAACAGAATTTTTAATTAAGATATTTTCAGGCAAAATAGAAACTTCTGTAACTTTTCATTTGGTTAAGGAAGTGTCCATGTTCTTGTTTTGTCTTCATTAATTTAGATTATGAGACACTTTTAAAGTGTCTAGGCTCAATTGTTCAACAAGTCCTAACACAACACATAGGAGGAAAATGGAAAGAATCTTTTTCTTTTTTTCCCAGCATGCATGCAGTCAAAGGTGGCTGCAACAAACTCCCTCTTTAGAAATAAAAATCATCTTTTGTCTGAGATAAAGAATCAAAAATTTCAGATCCTGAAAAATTGATTGAGAAAACTAAGAACAACTGAAATAGGTGATAAAGCCAACATTTCCCAAGTCTTCCAGAACTAGTGAAAAAAATAAAATAAAATCTGTGTATATATAAAAAACTTTCAAAAAACAAATCTGAATAACCATGTTAAATATAATTTCTCATTAGCTTTCTATAGGTAAAAATGTTTAGCAACACTAAATAATATGGTATTCAAAATATAGAACATCTAGTTTAATGCAGATTAATTTTTAACAAGAATTCCTATGCAGTAGGCAGATAGTTCCCACATTCCATTGTGATTGACAAGCCTGACATATGGAATAGTTCACAAATTCCCAGGTGACTGACAGATGGAGAATAGAAAGGCGGATAAAGTTGCCTAGAGAGCTGAGGACGATTTCATATTCAGCGGTTTTGATCAAAAGGATTCCAGATCTCACACTAAATTTAGCACCGCTGGCAATTAGTGCATGATTTATTCAGTCCTTTCATTTGCTGGTTGACAAATGGAAAACAAGCACAAAATTAAAAATAAGTTTATTTCCAGCATTTCGGATATTTAAAATGTGTGTGTCTTTGTTTGCACATAAATTAACATGAGATGAATTTATAGTGAGATTAAATCTGAAATGGAGATGCAAGCAATAAATAAGAGCTTTTTTATGTATCTTTCGGGTAGAACAGGTGTTTGAATTAAGAAATACTAATATGTTTAGCAGCATGACTCCACCTTTAGCATTAGGGAGTTGATGCTTCCCTAAATTTAGAATAATCTTTCCACAATTTAAGATTCTTTCATAAGCTTCCAGCATAGGTGACCATCTGTAAGTCAATACTAATGCTTTTTAGACCAATAATAATAAAAAGCTATCCCCATGTATTCTGAACACAATGGAGGAACTGCATTTTTCCTACTGATGTGACTGCATAATTCTTACAAGTGGCAGTTAAACACAGAGTATAAAAAATGTCTCAATAGTGTAACAATGCTCTTTTCTTTAAAAAAAAAAAAAAAGATAAACTTTTCAGATCTACAGATGAAAATTGTTGAAAATAAAATTCCTTTCTCTCAGTCATTCTACTCAATTTGGGGTGAAGAACAATTTCACTCCAAAACAGCGGGTTCATGTGAACCTTTTGGATAAAGTATGGCAATATCTCATCTGGAAATAGAGAAAACAGCATGGTATGGCCACTCTTGGGGGAATCTACAATCCAGGAAATTTCATATACATACTTTCAATGCAGAAAACAATCTATCTTATAGTATGAAGATTGATAAAAATGTTCATTTCTATATCTAATTCTGAATTTAGTGTGAGCTTGTGCTCATTTTCTGAGGGATAATGGCAGGCAATGTAAAGCTACGGATATATCTTTTATATACCCAAGTACAGTGCTGAATGGCTATGGAAAATATGATGATTTGCAGCTTGTAATGTTGTAAGCCTGTAAGTCTACAAAAGGTTCTCTTTTGCAACTAACACAGAGATATTAAGCAAATCTGAACAGAAAAATAAATCACTGTCTTTAGTGGAAAGGTGGAGATAACTGACAATAAATGTTTAAAATACTAAAGGATAGAGGGGTTTATTATGAATGGGGAATAAACTCTTTAGCCTACCATTTAACTTTATTACCTACTTGCTAGTGGAATTATTTTAATTTTTTGAGGCTTCAGAAACTTGGAACCAGTAACAGAAAAAAAAAAGTGCAGCCTAACTCTGTAGTTGCACCTACCGTTCAAGAAAGAAATGTCTGTTCCAAAGTTTCCATGAACATTCAACCCCAATTCTAGCTCATGGCTTGAAGAAGTCAATAAGTTAGCATAACACTAGCACAGCACAGCCTGAGGAGCACAGCATACTTTGTGCTTCATTGCATTTTGTTTCCCCTCTTCGCAAGACCCCGTGGCTTAATATTGCCATTTTCTCCTCCCCTGGATATCTTTTCCTTGCTCCCAGCAGCAACACAAAGTAATTCCCATCCAAGCAGTCTCCAAGCAGTCATGTTTTTATTTTCTTTTACAGACTTCTCTCTCCATTTTCCTCAGAAACTACAGCAAAATAAAATCATTGTCTTTCCATAAATGCAAATCCCCATGTCGTTTCTGCATCTCTGAAAGACAATAATTAAGCTTCCAAGCTCCTCCTTTTACTTTATACTACTTTTTATATTTAATAAAATAATAATAATAAAAAATATATTGCATTTCCAGTATTCACAGTTGTGTGCTTTGGATGACAGCATTTAGGTGAATGGGTAGATTATCCAAATTCCTCAGGGGAGTACGGAGGAAGGGAGGAAGACCTTATTGAGAAAATGTGCATGCTGGATTATGCTCAGAAGTTCTAGATAGACTTTGCATCTGCTAGTTTATTTTCTGGTATCTCCCCAACCTTCTCTAAATCCTAAAAAATTAACGTTGGATTCACTGAATTACTGACATCAATTTCATTTTGTTCATATTTGTTTTCTGTTTCTTAAGAGTGGGAGAGAAGGCAGCAGGAATGAAAAGAAAAGAACTGCATGTTCACAGAATTTCTTGTGAGTCCAAAAGCCCAGAAAATCTGCCCCATTTAGGATCAGTAGACAGATGAGCTGCATTGCTGTTCTTTCCTGTATTATATGCAACAGCAAATGCTACCCTCTTTTGAAACCTGCAGACTTTCTGCTTTCATGGGCACAGCCATGCTTAGAAGGCTCTAAGTGGTAGCCCTGTAAGTATTTTTCAAGACATGCATATTCCATTCTTTTCATTTTTTTCTTCATGCCTTTCTTACTTTCCCCACCACTACCCTCACTCCCTTCTTTTTGACATACATGAAGGCAAGGATTAGTGGTTTCCAGTAAGACATCTCATTTTATTTGTAGCTACACAGACTAAAGTCATGTATTTAAAACATAATGTGAAATTCTGTAATTTCAAATTATACCAAGCAGGTTGGATCCAGTCCAGATACTGAATTTTTTATGCTTCTGTCCTGTGGTTACCCATGTTTCAAAGTTCTTCATTACACTGTGACTAGTATTATTGTTAGCTTTTCACTAATAGCCTAAAAACGGAGTTTTGTTAAACTGGAAATGGAGTTAAATCTATGCAAAACAAGCTCATCTTTCCTTTGTTGCAATCATTGTTACAAGTGCTCAACATTCTAAGTATATATTTTTCTCTGTGTTCTGTAGAAAACAGATTTTAAATACTTAAGTTATATCTAAAGATTATTCTTGTTCTTCTGCTAGTAAAGCCTTGTACCTACTGAGAGTATGTTCACACTAGAGATGGTTGAATAATGGTAGAGGAGTCAAAGAGGCGATGATTTTTTTTGTGTCCTTATGCATTTGTTGCCCAGCTAACCATTGATTACTGACCAAAATAAATAAATAAATAAATAAATAAAATATAATAATTAAAAAAAAATAATAATCTTTATTTTTTTTCCTGTGTAGTTCATTTGGTTCATTTTGTGAATTGTTTACTACATTTACAGTTTTCACACAGTATTGTTTCTTTGCCATGACTGGATGACTAAACTTTTAAATAGAAGACTGGGAGAATAATGAAGAGTATGACTCTACTGGTAGCAAAAAAAAAATCAGATTTGAGTCACATCTTCATGAATCTGTCTTTCATTATTTGACCAGCTGGAGTTTATATCCATCACTATTTTAGCCTCTGCTGATTTTTCACTTCATCATAATGTTTTGGTTAAATTCAAGAATCCACTTTCTGGGCCAGATTCTGCTTTCAATTATGTTAGTGTAAATCTAGAAGAACATCACCGAAAGCCAGTGAAGTTATTTTTATTTATTCCAGGGCAACACAAAATGGAGTCTGACCCCTCTGCATGTGCTGCAATCCCTTATATTCATCTTTACAATCTTTGTATTTGTTTACAGACAATTTACAATTTTCCCTAAGAGACCTTATCACATGTTCAGTGTGTGTTGTAAAGAAGGAAAGAAGGGTTCTTGCTTGATTTTTTTTCTTAGCCCTTTTATTTTTCTCTCCAGACACTATATTATGTGTTTAACTACTTAATATTATTTCCTCCCTGTCCACCCATCTGTTTATTTTTGTTGCTTCTTCCTCTTGGCTGGCTTCTGTATAGACTTTCCCCATATGCCTGCTAGTAATGTGAGTGAATATGATTAACAAGCACTGAAATGCACAAATAAGATCCTACTTGAAACTCTGTTTCAGGATCTGCACATCGTAGAGGTTTCAGACCATATCAATTTCTTAGTACATTAAATACATTTATCATAGGTGTACAGATGAGAGCTACTCCACATAATGAGATAGTTTCCCTGTAACTGATGAGTAAGTCTTATAATGTGATACTTTCTGCCCAATAACTGTCTTCATCCATTGTAGCAAGACAGTGGCGAACAGCTCTGCAGAGAAGCATGTGCTGCACATTTGTATCTGTGTGGCAGATACACAGAGCGGAGTCATGCCAAAGCCTCTGGAACTGTCACATCTTACATGGGTGTTGCAACTTCCTCTGCCTCTGCAAAAGCCCTACCGCTGCTGAATTCTTCCAGAGCTCTGCTTGTTTTTACACATATAATTTAATCCAGTGTTACTTCTCTGCATGAAAGTATCATGTGGAGGCCCCACTAAAAGATGGCTTCTTATTGTATCAGACGTTACAGCTGGCATGCAATAGATGTTACTATTAGAGCTGAAGCAACAGGTTGAGAGAATTGAGAAATTTGGAATGTGGGGAAAAAGAGGCAAAGACCAAGGTTACCAAAGCTTATATAGTATATTGATTTCTGTGACTAGGGATAGACACTGGCAATGCAAGTTATTCAAAATAAATCCTGCATCCCTGTATAGTTCTTTTTGAATGATCTATTTGAAACCTCTTTAGACTGATTTTTAGAATTCCTTAACTGTTTTTCAATTGATTTTGTCTCAGCTGCGGGCAAGAATGACATACAATCTGTCCCACAAAGAATCGTGGAATTTCTGCCAGGTAAGGGGTGCTCCAGGTCCCAAACCAGCTGTCCTGTTTCAGTATTAATAACTCAAGCAGCAGATAGCTGCTACTTGTAACATTTCTACCCAAGGAAAAAATAGTACTTGTCTTCCAGGTACTGAACAGTCAGTGTGTACAAGTGTTGCCATAAATGGTCAGTTCCTTGATCACTGTCAGCAATAGTGGAAAATCCTTGCTATAAATGATTATGTATAATCATTCATTTACATTTTCATAGTAAATATATTTGTCTGTGTTTGCATCCTCTTTGTGCATGAACTCTGTGCATCTGATTTAGTCTTACTGGCACCACATTTTATGGAAAAAGACCTTTAAAATCATCTGCTGCTGAGTGCTTATACTAGGAAGCCCAATCACAAGGGTCATATCCATCCAACAGCAACACAGAAGCGGTGCCAGCCGGCTCATGCCTGCTCACTGTTCAACTCTACAACTTAAACAGAAATTCAAAGACATAACATGTTGCCTTCATTTAGGAGACAGTACATATATTTCATAAATGTAAAAGGAGGTAACTACTACTACTACTACTACTAGTAATAATAATAAAATATTATTGAACATAATAGAAATATTGAATATAATAGAAAATTAATTAATCATATTATTTACTAATGGATAAGCCCTACGTGTTGATCAAATTCCAGAATTTGCCAAGGGAAAACTTGGGACAAAAATAAATAAATAAATAAATAAATAAAACAGAATGCAGTCTGACCTCAGTTATCCAGCAAGCGAGAGCTGTACATGAGTCTGAGTGGTGCAGGTCTGCCCACTGGTCCCACAACCTACCTTGCAGCATGAACCTTTGGAAAGAAAATGGGTATGCCTCTGAGTATGTGTAACTAGTTACATTTTGGAACTCAGATTTTATAATTAATAATAAAGTCAAAGCTAAATGGTTGTTGATAAGATGTTGAAATTCAGACTAAAATTTGAAAACATATGGTAAGTGTTGGGTGAAATCCAATGGAATAAAGTACTAGAATTTTGTACAAAGGCCACAGAAGGGAAATGGAAAATGTGTGATGATAAATTAATGTATGTCCAAGGGTTATATGTCCTATCCAGCAATATATACACTAGGAAGTAAAAAAGGTCAATGTGAGTAAATAAAGATGTGAAAAAGTAATTAAGGGTTGAGACACAGGCATATGTGAGGTATAAAACACACAGGTATAAGCATTATCTGGAAGTACTGCAGAATGAATTTCACCAAAAAAAAAAAATATATATATATATATATATATGATGAAAGCAAAGGTGAAAATGAAATGAAGATCACAGAAAAGTTTAGATATATATTAAGGCTTTTTTTTCAAGTGCCTAAGGAACGGGAGGTCAGTAAAGGAGACAGCAGTGCCTCAAAGAGAATAGAAGGGTAATTTATTGAGAGGTAGATGTTTCAGAAGAATTAAATGTTTTCTTTGATTTATTGTTCATAAAAGGAATGGGAGACATATGCCAGGAATAGACAAATACCAAAGGAAAACAGGATCATGCCAGAACAAAATCAGAAAGACTGAAAACTTTGGCATAGGTTCTCAGTTGGTGAAAATCTGCCAGGTTCTTTTGCCCTTGGTAGAGCCAGTTAACCCATTAATGATGCTACAAAAGATTTATCCCTGTATTTTCTTTATCTATGTAGAATGGCTTAGACAAATATCTTAATATGTTCTTTTTTTTTTATTTTTTTGTTTTTTCTCACTGACTTAGCTGAGAGCTTGTTGCATGTGCTTCAGATTTCCTTCTATTCCCTCATCTATTCACTGCATACACTTACGTAGAACCTGAGGATGATAACTGAGGGTTTTATATGTATCATAAATTTGTTGATAAGCATAGTAATATAAGAATAGAAAAAAAGCAGACATACCTAATTCAGACAGGATTCACAAAAAAAGGAGAGACCATTTTGGCCAACACCAGTGTATATGATTTATGGAGTACTGAATTTGTTTTCCTTCTGGCGTTTTCAGTGCAGGGACTGACTGTGTAAGTCTGCAAGTTAGATAGTGTAACACTTCAGCTGTGAGCAGTGAGACGTGCGACGGTGGAGGAGCAAGTTAGAAGTTCTGTAAAAGAAGGCTCCTGTGTGAATTTAACAATTTTTGGTAGCACATTTAATGAGTCATCGTACTGACTTGTAGGACTTCAGGATTCCATAGCTTCTCAGGATCAGATAGATATACACCAGTACCCCTGGGAATCCAATGGCAGAGCAGTCCTAACATAATGTTTTGCGTATGTAGTGCCATGTGTGCACCAGGAAAGTGTCTGCTTTTTTTTTTTTTTTCTTCCCATCAGTCCTGCTGCTAATGCTAGAGGAAGATGAATTTTTTTCTTGTGTTCTTGTGACCAAAATCCTATATATATATATTTATATATATATTTTTTAATATAGTTTCCTTTGTTGCTTTCATTTTCACAAAGCTCTAAAATTATCCAGTCCCCGAAAACCTTAAGGATTATTTCTACATTTTGTTGTTTGATTAACTTAAACAAAATATCTCCATTGAACAATAATGATTAGATTCTTGATGCCAGCCTTATATTACTGCTATATGGGAATCTATGAAGAAAAGACTTTGCCAGGTGAAAACACCTGCGTCAGGACTTCATAGTCACATTCATTGGGTCAGGCCTGGGAGGAAGAAATTGAGCAGGGAGAAGGGGAGTACTAGAAATGTAACACAGTTACTTCCAGTTTTATTTTCCTTCCTTTAAGTACCCAGAAGTAAGGCAAGCAAAGAAGTACCTTGATTGCTTCCATTTAATATAACAAAAATAAAAAATAAAAAATAAAATGTTGTGAGACTGTAAACAGAGTGAGCAGGAAAAAAAAAGTGTGTTCTGCAGGTGTTGCATTGCCAGTAACAAAATGGAAATCTACCAGCCAAATTTTTTGTGAAAACATCTTAATCGTTTTCATACAGCTCTAAAATTAGCCCCACTGACAGAAAACTAAACTTAGTTAATGTATTTGTAGCTGTAAGGTGCTTTGATTTATTTATGAACAGTGAATATTTTATGGAGTTGAATGAGTCTTGCAAAAAGGAGATGAATATTCACTTCACTTTTAGAAATGGGTTGTTGTGTATATGCCTCTTCTATGCTCACTTTCTATGAACCTTCCAGTGACTGAAATTTGATTCTCCTGAACTGGTATCAGACACTAGTCTGAGGGCATTCAAGGATAATGAATATAAAACTCAACCTAAGTGAATCACATAAGGACCTGACCACATCTGTTGCAGCTAGGATAAGGCTGCATACAAATGTACAGTCACTAGATTTGGATTTTTTTTTTTTTCTAGCAAAATACTTGTTTGTTTGTTTGTTTTCTATTAAAAAAAAAAAAAAAAAAAAAAAAGCCATTTAACCAACATAAAACATTTTCAGTTGCACAGGTTTACTTCTGGAAAAAAAAAATCAAGAAAAAATATTTCACTAAGGATGAAATATTCTGCTTTAACACTTTCAGAATGTAAAACTTCAATTTTTTAAAATCTTTAAAATTACTTTCCATGTAGAAATACATTTTTCTACCCTACAACTTTTTACATATAGCATTGTCATTCATTGTGATAAAAATATTAGCCTTATGTGTGAAGGTCCTATGTACTCTTCTAACAAATACCTCCTAGACAAATTTTCATGACTGAACATCACTCATAGCAGTGCTTTTTGCTATTAGGTCAAATATTAAAAGGTGTTTTGTATCAATACAGCAGAGGAAAACTATACTAAAAGTACTTATAGAAAAGAACAATGTGAAAAATTACTGTGGATGCTGTTTCAATAATCTGTCCAAGCAGAGGGTTACCAGTTAAGGAAACTTTCTGGTAAAAACACAGTTTCTTTAGCAATGTGCTAATAGGCAATGAAAGATTTTTTTCTCCCAAGTTTCTTCATACTTTTTTTCTCCCAGGTATACATGAACATTTGTATGCCATGTAAAAAGATTACTTGTAAGGCAAGGAAAACAAATTTGTGCATTTGCATATGCCATGCTAAAAGCAACACCATATATCAGCCATCCTGTTCAACAGTTTGCCAGAAAACCTACCTTTGCTGCTAATCTGCTCTAATACACTTAAGTGCAATCTGAAGTGGAGGAAGGATGCTTCTCCACCTCTGGAATACACTGGCCCTTTTGTGAGATGCTAAGTAATCTATTTATTAGATTAATAATTTGTCTCAGTGCCTTAATTTCAAAGAAATCTTCTACACCTTAATTTTGTGTGATGTCCTTAAAAGGATACAACAGTAGAAAGGGAGCATGCTAGACTTCCGCAGCATGCTGAGTCCCTGTTTATGACAAAAATAGAAAAGGTGCACGATGTGTTGACCTTGGCCACCAGCCTGTTAGTAAGTACAATCTGGGCAGATACATTTTACTAGATATGATCATCAAAAAGTGGATTATGTAGCTGAACTCTGTTCCAATGCTGAAGCATTCAAAATCTATTTGGAAAAGTGTCAGCAATATAGTGCTTGTATCCATAAGAAGCCCCTGGCAGCAGCGTCTGCACAGGTTATTATGCTATCACCTGAAACCAATTGCCTGAAACAAGCTGAAATAAGTTCTTCCTTAAAACACCCTACTCTGAATTCTCATTACGTTTTTGGACTAGCATAGCAGCTGGTTTCAGACTTCCTTAAACAAACAGAAAGATGACGGATTGCTGGGCAGAGAGCTCCATGAGTTGGTGTTTTTTGTTTGTTTATTTTGATATTATTGTCAATGATGTTTTCTGCCCTTTAGGTATGGAGGCTTTTTGGTTTCTTTAGAAAAGACTGATAAATTCCTGTGCATTGGTCTATTTATTTAATTTCTGTAATGTGCCCATTTATAGGACAAAAGATTAAGTTTTAATGTAATGATGCACAGCTATGGTCAAGGTTCTCCATTAATTAGGAATAGAAGAGAAACTAATGACATGTTCACAACATGCAGCGAAACATGTTTAATTAACATGGAGAGGCCTCCAAAAATAGTATCTAACTGAGCTAGCTCCAAAAGCAGTAATATTGCATTTACTTGGCAAACCACTTAAGCTAATTAGCCTTGCAATGAGAGTGGGCTTAGTAGCTCAGTTATATTGTCCTTCCTCCGCAGGCATATTGCTTCTGGGCCTAAGTGAGGGATCTGGCTCTGTTTTTCACCATGTGAACCTGCTACCATACATGTACTCCTGCTTGCTGCTTGCCTCCCAGACTTTGCCACATGTTTCTCTATATTTACAGCAGACTTGTGTGACCTGGTCACTGTATACTGTTGTCTCATGTGCTGACCATACTGATATTGTTGAGTTCAACATATGTTTAAATGTTCAGGGTATTATTATATATATATCATATATATATTATATATAATAATGACATAATATATTGATATATATATAGCTGCATTTTGTATCACTGAAAAGGAAAATTAACTAAAAGATAAATTAGAAAGATATCCGTAAAGAACAATAACTGAAAGTGTAACATTATGCACAGTCTGTTTACAATAAAGACTGAATACTCTGTAGAAATAGAAAGAAAAGAATACCAGTAGGAATTACAGAATCACAGAATGGCTGAGGTTAGAAGGGGTCTCTGAAGATCATCTAGTCCAACACCTCTGCTGAGCAGGATCACCTAAAGCACATTGCACAGGACAGCATCCAGGCAGGTTTTGAATATCTCCAAAGAAGACTCCACAACATCTCTGGGTAACCTGTGCCAGTGCTCTGTCACCCTCACAGTAAAGAAGTGCCCACTCGTATTCAGCTGGAACCTCCTGTGCTTCAGTTTGTTCAAATGGTAACAGACATTTGTGGCAATATGGAATTTGTGGAGTTGTTGCACTTGCTTGGCAAGCAGAAGAGTATCCCAAATAGGGCATCACAGGACAATAGAATCAAAATTCATAGTTGGAACATAATAGTAAGTGCCCAGATAATTGTAATGGCTAGCTTCTGCTGTTCTCAAAGTACAGAAGTTTCTACAAAGAGACCATAATTATATTTCTAAAGCTATGACAACCTACATGTGGGAATGTAGGAGGCCTTAACCCCATAGCTCATCAACATGTTAGTTTCTGATGTATGCTGAGACATTTAAAAGTATCGTATTTAATCATCATAATCATAGAATGGTTCGGGTTGGAAGGGACCTTAAACATCATCTTGTTCCAACACCCATGACATGGACAGAGATGTCACCTACTAAGTTACCAAAAGTCCCATCCAACCTGGCCTTGAACACTTCCAGGGATGGGACATTCACAGCTTCTCTGGGCAACCTGGTCTTGTGCTTCACCACCCTCATAGGGAAGAATTTCCTCCTAACATCTAATCTAAATCTACTCTCTTTTAGTTTAAAGCCATTCCCCCTTCTCCTGTCATTTTCTGAGCAAAAAGTTGTTCTTCATTTTTTTAAGCCCCCTTTAAGTATTGAAAAGCTGCAATGAGGTCTCCCTGAGTTTTCTCTTCTTCAGGCTGGACATCCTCAACTCTCTTAGACTTTCTACATAGGAGAGATGTTCCAGCCCTCTGATCAACTTTGTAGCCCTCATCTGGACGCACTCTAGCAGATCAATATCCTTCTTGTGCTGGGGGCTTACGTATGCTATTCAACATGCTTCATGTGTAGATTAGGTATCTTGGTTTTCCATAAAAATTCTTGAGCAATAATTACAAAAGAACATTTGTGCGTATATAACACTAATACATTAATAATAAATAATAGCGCAGTAATAATACAACTAGTGTTTTTTTTTTTGTTTGTTTGTTTGTTTGTTTTGTGAACATCCTGCCTGCTTTGTGTGTAAGCAAGCAACCAAAATTTTTCATTTATAGGAAAGGAGAAAAAAAAAATGGAAAAAATAAAGTACTACACTTTAAGAGTGATACCAAATTTGAATAAGAAGTATATTTAGCTAGTGGGTTAAGGTGTCTTTGTTTACTACCTAATATCTTTGCAAAACAAAGACATCTGTGAATTAAGATTTTATATAATTCCACATTTTGTCAGAAAGACACAGAGATGTTATTACCAACATAATATATTAAATAATAGAAATTGTATGGAAAGAGAGCTGAGTCCCCCAAAGCTTTTTCAGTTGTTCTTTTTCTTTTCTAAAATAAAATAAAATAAAATAAAATAAAATAAAATAAAATAAAAATGAAGTAGAGAAAAATAAAAATGCATTCTTGCGTTATTGTGTTTTAAAAAGGAGAAAATTTGATTTTATGCAGATGCAGTTTGCCAGATTTCATCCTTGAGTAGATTCTTAAAGGCTAGTTGTTTGTTTGTCAAAGAAATGATGGCAGAAACTGAACCACTACAACTCAGGTAGACAACACTATAATAAAGTGAGTAACATTCCTCTAAAATATAAGGAGAACTGATTGTTGTATTTATTACCTTGAGACTAAATCCAGAAATGAAAGTGATTTTTTTTTTTTCTTAGTAGTGTTTTGTTAAAAAAAAAAAAAAAAATGTGTAGGCTGTTCATTTATAGTGACTTCATCTCAAAATCCTTTGGGAATGAGAGCTGTGAATCAGCTGGCCTGTTATTTGATGCCAATATTCAGAAAATTACAAACTGAAAGCCACAGCCCTGTCTCAAGTGTCCAGATCCTCAACTCAAGGGGTAGAGAATAAAACTTTTTAGAAAGTGTTTCCCAACAGAATGACAGCTGTCACCACTAGTTTATGAAGATCTCACAGTCTCCCTGGCACTCATGAATGACTAACTGGTTGAGACTTCTGATTTATAGACAGAGAAATAAAATTAATATAAGAATTTTGAAAACCCTTCCTCTACCAGAAAGATAACCTGAATAAGAAGACAGATCGTTTGGTTATATGAATGACAATTTTGAAGGTATTTTTGGCATATCTGTCCCAACTGTGAGCTAAATTTTAGTTTGAATAAGGACATAATCATAAGTTAATTATAATCAACATACTTCTCTTTTGTAAGTAATGTCACCTGCATACATAATCTGCAATATAGTCCAAAAAGTTTTCCTTCAACAAGTGAAATAACATATAGGTGTAATGTAACTCACAACTCTTAAAGCACAAAGAAACACCAGATTTTTACCAAGGTGGGCACAGGCTAACAGCACTTTACCCAGGTTCTAGCTCAAATTTTCCAGTGCATGTTGACATTTATGTTACCTCAGATGGGCTACTACTTGTATCCAATGAGCTAGTTTATGGCTAGATTGCTGGATTGGGGTAACTGCTGGAGGATAGGGAAACACAGATACACTGTTGGCATGTGGGATTTTCCTGATAAAGTTTGGTGGCAATTGTAGCAGAAATGACAGCTCACAGATATCGCTGTGAGAAACAAAATTGTATAAAGTAACTTAAGCTCCTGCTCATAGGAGATTCAAGGGTGGTACTATTAAGTTGCAAGTTAGTGGTGAAAGGACACCAGTGTTTGCTCTTGTTTTCCTCTTCCAACACAAGACTAAAAATCAGAAATAGCTGATGGTAGTAATACTTAAGTCAAGCTTAAAAATCACAAAATGCAGTGTAAGAATGGGGACCACAGTCTACAGCCCCTGTGTGTTTTAGCCAAGTGAAAGATGAATAACTTGGCTTTTCAACTGACTATCCCTAAAACACACTCTCAGGATGTATTTTTGCCTGAAAACAGCAAAAAGAAACAAAGGAACTTAAGAATGTTGAAACTGACTACATCTTAAAGAGAGAGTTCATTGTTCATTTTGCAACTATGTGTTTCAGTACTAAAAAGAAAGAAACTAGGATAAAATTACATTGTTATTTTTCAGGGGTTATAACGAAGTTTCTAAACTATCAAAGAATGAACTGAATTGTATCTGAAAAAGAGGTAGTGAATCTACTGTATAAAACAAGTAAACACATACCTATTTGATAAACTTTACTTTTAGCTGTCAAGATCAGATTTTTCTTTAACAATTTACTTAGAAATCCAAATAGTCAGAAGTTTTTAAAGGCTCACCAGATAGTTTACCTGGGTGATTTCTGAATCATCATATATCATGAGAAAAGGTAGCATTTTTCCCTGGCCTTCATTATTTATTTATTTTTTCCAGTTAAGTTTAAGCATTGCATAGAGTGGTAGACTTTTCAGTGTCTGTTCTTTTCATCTATGCTTCAAACTCCTTTAAAATTAACAAAATTGCACTATGAGCTTTAAGTATACAGCAAAGGATATGAAAGGATATGAAAGGTTATTTTTTTTTGTCACTAATCACTGCTCTTTTAACAGTACTTTTTTTTTTTTTTTTTAACTTTTTTTTTTTTCTTCTTTAATCTGGTATTAATTCCATCCCTAACCTTGCTCCTGAGATCACTTATTGTGAGTGTAAAACAAGAATCCCTCTTCGTCCTCTGCACTGTGATCTTTGAATTAAACCATTTGAATGGGCTGTGTGCTAGGTATGGTTCCACAGGGTTTATTAAAGGAAATTGTCTTAACAAATATGTCTGTTTCATTTGATTCTGAGGAATAATTGGTTAATGAGGGAATGATTATTTTGTTCAGACACGATTACTGAAGAAATGTTTAGTCCATATGTTGCTGAATAATAGGAAATTCTCCAGTGAAAGGGGACAATGATTAGAAGAAATAAGATAGCTGGAGAATATATTCCCCAAAGTGTTACACTAGTTTTTGTTAACAAGCCAACTCTAAGGATAGTGTTTCCCTCAATAGGCATGGAAGTTCAAAATATCTAATCGGTTTAAAATGTTTGTTGAAAAAACACTAGGTAATTTTCTTTTTTTTCTTAGATCAAAGAAACACAACTCTCTCTGATAAATGATGTGACTATCACAGCTGCTTCTCTCCTTTAACGCAATGTTAATTGGTTATTGTTGCCTTAATGGACATATACTAATACAACTATATGTTAAGAATTATCCCATCCCCCTCTGCTGCTTATTACTTGCATCTTGCCATAGGAATTTATTGGTTTGGCACTGTGAAATATATAGTGTGCCTGCATGCATGCGTGCATGCACACACATACAGACGTTCTAACTGGAGTGCATTGCAATGCTTATTGTTAATTAAGAATGCTTAAGTGTTTTCATTATCCAAGGTCATTTTCAGTTGCTTATACGTTTCTCTAAGTCTTACTTTAAAGCTCAGACTTGGTGTGCTTGCTTGCAAATATGAAGCTCTTTTTCTCCCCCCAGTAAAAATAGCTGCACACTCCAAGAAGTAATAAAATATATCTAAGAAAATATACAAATACACACACATACAAATGTATAGTTGTATATATATATGATATGTATATATTTATATATTTTACTGAAGACTTTAAAACTGACAAGTACTAAAGATCCGTTTCAGGAAATCTGATGAAGCCTGTGAACATTCCTGCAGAGTTGTATTGCAGGGATGAGAAGCAAGCAATGGCAAAAGGTGAGATCTGCAACACTGTTTAGGAAGCTAGAGATACAGATCTCCAAATTTTCAGAAATTTCAGGCTGGAATGTCTGATTTTCATTGCTTTAAGCTTGCGTTGAAATGCTCAAAGCTATTGAAGATGTCTCTTACAATTAACTTTAAACATTTGCCAGATACCCTAAAATGCACCTTGGACCAAATTGATTTGCCCAAGGTTATACCACAAATATGTGGCTTCTTTTCCAAAGTTGGATAAATAACTATTTCATAAGAAAAATACTATGCATTTGAAATATTTTTTTCCTCTTTTCTTTAAGTCCAGTTAACTCTTTTATCAGATCTGCTTATCAACAATGAATATCTAGAATTACACTTCATCACTTCTGCCAGAAAATTTCTTGTTTCATTTCCTGTGAGGAAAGTAGCCACTATTTGGCAGTTAAATCCCTAGGTAGTTAGCTTTTGTATAGTCAAGAATAAGTGTCATAAATTAAACATCTGTCCAACACTGCTATTATATAATAACATTAATTGGCAGATGACTTTAGATGACAAAGCAAAGCGTATCAGTTCTGATTTGTTCTTTTCCACAACAGCTTGAGCTTGTGGTCATTGAAAAGTACTTACCTAGAAGACTGTCTCAGCATGAGCAATAATTCACTGAGTTCAGTAATATGAGATTTTCCATGCAGAAATGTATGAATTTTAAAGGCCAACTGCCCGCTGAAAAAAATGTTAATGCATTGTCCAAAAACATACTTGTGTGGAGAAAGTTACCCTCTCCATTGGCAGGACTGGTATTTCAATCTACAAATAGTTTGCACAGAAGTGCTGTGCCAATTCAATTACTGTCTGATTAATGAAGTGTAGCAGGTTTATTTCA
Organism: Aythya marila; assembly: GCF_965140915.1. Lineage (NCBI taxonomy): Eukaryota > Metazoa > Chordata > Aves > Anseriformes > Anatidae > Aythya > Aythya marila. Next base: position 65,715,175 of record NC_139042.1, on the reverse strand, counting down.
GGGGTCTAGCTAGCTATTAATTAGCATATTGGGGCCTATACTCTACTGTTTTGCCCTGATATGCTTTGAAAAATCCCAATGCAATTAAATAAACTCTAATATGCTTTAAATAGTTACTTGAGAAAACACATTCAGATTTTTTTGTTAACTCTTATGGGATTTTTAAACATATTCAAATTTATTTTAAAGCATCTGAAGTTCTTTTTAAACACTAGTCATATGTTGGTTTGTGCTGTTCAGCAAAATAGCACTCTCACTGTAACAGAAGACATCCTCTTCTCATCTGACATGAGAAGCTGGTGATGTTTGCTTGGGATCCCTTTTAGCAATTAATGAGAATGCTGATACCCCAAAAAATAGATTGAAGTGGTTTGCTTTTTTAGCTGTCTAACTAGCCTTTGCTGGATTTCTTCACATCTACAGTCACTGTGTTTTTGTTTTCATTTACTATTTTGTTGTTGTTGTTGTTGTTTTTGTTTTCAAAGACAATAGTGGTAAAACAGCATGGAAAACTGGAAAGCTTGTTAGAATAGTGTTTGAGGCCAGGCAATGAAGACCGGGAAACATCACATTGCATAAACTAGAAGTAGCTGAACTCCTTCTGCCCTGGACTGTATCATACTGTGCTAGCAAATGCACTATATGTTCCTAGGGTCAGAGAGACTGTGTGAGAAGGCACATTTCAACACAAACAGTTCACAAGTGGGCTGTAGAGATGTTTTATTCAGAGCATTAACTATTTAGTATTTTTGCATTCTGGGAGAGAAAGGAGTGTGAGACAAGTTAATAGAACAATGGAATTATTGGTTAGAATAGTGATGTACCTTGTTTAAAGATTTTAGTAGCCCATCAATTTTAAAATCTTTCAAGGGTATCCCATGAGTCAGAAGAGAATTGCTCAGTCCTGTATACCATGTACTGCACAGTCCAGAGATACACTTTGTACTCTTGCTTTTACTACTCTTCCTACTCCCTTCTCTTTTGCCTCTTCCCCTTACTATAACATACTTTGTCCCAGCAAAAATTGCTAAGAACTCTTCTACAAGAGCAGGTTTGCATGAGGACCCTCTGTATTATACCTGTCATTATCCCTACCATAGTTTCTAAAATATATTGTAAATTATCATTTGGTATGGATCCATATTTGTGTATGCTAACATAATGTTTTGTTTGGAACAGGTAGCTGGCAGTTATTTCCTTCAGGTTCTAGTTCAGTTAGAAGTTTGCATCAAGCTGCATATATGTTGTCCCCCTCGTGTTTGCTGCTACAGTGGTTTGATTAACCACAATCAAGAAAACTTTTAGAAAGAGTCTACTAAAAGGAAGGTGCCATTGCAGGCCCAGTGTACAGATCAGTGCATCTGAAAGGAAATCAAAGGGCAAGGTGAAACAAAGCCACCTCCCAGCTCCTCAGCCTGTCCCTGACAAAGCAGCATACTGAAACCCACGCCACAGAGCAGCACCGCAAACCTTTCCAAGGGGCTTGTGCCACAGCAAGCACCTTATACATGTAATGCTACTCTTTACATGTTCTTTTTCTTGATATCCCTTTTTTATGTTTTGTATGTTTTTACTTGCACATTGTGGGTATACATACAATCTTAACATTCACCTCACAAACTTTGTGTATGTTCTCATAACCAAAGGAAGCATTGATTCATCAAACAATTCAAGTACATGCTGAACGTCAGGCACATGTAGAGTGCTTTTGAATCGATAGAGTGATTCCTGTGCTTCAATCCATGCACATGTTTCATTACCTGGCTGAACCATGGCTGAAAGCCATTTACTTAACATTAAACCTGTTTTATTTATAAATAACATTATGAAATTCCTGCCTCTGTTATTTTCATACAAAATATAGTATATATATTTTGCATAACGGAAGCCAGCTACAATGTTATAATGATGCTTTAAATGGTTGTAAAGAGCTAAATAACCTGGATTTAGTGATGGTTTCTAAGGGCGATTATTAAACGAATGATTGATTGATGGATTGGTCTAACAGGGTAGCAGTGAGATGGTATGATAACCATGTTCCATTACAAATAGTGCTCTCACTCGCCTTTAGCTCTGTCTTTACCACATTCAAACACACACCCTTTTTATGAGATGGACTTTGAACTATCTTTCCGTAGTTATTTGGAAAGGCGCAATGAATGCATTGTGTGACTATTCATTGCAGAAAAGTTAGCACATAATAACTTACAATTTTATGGAACTGTCAGGATTAGCTATGTATCATCTATTTTTAATACAAATCATTGTGGTATGTGAGCAATAATAAATGTATTCAAATAAATCAAAAAGAAAAACAAATGAATGCTGAGTTGTTGTCAATCACTTGCAGATGAGCCTACCCTGGTGAGAAGGTATAATGGAGATATTTCTGAGGATGATTTATGGAGTCAACCAACATTATCTAGAAGAACTGATACCTTTCCAGAATATGGCTACACAGGTAGGTAAAGTTTATTGAGAACACCAAAGTGGCAGATCTGAGAATAAAATTTTGTTGATTTTTTTTTTAATCTGATTTGTTCTTGTTATTTTGAGCTAAAGGGCAGAATGTAAGAAAAAACTTGCATGAAAAAAAAAAAATCAAAATCAAAAGCAGAATAAGAAAGGAGTATAGCCATGTCTAATGTGTAACTTATAAGCACTGGAGAGCTTTGCACCTCCTATACATTAATGTATTGATTTACTGAGATGAAGGAAAATGTCTTTTTTTTTTTTTTCAGAAAAGAAAAAGAAAGTTTAAGCAGCTTCATAGGAAAGAATATTAAATGTAGGCTTTGCATTAGATTTATTGCATTTTCTTTATGAACTGCTTTTTTTCTTTTTCTATTAGACAGTTACTGTCTTATGGTGTATCATAATCAGCTGTCTTAAGATAATGAAATATAATTGTTCCAACCATTGTGATATAAGACACATCAAATATTATATGCAATGATATCTAGTCCTGCAAGGTTAAATGTTTGTTTTTTTGTTGGTGATGGTGTTTTAGTTTGGTTCATTTGTTTTTTGGTTGTAGTTGCCTCTTTTTTTTTTTTTTTTTTTTTCCTTGTATGTGCAGAAAGGTTTCTAGGACTAACAGCAAAGAAAGTACTTTTATTTCCAGTGAATCAGTCTGCATGACACCTCTTCTATGTGTTCTGATCTCAAAGCTAAGTAGGATCAGACTGGGTCAGTTCTTGGATCAGAGCTCTGGGGAAAACTCAAGTGCTATATACAGGAAACAACCTTAATGATCTAATTTTATTGAACATTATTTCAGTGAACTTGTGTGCCAGAATTGTGTCATGGGGCCACTCTGCTTTTAGAGGGACTATCTAACAATGACATGTAAAGATTTTATGATCACTTAGGAAAAAGTGCCAAGGATATAGATATCTGTATAGATATATGTATGTATTTATGTATATTTTAAGTTAAGTGAGGCTAATCCAAAATTCCACCTCCAGGAGTTTAAAGTTGCCTTTTAGTTTCAGCTGGAAAAGCATTCTTCATTCCAAAACTGCTGCTTAATCATGAGGACCACTCTTAAAAGAATGCTATACTGCATCTCAGAAAAGACTGCATTTCAGTGGTGCTGTTTTCACTCATTTGCAGAGTTTGCTAAAGGCCATGATCCTGCAAACAGATGTGGTTAAGAGAACATATTGGGTCACTACACAAAACTGTACTGAAGTTCATAACAATCTGCACTAGCCTTATCTTTCACACATGTAGATCAGACTTCAGTACTGGAACCTCCATTTTTAAAGCATTTGGAGATAAAAATCGCTATTTCAATGAATCTGCAATGTTCCCAGTGAGTACTGATGGTCAGCACAGGAGTGCATGAAAATATTGTGCCAATTCTCTTCTGAAATTGTACACTTCTGGTACATCTCTTCTGTGGAAGTAACCATCATCATTTGCACACACACACAAAAAAAAAAAAAAAAAAAAAAAACACCTTTCAATGGCAAACATCAAGTGAAGGGAGAAGTCTGGGAAATAACCTATGCCCTGAGAAGCTGCCTACAATTTTTATTGCAACAGCTTAACATTCTTGGACAGGTGCAAGAAAAAATAAAAAAAAAATGAAAAAATATTGAACAGAGATGTTCCACCTCTTGGGCCGAATAAATTTTCTACCTTACCATGGTATACCATCCCATATACATAGTGACACAACCCATTTTATGAGAGAAAAAATGAAAATAAAGTAAAAATTAGTGTTAATAATGAAGGCGTTTTTACAGTTTCGCTTTCATTGACTAGAGCAGCAGAGTGCAACTAGAGACATTGAAAGAAAAACTCTTCACTTGTCCTTTGCTTAATTAAAATACATTAGATACATAGATTTATTTGAGGGTTTGATTTCAAATGAAGATGAATGCAATGTTTTATGGAAGGCGATGAAACATTATTTACTCAAATGAGCAATTCTGTTCCATCAATACTTGGGCTCATCTAGAAGAACATGCCCTGGTATTACTGAGTTATAACTAGTATTTTACCGATCCTGCCTATGATCTATCTATTCTAGCACTAATTCCACAAAACAGAACAAATAACAAAAAAAGAGTATCTGTTTATGAAGGGATATGGCACGGCAGCCTGGAGTTACCAAGGTCTGCATTGTGCTCTTTATTTCTGAATAGCAGTAAAGTGCTTTCTTGCCTTCTTCCAGACAATGTGGATTTTGGGGTCATCTGCATTCAGAAAATCTCAGTCTTTAGTTCAAGCACTTCATGTGGGGCAGCTTTAGATATTGTTACCGATGACTGTCCATCCTGGTGCAATGCTAGAAAAATAAACCAATTTTTCCTGAGGTTAAATTGACAGGAGCAAGAGTTGAATATCTGCCAGCCATCTTGCACTTTTTACTCCAGAGGGCCCTAAAATGGTGAAAAAATGGGCCCCAGCTTTTTTCAGACAGTGAAGGATGACGAGGTTTGTCACATAGTTATATCCTTCTGCACATTTGAAAGATTCTTTTTTTTTTTTTTTTTGGAAAGAAGCTTTCCATGACTTAGATATTCATTGCCCAAGTTACAATTTATCCCGTAGGACACACATATTATTTTATTTGCTCCACGGTCTGTATTGAAGTGCAGTTATTGCAACCCAGACAGGCTGCTTGCAGGAGTTCTATCAAAGGGTGACATATTTTGGCACATAGTATTCCTGTGAGGCACACAATTCCTACTTAATCCTTAACAGGTTTTTCTGCACTCCCTTGAGTAAATTTCAATTTTGCTCTTTAGGATGATGATCAACTTTTCATCCAAAATCCCATACTGCTTCCTTTGAACTAATTAAGCTCTGGTGGCAGAAATGCTTATATAAAAGTTAACAAATCATTTGATTTCAATGACCATGGCAGTTTGTATAGATATATTAGAGGACAAATCCCATCACTTTGCCACAGTGGCAGGGACTATAAATAATATGTATGGAGGACAGAATGGGAGAAATGGGCCCACTCACAGGAAATACTGGAAAACAGTTTCTTTGCAGATTGTCCTATATCTCTCCTCCTGCCAGAGTTTTTATTAAGTCCTTCTAAAATCAGCTCCAATTGTTACCTATAGTGACATTGTTATCCCATAAGATCTGTTAGTATACTGCGTTCTCTGCTTCTGTGTCTTCAGCCAGTTCCTTTAGAAAAATCTGAGTCTGATTCAGTTCTGAAGCAGTTCTGTCATTTTCCACAAAGATGCGTAATAGAATTGTTGTTAATCATGAATATTTACAGATGACTGACAAATGGCTTAAGGAAACGACATTATTTTATAACCTGCTAGAAAGAGAACAAGAACACAAATGCACTTTAGTGGCTAGGAGGGCTCAGCATTTCACTCCCATAGCACAAAGGGCCAAGTGGAAATTTTTTCTTGGCATTGATTAAGTTAGCAACTACCATGAGCTCTGGATCAGTCCACAGGTCCTTTTGATACTGCAAAGAGAAAAGGATTATTGCCTTTCCATGTTCTTTTTTTTTATTATTATTATTATTTATTTTTTTTAAGAAAGCAATAATTTATAGCTTGACAATCTTTGCCAAGATTCAGCCTAGAGAGAAATTTTTATAGCTGAGATATAAACCCCTGAAGTAAAAATGCAGACACAACTTTAAGTACAGTGTTGCAAATGCAGTGTTGTAATTTTATATGTTAATCTATCAATACACAGTATGTGCAAACATATGTTTATAGACAGAGAGACAAGCATGTATAAATGAGAGGATAAAAATCCCTATTTCTCATTTGGTGCTATGCAATTTCTATCAATTTAGAAATGTGTTATGATTTTATTTTAAGCTGACATACTGTAAATTGTGCTTATTTGAGATACTTACTTAACTCTTAGGGTTTATAAAACAGAAAAGGAAGATGTCTTTGGAAGTTCTCCAGTGACCTAAAATGAACTAATAAATAACAGAAAAGTGTTGTCCCTTTTCTGGAAACTTTGGACTACTTGCCATCTTTAAAACAACATCTTAGCATGCAGATAGTCTTTCAGTGATGAAGATTTACTATAAAACCTGCTAAACACAGCAGAGGATGCTTCTTTAGGGGCAAGCTGTATATTATACTCATGCTACAAGAAAAATTACCAGATCTCTAGGTGAGGTATTTTAGAAATTTGGCAGATGGCTTTACTTTGTATTTGTGGCACAGAATCCTGTTCTAATTTTGTGTTTGATTGGAATATTCAACAGCTTCTGGTGCTACTAGGACTTGCTATCTGAAAGACAGAGTTTGCAAACTATAAATATGAACTTTGAAAATATACATCCTAGAGTTAGACCAGTAGATTGTGTTTGTAACGCTCACTTATTGGCTGACTGATTCATTTTGGCCCCAGACCAAAACAATGGGAAGAGCAGTGCCTCCTGCCAACTGGGAAGGCAGAGGGATATGGGAGTGGTGGTTAATATTGGGCCAGGCATTTGGTTTTAGGTTCTGCCAACAACCAGGCTTCCCTGCAGACTTTCTCTCCAACCTCACTTTCATGCCCCTTGGCTATATCTCCTCAGCTGGCCTCTTTATTTAATTTCCCCAGCTGCTGTTTTTTTTTTGTTTGTTTGGTTGTTTTTTTTTTTTTTTTTTTTTTTTTTCCCACTGGGGGACAATTCAACCGCAAGACAAGAGAGGAAGGTTATAGCTGTGTGGGTGTTTGTAGTCTCAAGCTTATTCCCAGCCACCCCTGTCCTCACCATGACACCAAGGAGCTCAGTTTCTGGGACAGCCATCTCTTCAGCTGCCCCCACTGCGTGAGTTCAGCTAAGAGGGATCTAAGCTAGTATGGAAGTGCAGGCCGCAGGTCACTCCAGCATTGCCTGGAGCAGACAGGAAGTTCCTAGTCAGTGCCGGCCAAGGTGAGGTCTGGGAAGCTTCTCATTGTCCTCTTTCAGGTGTTAGCTAGCAGCTTCTAACTGGGACTAACTACACAAGGACATTTGCCTGGAGGTGGGAACCATTTTGCACACCCATAGCATGTGAGGGTACATCCCTGCTAACCACTGAGAGCTCAGAGCATTCTGTGATGTTATTGTCTTACATGGACAAGACTTCAGTCTTAATGTGTGCTGTAATGATGGACTTGTGGACGCAAGCATGCTTGCACATGCTTAATAGTGTATAAGACATCATGGCCTGTTTGTTTACCACCAACCCATCAAACTGAAGTCTCTGGGCAGTCATATAATGGAGGAATACCCTACCATCCTCACAACTGGATGTGTCAGGAGCCAGAAGGCTAACTTAATACTTCTGAACAGAAAGTAATTATTTACCCCCACTGACAATTTTAACTCCAGGAGAAATTTGATTTTGAAACATAGCTATATAAGGGGACTTAGTCCCTGTTGGTAAACCTGTTTTTCAAAGCTTTCTTCAAACTCTTCCCAGTCATTACACTTACTGTGTCTCCCAAAGTTTTCTCTGAAAGAATGCATATTCCAGGTGTAAAGGACAGGAATTTAGAGGACAAATAAATAATAATAATAATAATAATAAACACCATAAAGTATACTTGACACCATACTATCGGATTTCTATCGTGCATTTGTAGGTGACACTGTAGAGAATTTTCTGCTTTCTGTGTCATGTGAAGAGTCTCTTAACTGCTTGGGATAGGCCAGAGTATTCTGAGTGGTATCACATTTGAATTCAGGTTTTGCAAGTCAGAGGTGGAGGAGAGTAGATAGCAGCCATTCAGCTTGCTTTGTCAGAGTGGCTCTTCTTTAGAAAGGAGGATTTAGTACTTTTGTCATCCATTGTAATTATACTGTGCACAGTCTGTCCAGTCCCTCTGTAAAAAACTGCTTTTCCTAGAAATACTATTGAGAAGCTCTGCTGTGGGCCAATTGCACTTTTTGGCAAGGGATCATCATATTTGGAATACTGGCAAAGACTGTCCTTCTGTATTGCAAATTCTGGCAATAACCAACCTTTTCTCCTTAAACCATCAGTTTATGTTGGCTCCATTTGTTTTAAATCCCTTGTTCTCAACAGGCCGTGTAATCAGAATGACAGGCTGCTCACAGCTTCCCTGGTGCTCAGCTGCATGCAGGTCATGCCAGAGACTCCTTTTTGGAAGGATGGATATGCTACCTATGAGCAGAGCATCTGAATCCTCTGAGAGGTGAAGAAAACACAGCAGTTTAATATTTAACACCAATAAGTGCTGAAGGAGTGGACATCTTCATATTCTTTGCACTGTTGTTTTTAAATTGAAGTCTCCCTGCTTTCTTTCAGAAGCTCAGCCAAATCTCCTCCACCATTATCAACATTATATCATCAACAAATCTTTAAAGCTAAGGTCAGGTATTCACTGAGCAGTAACTTCACTGTTAAAGAAAAATGAAACACTTGTTAGCACCTGTCTTTTTGGCAAACAATGCGATTGCTTTGGCTGATGCACCAAGCAGACACGTTATTATTTTATTAACTTTACAGTTCAAGAATTTGTGAAAAGGCACCCACAAATACCAAACCTAGTATTTTTGAAGAGATGCATTTTTTAAGAAAGCTAATTTACCTATTTGCACTACTAGCTTGAAAGTTTGGAATTCATCTCATGTGTCACTTGTCTTGATGATATAAATGAATTATCATAAACAAAAGTGCCATACATCATCATTAGCACGCAGGGGAAAGTTAGCTATTGGGTATTTATGATCAATTTGAGGAGAAGATATATAACTACTATCCATTATTATAATAAAACACTTAATAAAAATAAAATAAATTAAAAAAAAAAAAAAGACAGGAAAAATTAAATGTAATCTTAAAAAAAAATATATTCTTCTTCCAACTATTTTGCTATTTAATATTCTTGATGTTTAAGGGCAGACAACTTCAATGTATTGAAGATTATAATTAAGCAGTATATTGAAGCAGTTTAAAATACGCTGCAAGCAACATGCTTTAGTGGAAACTTTCTTTTTGTTGTTTTTTTTTTTTTTTTTTTGCTATTTAGACCATTTCTTTGCACAGCATTTGATATCTGTTAGGGCTTTGTTTGGTTTTACTTATTTATTTTAACACATTTTACTGACATATGCTTTACTTACTTCCCATGCATTTTTACTTATATTTTGTTTAATGTTCCTAATATCCCTAAGGTGAATGGGTGACTTGAAATCCCATCACTTCCCAGCCATTTTTATTTGAATATTTTCCTGAAATGTTTAAGCCAGAAAAGCTGTTTAAAGTCCACACACATATTTTATTCAGTCTCCTTAACACTACAGAAAACTAATGAACGTTCTTATAAGGAAAACCTAAACTAATAATAATTGATTTCCGTCTTTGAAGCATTTAGATATTTTTGCTGTACATATTTCATTTTTAGACAGATGTGAGTTATCACCATGTATTTAAATGGAATTTTTGTGATATTTAAAATCCCAAATGACATGAAAATTTACTGTTTGTGCTTTATACAGTTCCACTATATTTAGTGGTTTGAACCCAGCCCAACATCCAAATGCTTCTTCATTTACAAACTACCTTGGTGCTGTACAGAGTATAAAAGGACAGAGATGCATTTTTAGACCATTCACTGTGGTCTAACACTGCTGATTGTTTAACATAGAATTTTTCAGTGTTTTTTTTTTTTTTTTTTTTTTGCTTCTTTCTTTCTTTCTTTCTTTCTTTCTTTCTTTCCTAAAACATACAAGTTGTCTACACTGTTCCAATAGAACTGTAAAAACTGATAGTCAAGTTTTGAATGCTGTATTGTTTCTTCTTAGCCCTATTCAAAGACCTGTATTTAATAATCTTTACAGTGAGGAAAACAATTTCACCAAGGTTTTATACATTTACTGTTTATCTTCCCTTAGACAGTCTTTCAAAATGCTGCAAATGTGGTTTATTTTTAAGCTGCTGATATTAGTTACGTACACTACTTTCAGGCTACATCTATACTAGTAAGATATTCAAGATATCCAGTACCAAGAAGCATATCCAAACCTTGGAATTCAATAATTTATGGTATTAAATTTCTTCAATGACTACCAGTTTTGACTCAGGCCAACTAGCATTGTCCTAGGTTACTCTTAGGTACTGTAGGGGACTTTGCATGGGCCACAGGTTATTCCAAATAAACAAATTGAATACTGGAATTGGATGCTAGAATAATTTCATAATATACCTCCATGTCACTTCATGCCAGTTGGTCTCAGTGCCAGAGGACAGTCTGGGGCTATCACCATAGATACAGTGCTGATGCTTTCTAATATTCACAATTCCTCAAAGGCTTCACAAAGAAACTAGCAAAGAATAAGAACATGCAAAGTATTGTTTTCTTTTCCGTTTTCTTTCTCTGTATAATTTTTCTCCAAAATTAAATCACCTCCAACCTAAGGGTAGGATAGAATAAATCTGGGACTCTTAAAAGTTTGTTTTGTTTTGTTTTATATTATTATTTTATTTTATTTTTTATCGAAGAACAATAAACTTTAAAGATATGGTCTTGAAGAAGTAAAAATTGGAATTTTATACTATTAAAAATCAAGCATTCACATCTGTAGGCAAGTGTTATAGCTCTGGCTTTCTACTTTTGAAATGTTGTGGATGTTTTATATTTAAAGTGGTTGCATTTCTGTATACTCCTAAAGTATTTTATTTCATGGGTAATGGTGCTGGTGAGTGTCTGAGCACTGGTATGACTTCATTCTCCTCAATTAATATGCATAGGGATAGACTGATTAAAATAGATCCTTTGGGAAAAAAATAGTACTCTAAACATTTACAAGGGAATTTTCTCTGATACCTATCAAAATGATTGAAATGTGTTGCAATATAAGAAATTTAAAATTTTGCTTTCTTTGGACAACCTGCATCTCTGCCAGTTTATGTAACTATATTCTACCTCCCTACACTCCCATCTGCACCATTCTTTAAAAATTCTTCCCCTAAACCATTGTGTAGGATTTATGTGTTCCATTAAACAGCTGCCAAATTTCAATCCATAGGCGGCTGCACTTCAGTGGTGGATGAGAAGCTTCTTGTAAAGTTTGTAAAGCATTTTGGGCTCTTTGCAGATGGAAGAACTGACTAAATCAGTGATACGCAACTTGTGCTTCTAGAGCTGCACGTGGCTTTTTTTGGAAGGCACATATCTGGTAGGAGCTGTTTTGACTTCTTCCTGTAAGGGAACAGGCAGGGTGTTTAGCTGTTCCCTTCTATCTCTCCAAGCAGCCAGGAAAATTGGCTTAAACCGTTATTTCTCTGTGCTCATACACTCAGAAGGATTCTGTACATAGCATTTGATAATATATGTTTCAGAAGCATATATGTTCAAGGAAAGATATATATGAGATATCACAAGGTAGAGATGTTTCTTCAAAATGATGATCACAATACTTTACTTGATCCTGGACTGAAGTAATTACGCTGACTGTAAAGCTTCAGGAAACTATGACATCATCAAAAGAGCATTAGGATTTCACTCAAAAGATGAAGTTAGATGAAATAAAGACTGAGATGCTTCCTCTGTTGCTACTGTTACAGACAGCCAGAACACAATGAATGTGAATGATGAATGAGCAATGCAACTAGTGCTTTTAACAGGAAAGCTATCTTCCTTACACCTCTGACCTATTCACTGAGTGGCTGGCAAGTGGCTCTAGTAAAGTCATCCTGTTCTTTTTTTCCGACCAAAAAATCTATTGTGTATGCAGTATTTCTAATGGATAGAAGAGATATGTCATTCATATCAATCGGTTTTCTGTATCTCTGTTTTATTCAGCTCCTGAGTATTATTCTGAAATGCAGTCTGATATTCATCAAGTTTTCAAACACTCTGTAACTGCAACTGAAAGTGAAAAATAGCTTGGGAGTTGTTGCTTTTTTCCCCAATGACCTGGGAGGGGCTGATTGGCATAACATAACTGTGGAACTAGGACAGAATTAGGAGATGTGCTTGGGAGTGGCGAGGAACTCACAGAATCAGAGTAAAAGTGTTTTATATTAGTGTAGAGGTACACAAAAGTTAGTACAGCTGTGGCATCTTTTATGTGTTTCCTTTTAATTGGCAAAAATACCCATAGGGAGATATGGTAAAGATGTTCCTTTCCGTTATAATTCTTAGGTTCTTTCTTCCATCACTGCATAAGCAAATTTAATAGCTCGTTATCATCATCAAGACTACTACTTCAGCTAAGCATATCACAGTGCTGCTTTTTAACTGACAGAATGATTGATGTATCATACGTTTAAAATTGTACAAAATGATCTTCCAAGTAATAACTTCATTTAATCTAACTAGCATAAACTGGCCAGGATAACTCTGAAAAATATACAAATACAGAACATCAATGCATCAAAGAAACAAACAAAGAAAACTTGAAATTCTAAGGAATGAGTCTAATGCTGCTGAACTCTCAATGAAATGCAATGGTAGCCCTGAAAATTGCAGCCTATATGGCTAAGCATTTTAATGGAGCCATCTTTGCTGTTTTTATTCATTGGTATTGTAACAATGCCTAAGGAACAACTAGGAATATACACCATTGTTTCCAGGACTTAAATAGCTTGAAAAAGTCACTGCTTTGAAGAACACATAATCCAACAAGACAAGATTGAAAAAGAAAGACAAAAGAGGTATAATATACAATAAGAATGAACATCCCCATTTCTCAATTCTTCCCCTCTCGCTCTCTCTCTTTTTTTTCCATAAAGTAGACTCATGCAGCTTTCTTTTTTCATTTGTTTTCATCTTACTCAGTCAACGAGTGGTGGGCTCAGCACATAATTTCAATAAAATGTCCTTCCAGGCAGAAAATCATCCATTAAAAATATTTTGACTATAGAAGAAAAAGAAATATTTGATCTTCTCATCAGCATAATGATAATACATCTCGTTTGTGGTGTGTAACTGTATATTATTTCCAGAAAGATCGTAGGCTGCTGTGCAAATGAGTATTTCTATTCTACAGGCACTATCTTGCATTTGGAAAAACAGAATTTCACTTCTGTTTGCTAAACTTATGAAAAGGTTTTTCATTACTTAAGCCTGAAAAAACATTTATGTGAGGTTTACAAAGTGAGTAAGCCTTGTGTGGGTCTCTCTGTACAAGGAGAGACATGTAATATAGACTGCAGGTAGAAGCAGAATAAAGGGAAGTAGAAACAGGCTCATTCACAATGATCACTTGCTAAAGATGTCATTCAGGCAGTTCTATTTCATGTTCATAAAGTTTTGCATGGCTATTTAAAAATCAGCTCATAATAGATTGTTGCCATTACACTTGCAGAGCATTTTGAGCCATGGCCTTAATGATGAAGGAAAATATCTGACAAGATTTTCTATTCTGTTTGAGGATGGGTGTCTGTGTTGGGTAGGATGCATATAGTCATATACAAATGCCTTTTTAGAACTGTTCTGATTTTTTCTGTCAAAATGATTTGTTATTGAAAAGTGCTATTTTTATAGGCAGAAAAAAAAAATAAAAATAAAAGCTATACTCAGTTAGAAAGTTGTAACTTTTTTCTGCATACAAGGAGAACGTGGAATTAATTAGAATATATAATCATAGAATGATTTGGGTTGCTAGTGACCTAAAAACCATCTAGTTCCAACCCACCCACCACGGGTAGGGATACCTTCCACTACACCAGGTTGCCCAAAGTGCTATTCAGCCTGGCTTTGGACAATTCCAGGGAGGGTGCATTAGAACCTGTAAAAGTTAAAAAGTGTATGTAATGTCTTTCAGAATGTAGTGGGTTTACATGTCAAGAATTTGGTAGCAGGCAGGCCATACAGGTAGTTTCTGTGAGAAGAATCCAGAAGCTGCCCCATGTTAGATAAGGCCCCCAGTTTTCTGGTCAGAGCCAAGCCAAAAAGCAATGAAGAAATGTTATTTGCACCCTTATGAGAGCAGACTTTAAAATAATAAAACTAACTAACTAATTAAATAAATAAATAATAAAAATGAAATATAATAATAATAATAAAAATAATAAAAGGTGCACAAGAGCAGCTGGGAGAGTGAGGAGTGAGAAACAGCCCTGCAGACCCCAAGGTCAGTGCAGCAGGAGGGCAGGAAGTGCTCCAGGCAGGCAGCAGAAATTCCCCTGCAGCCTGTGGAGAGGCCCCTGGTGGAGCAGGCTGTTCCCCTGCAGGGAGCAGATCTCCACGCTGCAGCCCATGGAGAGCCCCTGCAGGAGCAGGCCCTGGGCCAGAGCTGCAGCCTGTGGAGAGTGACTGTGAAGGAGCAGCGGAGACGAAATTCTATAGAGTGACCATAACCTCCATTCCCCCATTTCCACCCAGGAAGGAGCAGGTGGAAGAGGGCAGATGGGGGGAAGGGGTTTTTGGTTTCTTTTCTTTGTTTTTCACTTCTTTAGTTTGTTAGTAATACAGCCTTGAGCCTTTTGCATCATATTTTCTCCCCCTTTCCTTTGGAGAAGGGGGAGTGAGAGAGCAGTTGTGATGGAGCTCAGCTGCCCACCAATGAAAAACCACCACACAGAAAAATGTGATTTTAAAAAATTTTCATTCTGATTCCTGGAAGAAGCAACTATTATCCACTGAGTACTGTATTTTTTATATGTATATAATCTTGATAGCAAGGTTGCAGTAAATCTGCAAGCTGTTTGGTTTTGTCTTCACTTCAGATCTGGTTGGTTGGTTGGTTGGTTTTATTGTTTTAGGTTTTGAATTTTTCCATTGTGACTTGTTCAGAAGAATAACTGTATTGGGTCAGGCCAAAGGTCTTACCTAGCTCAGTATTCTATCTCAAGCAATGGTCATAACTGATACACCATTAGTGTGCCAGCAGAAAAATTCCTGTTAAAACTGTTTGTCTGGGGTGAGAGAGGTCACGGTACACTGTATTTATTATTACTTAGTTGTTCTTCAATATTTTTTCCTGTTTTCCTAAGTATATGTATATATATATATATATATATGTTGTCAAATCAAATTCTTATTCCTCTTTTATTAAAAGTTACATTTCTGTGAGGTGCCATGGCTGTGTTTTGTTGCATTTCTTTAGAAAAACACCAGAGAAAATAGTGAGAAGGCTGCTCAGTGCAGAAGCCACTAAGGGTTAGTTGGAACTCTGACTACATGAAAATTCCTCAACACCTTGACAGAAATTCTGAACTAAAATATTTCCTTTATTTATATCTCTGTTTTGGGGTGTTGGTATCTTTTTCTTTTTTTTCTTTTTCTTCTTCTTTTTCTTTTTCTTTTTTTTTTTTTTCTTTTTCTTTTTCTTCTTCTTCTTTTATTTTTTCTTTTTATTCTTTTTCATTTTCTTTTTTCCTGTTCCTTTTTCTTCCTTTTTCTGTTTCTTTTGCTGATTCTTTTTCTGTTTATGTTTCTTTTATTTTTTTCCTTTTTTTTTTTTTTTTTTTCTATTAAGTTGATGTTATTTAGGGTTAAACTAACAGAACAGTTGGCTTTTCTACTGGAGTCAGGCAATTCCCTCTTAGATGTTTGTTGTTAAGTTCCAAAGGAATTAGAGAAAGCAAGTGGGAAGCTAGACTTAGTGAAAAATCTCTAATTGTGTCAGGAAATTTTTTTGAAGTCTTTATTTTCAACCTTCTTTATATTTAACATACCATTGTTCATTGTTCCTCTGTGTGAGGATACAAAAAGAAATGTCACAGTACTGTTAGCAGTCATTAGAGAAGCTGGAGTAAGTTTACTTGTCTGATATCTACAGCACAGATAATGAAAGTGAGGAGCACCAGAGGTCTCACTGAAGTTTATTGGATTTGTGTTAAATCTCCTTTTCCCTAATGAGGGCTTTCAAATAGTTTTCTTAATAATTTTTTACCTAATGATATGAAGGAGACTTACTGGAATTCTTATTTGATAATGACATTAAAAACAAAACAAAACAATAAATCTTCCAGAAAAAAAAAAAAAAAAATCGTATATAAAGCACATTTAATTTGAAGGCATTTTTCCCTTGTTAGTGGTTTCTCTTGGAGGAAGAATGAACACAGTCTAGATCCTTCAGCTGTGGATGGTCTATGTGATACTAAACAGACAAAGCATTCCATAAGGAACTGATGAAATAGAAGAACAGTTTTTTATATTTCTGAATTCCTGGAGATAAGTTATTTATGACACATTTTTCTCTATTTGTTACAAACAAAGAATGAAGACAAGAAGGTCAAAACCCATGTACTATATGAAACTCTGAGCCATTAGGATTTAAAAAAAAAAAAAATAAATAAATAAAAATAAAAATAAAAATAAAAATAAAGGAGCTGCTGCTTTAAAACTTCCTAAAAAGAGGAACATTCATCTTAGTTCAGATCTGAGAAGATATTTTACACTAGGGATGCTGATGAGCAAATGAAAAATGCAGAACAAAATGTATTTAAAGATCTTTCCTTAACTTGAGATGTCTGATGTACTGTAAATAAAAGCTAGGTTGTTGTTGCTTTTTGTGAGTACCAGTTCCCCCCCCCCCCCCCCCCCAAAGTATAAAGAAATGGTAGCTCCAGAGATCTGGAGGTTTGTTATTTTTTATCCACGTATCAGCTGGGCAGCTGAGCTCCACCACAACCTCTCCCTCACTCCCCCTCTTCAAAAGGAAAAAGGGGGGAAAATATGATGGAAAGGGCTCAAGGGTTAAGATAAGAACATGGAGATCACTCAACAATTATAGTAATGGCAAAACATGAGAGATTAATAGAAGTTATTACCAATTACTAACAAGGTACAGAAGCAAGAAATTAACAGAAAATAAAAACACCTTCCCCTCCCCAATTCACCTCCTTCTACACACCTCTGCTCCCAACCCCCTCCCCCGAGTGGTACAGGGGAATGAGAAATAGGGGCTGTGGTCAGTCCCAAAAGCTTCATCTCCGCCACTTCTTCACAGTCACTCTCTGCCCCTGCTCCACATGGGGTCCCTCCCATGGGATGCCATTCTTCCTTAACTGAGCCTGCGGGGGCTGCCCACAGGCAGCAGCTCTTCAAGAACTGCTCCCACATGGCTCTGTACGGGTCCATCCCCCAGGAGCAAACTGCTCCAGCACCGTGTCCTGGTTTCAGTTAGGACAGAGTTAATTTTCTTCCTAGTAGCTGGTAGAATGCTATGTTTTGGCTTAGGATGAGAAGAGTACTGATAACATGCTGATGTTTTAATTGTTGCAGAGCAGTGCTTACACCAAGCCAAGGACGTTTCAGCTTCTCACTCTGTCCTGCCAGTGGGCAGGCTGGGGGTGCAGCAGGAGCTGGGAGGGGACAGACCCAGGACAGGTGACCCAAACTGGCCAAAGGGACATTCCATACCCTCTGATGTCATGCTAAACAATACATAGGGGTGGCTAGCCGGGGCGGGGGGAGGAGGAGGTCTGGACTGCTCAGGGTTAGGCTGGGCATCGGTCAGCAGGTGGTGAGCAACTGCATTGTGCATCGCTTTTTTCGTACACATTATTATTAGTAGTACTATTATCATCATCATTGTTATTATTATTATTGTCATTATTATTTTTTTCTGTCTTAATAAACTGTCTTTATCTCAACTCACGGGCTTCACTTTTCCATTTCTCTCCTCCATCCCAGAGAGGGAGGGGGGAGGGTGAGCGAACGTGTTTAGGCTGCCAGCCACGTTAAACCACAACACACCCGTCCCCCATGTGTGGCAGCTCCCCCCAAACTCCCTGCTCCTGCATGGGCTCCATGGGCTGCAGCTCCGGCCCGGGGCCTGCTCCTGCGGGGGCTTTCCATGGGCTGCAGCCTCCTCCAGGCCACATCCACCTGCTCCACTCGGGGCTCCTCCACCCATGGGGGGGCTGCAGCGTGGAGATCTGCTCCATGTGGGACCCATGGGCTGCAGGGGGACAGCCTGCTCCACCAGGGGCCTCTCCACAGGCCACAGGGGAACTGCTGCTGCGTGCCTGGAGCACCTCCTGCCCTCCTGCTGCACTGACCTTGGGGTCTGCAGGGCTGTTTCTCACTCCTCACTCTCCCAGCTGCTCTTGTGCAGCAGTTTTTTATTTCTTTTATTAAATCTGCTCTCATAGAGGTGCAAACAACATTGCTTATTGGCTTGGCTCTGGACAGCAGCGGGTCCCTTTGTAGCTGGGTGAAACTAGCCCTTATCTAACATGGGTCCGCTTCTGGACTCTGCTCACAGAGGCCACCCTTGCAGCCCCCTGCTACCAAGACCTTGCCAGGTAAACCCCATGCAATCTATTTCAAAGCAGGGACACCAGTTCAATTTTATTTTTAAGATTAATTCTTTGGACTAGATTTCCACCTTTAACCTGACTCCTGGGGAAGTAAGACTTACCAGTATCTTTTAAGCCTCTCTGAGTATGTATGCATCTGTCTCCTAATACTTTTTCTCTATGCTGGCCAATTTTAACTACATTTGACAGCTGGGTAGCAGTGAATTTCCTTTGTACCCTCAATGAGACTGAATTTCAAGATCAATCTTTATTAGACACAAAGAAGGCCGTGGTAGAGTGCACTACAGTACACTCCACACTAGGGAAAATCTAGTGAAAGCTTTCACCTAATAAAAGCTTGAGCCCAAAACTTTAGATGTGGAGACTAACATTTATTAGCTCTGCTGCATAAGTTGCTATAACACATTTATAATTATGGATTTCCCTAATTTTAATGAGTTTTTAGTATTTCTAAATATTTCTCAGAACTAAATGTCTAAATACTTATAAGACTCAAGTGAACACGCTATTCACTGAATGTAATGGGAGATAAATGTTGTCTGTGCCTCTTAATGAAGAAATATTTCTTCCTTTTTATTAGTGATTCCATAATATTGAATCGAACTAGTACCTAAATGGGATAAAATCCATTGTGTCAAGATCATGCTTCTACATTCGTGAACTGCATGTCAGCAGCTCATAATTTTCTAAAATGTGTTCATTATTTGAAATCACACACCAGATCAATTTACTGAATAATGTGTGCTACTTAGGTTGGTCAAAAAAAAAGTGAGTTGTAAAAGGTTTGTATGAAAAATTTGGAGCTGTGCTGGCTGAAGTTGAATTTGTGGTCTTAATACCACAGCTGAAAACACTAAAAGATTGCCTCCATAGACTTTTCTTCCATGCTAGTTTAAAATAAGATTTTTCCAAAAATATTCTCAGTAGTTAGTCCATTTATTACTGTATTAGGAAAATGAGATTGAAAAGGATTCTGAACTCCATCTGGTTGCTCCATAGTCCCGTTAACGATATCAGACTTTATCTTGAGGTTTTCTTCTGCTCTAGAACTAGCTTTTAAAATTCCAGTAATTCAGGTGGCTAATTCTATGTGTTCTTAATGAGGCAGGTAGTTAATTACCCATTTAATTCCTTTTAAAATTCTCTTGTTTTCAGTGTTTCAGTGAAGAAGCTTCCTTGAAATAATTTTATCTTCTTGCATGTCCTGTGATTCTTTATAAGTGCTATATGTTTGGTGCTGGACATTTGTGAAACTGGCATGCAGGAACTGGCAAGAATATATTTGTGCATTACCATGCAGGGGTTGACCCTCAAAAACTTGCATGATCCTATAACAACAAAGAAACTGTAACCCAGTGAAAGAGATTATCCAAAGACAAATTGCAAGTAATACAGTAAAGAACGTTGTTTTCAGTAGATTTTTCTTCAAAGCATTTTCTTCTAGTGATGCCCTTTTTGTACTAGTTCATGGAAGCAGTCAAAAACTTTGCTTCAAAAGATTTTCCTGAAACATAGGAGCATCAAGTTGCTTGGAGTCTCTTGGGACACATTTTAAAATTTTGAGTGAAAGCAAACAAAATTTGATCATCCCAAACTGGGCTAGTAACTCTTGTACGTTCTATTATTAATGGAATGAAGTAAATGCTTCCAGAAAATAAGCTATCTGATGTGTCTTAGATTCTATTTTCAAAAGAGCTGAGTAACTTCTGGGAAGTGCCTGTTTCCCAGCACTGCCTATAAGGATAGCTTGCGTAGACTTCTAAGTCTAAAGTTACAACTTCTAAAGTTACAACTTTATTGTTAGGTAAAATTGTTCCTATTGATCCCATACAAGCATTTTCAAGATTTTGCAATTATGTTTATTCTGTCTCAGATCTCTGGCACTGTCAAGGGTGAAAGTGAAGTAACAGATTACTATTACTATTACTATTACTATTAATATTAATATTAATATTATTGACAACAACAAATAACAAATAATAATAATATGCAACCTTAAGAAAAAATGAAATAGTTATCCTAGTATTAGTCACAATCACTATTAAGGGTCATATTGCAGGACTTAATAAGACAATAAGCCAGTAGCCAGTGTTCTGCATAAATAATGAGCCAAATCAAAATCAGTCATGCATCTAATTGGGACATTTGTACTACACTGCTTGAAGCACAGAATACTTTTCCATGCTAGATATGTGCTCAGCAAAATTAATCAGATAATCAGCTCCCAGCCTCATCTCCATTTTCTAAAACTCTTTGTAACACTAGATATAGATAAGGTAGTATTTCAGCTGATGGTGGTCTTTGACAGGTTAAAAAATAAAAAGATATAGCTATGATATTCAAGACAATAAATATCCGTAGAGGGGATTTTGTGTGTGTCTTACTTTATTATTCATCTTTAAAAAATCTTCAACCCTGGTGGTGGGAGGGGGTGGAATAGAGTGATTACCCAGGTTCTCCTTCTAGCTCTTCAGCTACAATGATGGTTAACAATTGCTATGCCTTTACTCATTTTTGTGCCTCGGTCTCTTCCTTTCTAAAATAAAAATAATGATAAAGCATTTCTTTCTGTATTACTTTGAGGTATGCTGACAGAACCACTTCATAAGACTGAGAGATTGTTTTCAAAACATAGTTTAGGCTGAGAGCACTTAGTGAATTATTAGAAAAGCCCGGTAAAGGCCTTCCAAGCTCAAGAACTGGTTGGTCAAAACTGTGTAAACGGTACCAATAAATAAGTTAGGGTGAGTTAGGTTTAGGTAGATTAGATAGTCATTTACATCCCCCAAAGAAAACTAACGGGAAATAAATTTATTTCACATATGGTATCTCACATGGACAGAGGCCAAACTGAGCACCCAGATAGATTAATCTAACCCACCTATAATCACCTGAATTGGAAAGTGTCTCTTTTCCATGATGCTTTCTCTCCTGGAGAAAAGGACAGGGAGAGGATGTGGACCCATCACAGAAATGAAAAACAGACACCCTAAAACATTTTGGGCTGTATTGCAGTTCATGTGACAAGGACATATTTGATGATTTGCAGAGAACCCTTTCTTTGTGCTGAGGTGACAGAAGAACCTGGTCATGTGATGGGACATGAACAGGATTTCTGTTGTGGGCAAAAAAAATCACTGTTGCTAATATGACAGAACAAGGACAAGCATCTAAGAGAAGAAACTGCAGTGTGTATTTCTTGAGCAGTCTTTTGGCAAAGTCTATCCAGCAGTGCAAGCTCAACTATCCAAAATTACAAAAACTTGGTAGTACAGAAGACCATTTATGCAGTGTTTATCATAGTATTCGTTTCTACATTTATCCCCCAAACAGAAGGGAATTAATGAAAAAAAAGCAAAAAAAATATAAATAAATAAATAAAATGCTCAGGAAAGGAAAGTTTGTTGTGTTCAGAAGAAGAATATATGCATATATTAAACTGTATTTCAAGTCTCATTAAAGAAGAAAAAACACTAAAGATAACTGATTTCTGAATGTTAAAGTGCATGGGTATGTATGTCTAAATTAGTCATTAGTTATGTCATTCTGTTTAGCCTGCTAGTGATGATATAGAAACAAAGAGGTCTGAATAAATATCAGTTTGCTGCAGTGCTAACAAGAACTCTTTTAGGGAGAACTTTCAGCTAAGTATCTCTTAGCCCGATTGAAATGAAAAAGTATGCAGTCTTTCAAAATGACTGTTTTGATACTTGATTATGTTAGAGAATTTTGTGGTTCTGTCTTTAAATTATACAAACTTTTAACAGGACAAGATCATGAGAGCCAGCCACATGACCTTGCCTGGGATAGGCATAGTGCTTACACTAGCTCTAACTTTCAGGGAAGATCTAATAATTCCCTGTGTATATGCATTCAGCTCCAGAAGAGGTATAAACACATCTTAGTATGGGCCACCACCAAGCTTTTTATGGTTAAGGTCAAGATGAATATAATAAGCTGTAGCCTAAACCTTAATTCACACTGCTGTTGACTGAAACTTCTTCTGAGGATTTAAAATACTTTGATTAACTTTCTCAAGTTTGCTATTTTTCATGCCTGTCTCGCTCCTTAGTAGAATAGATAAATCTCTACAATGGAAAACTGACACATTACAAGAGACTATTCTTGCTGTGTTTCTGATTTGGCTGGCATGACTATAGCTCAGTCATGTTTAAATGCTAGCTTGTAAGTCCTTTAAAGTAGTGGCTTGGGGAATAAAGGCTGTCCACAAAATCATTATATGCAGTTAAAAGCAATTATACAGTTAAAGCTGAGGCCGGCCTAGGGACAGAAGCAGAATACTGCTCAAAGCACGAGTTACTCAATATTCTTGTCCTAGGGCCAGTATAGGCTGAAGACCACCTGATTTTAAAGTAATGCTTTGGCCAAACTCCCTACATTTTGGATGCTTACCAGAACCAAAGCTTTACATATCTCATTTTCATCCAGCTCACTTATGATCTGCCTGTGAAGTGACAGAATTTAAAACAGAAATAGCAAAAATATGCAACTGCAACTAACAACTGCAAAACTACCTTTGCATTAAATTAGAAACTACGAAATTAGGTGATAATTTTCCACCAAGGTTTTGGGCTTGTTTTTGATCAGCTACATCGTTGAACTTCACATGTTTTGAATGTAAGAGGTCAATACTGGGTAGCCAGTAACAGTTTTCCTTTTTTAGGTAAGAAACAATTTGATTTATTGGTATAAAACCATCAGAGAGATTATCTGTGTTTGGTAACAATAATCTGAAAAATTTTAGAGAGTTGATATAAAATTTACAGACCAAGAAGGAATGTGAATTCAGCTACCTTTCCTTACAAAAGAATAACTTGTTTAAGTATAGTGAATTCATGAGGGCCATGGCTGATTAATTTAGCCCTTATTTTGTATAACCAGGCTGATGAGAGTATCCTGTCTATAAGAAATTCATCAGTTGCTCAGGATTAATAGAATGAATTTTTCAGAAGGGTGGCAAATAATAATGTTAAATCTTGTTGATCTTTGTTGCCAAAATTTATTTTGGAGACATCAAAAAAAGTCTCAGAAGCAACTGACTCAAATCAGAGAAAAAAAATGTTGATACTCTAGTGATCAGGCATTACTTTTCTTGGGTTTGACTACGAACTACCACAAATTTTAGAGAAGTGGTTTTTCACTGACTTCATTGTTTCTCCAAGTTGCTCTTTGAAATACATAAGATCAGAATTTAAAAGAATTCAAAGTCCTGTCAGTACTAACTGTACCCCTCAAAAATAAGTACTAAAACATCCCAAACATAATGAAGTATACAAGTATACCAGATAACTGTTGTAGAATATATTTTTTTTTCAAGGGAAGAACAGTTGTGGGTTTTTTATTTGTTTGTTTTTCTGATGCTATTACCACATTTATGCCAGAAACAAGAAAGTTTCTGTTGCTGAGTTAAATCTTTAAATGCTTCAGTCTGAATTTCAAGTACTTATTGAAGATCCTACTGTCATACAAAGTGGATATAGTATTCTTACTTTCTCACAACCCAGCCATAACTGTTATATCCAGATATCTGTTTTTATACTGCTATTTTTGTCCTAAGCTTTACTAATGATAGATTCACCTACCATTGACAATAACCATTTTGTTGTGTTTTATTTTGCTTTGTTTTCACAAGTTCTGCAATAATCTTTACATTAATGAAACACAATTGACACTTTAAGGGGTTAAAAAATTAATAACTAATAGCACCTGAAGCCTTGTCAGTTCTGCTGTTTGCTACTAACCTATGCATATTCCCCAAGAGTTTACACAGTATTGGAGCCAAGAAGTGGTCATGACTAATGAGCAAAAGGAATGCAGGGTAATGATGAAAGTATGTTGATTGGCATAATAAATATGCACAATTTAATGGTATATTCACCATTTGTCTTTGTTTTGAAATTCTTATATGCAAAACAGATTATTTTGGTGGCAATATATTGTTAAGAGCTGGGGGTGGGGGTTGTTGTTTTGCTTTTGGATATTTTTTTTTTTCCTGTGGCTTAGGGATGGAATGGGGAAACGTGCAAAAGTGTTTGAATGCAAATTGTTTTGAAGGATTGTAGTTGCTTGTGTCTTTTGGACACATGGAGAGGTCTGACACTCCAACAGAAGTCCTTTGACACACACACACACACACAAAAAAAAAAAAAAAAAAAAGAGAGAGAGAGAGAAAAGTTAGAGGTAAGGTGAGAGAGAGAAGTCTTTTATTAGTGATGACATGAGAAAACGTTCATTACCCCAGAAGGGGAGATAAAAGGCTCATACCTCGATCCTCTCTGTCTGAAGAAAGAAGATTTCAAGATCTGGAAGAAAAGTTTGCAATGCTTTCAAAATAACATTATGGAAGAAGGAGGATTTTCGATGCGTAAACAAAGAGAAAGGCATAGGTCTATATTGTCCAGGAAGGAGCAGAAAAAAATGCACAGCTCCTAGTTTTCAATCTCATATGTGTATTAAAAAGAAATGTTAACCATATTACAGTCCCTACAAAACAGCTTAAGAATCATGCATCTTTTATTTTGACAATTTTATTTTTGAGCTTATTCTTTTAGATTTAGGATGACTGAGGATTTGACAAAGGATTTGTAAAGTTCCCATGGACTCTTTCTGGACAACTCTGTATTACTTTGCAAATTCTTTCATCACTGGGTCATATCTGTGAATCTTATGGCAACACAGCTTTGACTTATGTTGTCACTTCTTATTCACACCCTAAAACTGCTCATAGAAAGTCCATTCTC
This sequence comes from Aythya marila, assembly GCF_965140915.1. Lineage (NCBI taxonomy): Eukaryota > Metazoa > Chordata > Aves > Anseriformes > Anatidae > Aythya > Aythya marila. Next base: position 65,689,743 of record NC_139042.1, on the reverse strand, counting down.
TTGTCATTTGGTCCAATATTTTTCATGCTTACTTTTTATTACTATCAGAACAAGAGGAGAGGAAGTAATTAAATAAAACTAAACTATGTGCTAACAAAATTTTAATAAGTTTTGCTTTTGAAAAGGGAAAAAAAAAAAAACCTTCAGTTTGACAAAGTAATATATACTTGCTTCACAAAAACATTCTTACCTTTGATCATCAATGTGTAAGTGAAAAAATATGCTGCACAGTTACACTTTTCTTCACTTTGGAGGTCAGAGAGGGTAGGAAAACTGCTTTTTCATTTAATTGCATATAAACATGTCCCCAGCCACTGCTTAAGCCAAATTGTACACAGAATGTTAAACTACTGTATGTGAAGTTAGATGCAAATTAATATTTCATGAAAATCCTGCATTAACCCCTTGATCCTGACCTTCAGGTTTAATGGAGAACTGGAACAAAGATGTAGACCAAAGGCTGCAGTGCTACAGTCACAACAAAGAACACTACTTCTAGAGATCATCCCTTTCCTCTCTGTTCAAAATATCCAACAACTTTTACACAGCTCTAGATATTTCATGTTGGCTCCACTATTCTGTCTGGCCCCACACAAATCCATTCAGAAGAGGAAAGTGCTTTTAATTTATCTGTTTCATTTGAATATTTACCTTGCATCTTAAAGTTGTATAAATTTCAGAAAGGGCAGAAGTGTAGAAAATGGGGTTATACCAGGCTGGTGGCCAGTCACTAGTGGAGTTCCACAGGGCCCCATTTTAGGCTCAGTTCTCTTCAATGTTTTCATAAATGACTTGAGTACAGGACTTGAAGCTATATTAAGTTTGTGGATGTCACTAAATTGGGAGGCACTGTTTACTCCAGCAGTGGTATAGAGGCCTTGCAGAGAGATCTTGATAAATTGGAGGGCTGGATATTAACGAACAATATGAAAAATTTAACAAGAGCAAGTGCTAGATTCTGCACATGGGAAGAGGAAACCCTGGCTGTATGTACAGACTGGGGGACAAGAGGCTGGAGAGCAGCCCTGCAGAAAGGGATCCTGTGGTTCTGTTTGATGGCAAGTTGAATATGAGTCAACAGTTTGCCCTGGCAATCAAAAGGGCCAATGGTATTCTGGGGTGCATCCAGCAGTGCTATGCTTGATGCACACAAGAAGTTGAGGGAAGTAATTGTGCTGCTCTACTCTGCACTGGTGTGGCCTTATCTTGAGTACTGTATACAGTTTTGGGTGCCTCAATTTAAAAAAGACTAAAACTATTAGACAGTGTCCAAAGAAGGGCTATGAAGAAGATCAAGACATATGACGAGCAGCTGAGGTCACTTGGTTTGTTCAGCCTGGAGAAGAGGAGACTGAGGGGAGACCTCATGGCGGCCTGCAGCTTCCTCATGAGGGGAGTGGAGGGGCAGGCGCTGAGCTCTGCTCTCTGGGGACAGCTACAGGACCCGAGGGGATGGCATGGAGCTGGGACAGGGGAGGGTCAGGCGTTTGGGTGTTAAGGAACGTAGTGGGTTTATGTGGCAAGGTTTTGGTAGCAGGCGGGCCATAGGGGTGGTTTCTGTAAGAAGGATCTAGAAGCTGCTCCATGTTTGGTAAGGGCCCCACTGCTGATCAGAGCCGAGACAATAAGCAATGTTGTTTTGCACCTCTGTGAAAGAAGATTTAAGACACGGAAAAAAATGCTGTGCCACACAGCGGCTGGGAGAGTGAGAGGAGTGAGGAACAGCCTTGCAGGTGCCAAGGTCAGTGAAGGAGGAGGGGGAGGGGTGCTCCATGCGCCGGAGCAGAAGTCCCCTGTGGCCTGTGGTGAGGACCATGGTGAAGCAGGATGTCCCCCTGCAGCCCATGGAGTACCACGGGGGAGCAGGGTTCCACGCTGCAGCCCGTGGAGGAGACCACGGAGGAACAAGTGACCTGGCAGGAGCTGCTGCCCGTGGGAGACACAGGTTGGAGCAGTTTCCTCCTGAGGGATGGACCCCATGGTACGGACCCATATCTGGAGCAGTTCTGGAAGAGCTGCTGCCTGTGGGAAGCCCACGCCGGATCAGTTCATCAAGGACTGCATCCCGTGGGAGGGACCCCACAGCACAGGGGACAAGAGTGACCAAGAAGGAGCGGCAGAGAAGCGCTATAGACTGACCATAACCCCCATTCCTCATTCCCCTGTGCCGCTCGGGGGGGGAGGAGGTGGAAGAGGGTGGATGGGGGGGAAGGTGCTTTTGGTTTCTTTCCTTTGTTTCTCACTTCTCTAGCTTGTTAGTAATAAGCAATAAATCTTACTATCTCCCTATGCAGAATCTGTTTTGCCCGTTGCAATAATTACTGCGTGATCTCGTCCTTATCTCAACCTTTGAGCCCTTTTCATCATATTTTCTCCCCATTCCTCTTTGAGGAGGGGGAGTGAGAGAGCGACTGTGGTGGTGCTTGGCTGCCCACTCCAGCAGAACCTCGACAGGGAAATGTTCTGTACCCAGAGGATGGCCGGGCACTGGCACAAGCTCCCCAGGGCAGTGGTCATGGTAGCAAGCCTGATGGATTTCAAAGTGTTTGGACAATTCTCTCAGACATATGGTCAATTTTTGGGTGGTCCTGTGTGAGCCAGGAGTTGGACTTCTTGTGGAGCTGGCTTCTTGTGGGTCCCCTCCAACTCAGGATATTCAATGATCCTATGAAAATTATTTTCTGGCTTGCATATCTCTCTGCTAAGCTTTGGCCAGTACTTGTCAAAAGTCTGAAGATATGGACAGATATATTTGGTGGTCTTGTTCGGGGCATCCTGGTGCATCACCTTTCCTTATGATGCTACAGTATCAACTACTGCTCATTGGTATTCCAGTGAGCAAGTAATTTTGCTGAATATACATATATGAATGTATTTGCTGGATATATATATATATATATATATATATATATGTATTTTGCTTGGACTCATCTGTTACAGTTTGCTCTTCTCAGAGACATATTTCACTGACAGAGCAACAACCCTAACAACCCTTTCAGTAAAGAAGTTCTTCCTAATATCCAACCCAAACCTTCCTTGGCCCAACTTTATCCCATTCCCACTCATCCTGTTGCCAGGCACGTGGGAGAAATCCCCACTCGCTACAGCCTCCTTTAAGGTACCTGTAGAGTGTGATAAGGTCGCCCCTGAGCCTCCTCTTTTCCAGACTGAACATTCCCAGCTCCATCCACTGGCTTAATTGTCATGGTTGTATTTAGGACAATCCTGCAAGTGATCAGGAACAGTAGCTATGGTATGGGCCAGTCAGATCATGCAGACGGCAATCACCGCACCTGAAATTTTCATTGCTGGAGATTAAGTTTAGCAGTAGGAAGAACCTTTTAAAGAGGAGATGATGGATATTGTTGATTCCCATTTCTCAAAACCCAAAAGCCAGAGAAGAACAAAATCAGTTTGTGGCAATTTCATTGCTTGCCCCAAGATCCTTAAAGAGCATATCTTGTTTACCACTGTATACCTCTAAAACTTATTCTCTCCACTGGAGATTTTCTTACTATTTTATATATTATCTGATGCCTGGGTCTCCAGAGAGGTTAAAAAGAGGAAAGCACAGAAATGCCCACATTTCGCACAGCACTTGGCATTCATAAAGAGAAAGTTAAAAATAAATAAATAAATAAATAATAAAAATAAAAATAAAAATAATAAAAATAAAAATCTGACTATTCATCCTTTCCATCTGCCTGTTGTTGTTAGGGCTCCTTAATTTACTAAAACCAGCAGATAGGTACCAAAATGATAACTGTATTGTAAATCTACCACTAGAAGGACTCAAACACCTGAGCTTTCAAAATAAATCAATTAATCACTAGCCCCCATGTGGGTACAGAAATACTCTGGAGTGGAGGAGATATGGATTGATGCTGTGTTGTCTGTCTCAGTCTGTTGGGAATAAGTAGCTCCAAGAACCGCAATTTTCCTCATCAATATCATAAGCATTATTTCTGAAGCCTCATGATGGCAACACAGTTAAACATTAACTATGTCTCTGCTAAATATTATAGTATACTCATAAAATCAGAATGTCTGGCCATGGCTGTGACAGACACTGAAACAGAAACCGTGCTGGTGGTTAGTACTGCTAGGGGACAGCAAGCTACAATACAGAGCTCAGAGGGAGGTTCCCAGTGTTGATGCAGAAATCTTCCCCTATTATATTTTAGTAGGAAAGGCATCATTTCACAAATCTTCCTTGCTTTGAAGAATTTGAACTACTCTATTCCTAGTATAAATAATAAAACAGGTATAGGACTTGCTTATACTTTCATTCCTCACAGTAGCGCATGTTTCAATTAAAAGTAAAATTATTACACTTTCATTTGTGCAATTTTTTGATAGAATAGTACATTTATATGTTAATTTTGCTAAGATCAACTTTATTTATCTACAGGAAGCTATTCCAAGATTGTTGTACATTTTCTTCGCTTCTGAAATGTTATCGCATTTAATTGCCTGATCTTATTTGGGTTGCAATCATAGTCATTAATTAGCAGGAAGGTGAGGGACAGCATCATATCTAACTATCTGTTATGGCTGCTTTAATGAGGAAAATACCTGCCATCATTTTAAAGGCATCCTGTATACTTCACAAATACAGCTTGCTGTAGCATTCTCATTTAGGCTGTGAACATCAAAGGAAATTGATGTCAGGTGTGAACAGAAGCTGTTGAATATATCTGTTGAGGAAGCTGAGTGGTGTGTCTGGATGGGAGAGATGAAGGGCAGCTTAAAACATTAACAAAACTACAGGTAATTAGTGTAAACTTTCAAGGGTAAGGTATGCTTGAGGAATAAAAAATGTTGTTTATAGCTATTCCCTGTAGTGCCACTATTGCTAAGGGTCTGTCAATGTTTTCATTTATAAAGCTCTATTTTTATAGTATTGTGCACTAGTAATAAAAAATGTGCTTGGGGCTAGAAGTTGACAATTTAAAGGAAAAATAAATTGTTTTTGTTGTTTTGATGCTTCTTTATAATTATATGAGAGTATGGATATCAGAAGTTTATCTGTTCTGACTGGTTGTTTTCCTTTGTATAATTCAGCTGTTGGTTTAAAATCAAATTAATGAAATTTGGCAAGCAATTAGTTCTTAGTATAGACTAATCAGTGTTGGAATTCTTGGAAAAGGAAATAAATAAACCAAGATTATTTAGTGTTCCACCAGCAAAATTATACCTTACAAACAGAACTGTAAAGAATTTAATGCATCTGTAGAATATGTTGAATTAATATTTTCATTTCAAGTGAAATCTTACAGAATATTACTTGAAAATAATGAATTTTAAGAAGTGTTGAAATGCAAATTAATGTGGTCAGTTACACAGATAACGTAAGTTTAGTGTGCGCTATCAGGCTTGTCAATTGGCTCATAACAATGTTGTCATATCTTGTCTTAATAATTCCTCATAAATAGAATATAGGAGGAACCTTGTTAGGCTATTGACATCCTCAGGTTCCTGCATGCTTAAAAGAAACACAACCTAATTTCCTGGAAGAAAAAAGAGTGCCTTTTAACTCTTGCTATGCAATTATCATTGAGTTTTTTTTTTAATAATGTTTGCATGTTTGTGAAACAGATTCTTTTAAGTAAGAGTTTAAGAGCCAAATATGCTACAGTTCATCAGGACGCATGTATGGAATAGTAATTACTGTCCCTACTAGTTTTTTTCACCTTCCAAGAGATCTGATCACTTTGTATAATACATTCATGGTATTTCACTCAGATGAGGAAAGTGAAGACAACTAAACACTGAGCTCAAATGTATCTCAGCAGAGCAATACCCCCATAGGACTGGAAATCAAGTCTCTTGAACATCATCTGAATGCTTTACTTACTGTATGAATATGCTTCTGCTATCTATTTGCTGAAATACTGGAAAATACTGGCTGAACTTTTTTTTTCTCTTCCTCTCTCTATAGGGAGAACCTTGATATATGCTCCAAAATGGAACCCTTTAAGTTTTGTCAAATACAGCTTTCTATTAAATCCTTAAAATCAATGTTAATACATATTTAAATGGTGGGATATGTCTTTGGATAAAATATCTATATGTGTGGTGTGTGTATATATGTATGGTGTGTTCCCTACTCAGAGATCATATTTTCAGGCTCAGTGCATCAGCACACTGCTTATAATGGAAGTAATATAGTCATCAGAAATTTGATGCAGCAGTTTTTGGTAAAAAATTATTTTTAATGAAAGTTTGTCCATTTTGAATGATGCCCTGATTAACAGTATGGCCAGAGATCAAGTTTTATGATGATTGCTTTAGTTACTCTTGACTCCTTCAGGAATATTTTCATGCTACTCAACCAGTTGCATGACTTTCAATTGTAAATCCACGTACATAAGCCCAAAGGGCAGGATCATGGTCATATAACCTAACCACCCAAAAAACATAGGGTAGGAAATATCTTAAATATGATTATTTGTCGTTGGAAACAGAGCATCTTTTAAAAACTCAATTTTCTCTGTGTAATTTCCTGACTCTTCAGGAAAAGAAGTGAAATTGTCTTTGTCATATTGTATCTCATGCGAGCTTGGAAGCCCAGGGTTGGTCTAAGATCCTTTACTCTAACTGGAGGTTAGATTGCCTCTGTCAGGGAAACTGAATGGGACTTGCTAAATGGATACAGGTACTAAGTTTTTTATAAAGCTAGTCTATGAATCAAAACTTCTGATCTCCAGCATGTATGTATTTTTCTGTTTTGTTACTACTCCTTTCCGTTCCACTCCCCCACACTCTAGGCTGATCACCTACTGCTCTTATATGAAATGACTGAATTCTGCCCTTAGATTCCTAACTGCAATTGAATTCTAGTATAAGAAGCAGAGTGAAAATCTGGCAGAAAAGATCTCATATATTCACACTTCCTTTTTATGAGCATGAAGCTATGTTTGGGTGCAATAAACACCTGTCATCTTAAATAGTAAAGAATGTACTGCATTCTGCATGTTTCTTTTTTTAATGATAAAAGTGCTTTAATTTCTAGTTAAATGCAAAGCCACATTGAAGGAACTAACATTTCAGAAGAGATAGTAAGGAAAACTGCAAGTAAATCAAAATAAATGAAGTAAAAATATTCAATTTTATGCAAAAAAAAAAAAAGAAAAAGACACAAGACTGCTGTTGTAATTCAGATGACCTTGAAAGAGATATGACACAGACATTTTGTTGAATAATGATGTGCCTAATATTGATATAGGAATGACAAAAACTATTTTAGACCGTTTCCCATGACGGACAGGTAGTGATATCCTGTGAAAAGCCTGAGCAGAACTCTTTTCACTATTTCAATAGCAATCTTTTTTTCTCTCTGAAGTTGAACAATAGATGAGACCTCCTAATGGCTTTCCATGTGTTCATCACAGCTACCTGCGTGAATTTACAGTAATTAAGCAATCTGAAACACTGACTGACCCAGAGAGAAAGCTACTCTATACCAGTGGTGTCCTTGAAATGTCTTCATCATCAAGTAGTCTCTTCTCTTCATCTCAGTGAAAGCTCATGTCAGCACTGCTGTGTAGCAACTCTTCCTGTAGAATAGCTATTGAAATCTTATAAGGATGTTTATATATATGAAATATATAAAGAAGAATAAGAGAAAAATCCCACCAGTAAAGCAGTGTGGGCAGGGAAATGGCCTGGTGAAAATGTTTCTAATATCAGGAGGTAGGGAAAGGGAACTTGGTGAGGATTAAAAATGGCTTTTTTTTAAGGTCAAAAATATAATTAGCATTTCAAAGGATGTGAAGATGCACTACCTCGGGGACCACAATGGCCAAACTTGTGCCATTTAATGTCAACAGCCATTGGAGTTGTGATAAAATTAATAGAGCCTTGTGTGATTGATAATATACCTCATCTGCCATGCTAGTACAAAAATCCCACAGGTTTAGCAGCAAGGAACAATGTTTAGATCACTTCTGAAAGGAGGCTGTTTGAAAGATGTACTTATGGGCTTTAACTTATGAAATGTGTGACACTGTTCCACACTACTGAAAAGTAAAAATGTCTTGTTTAATTATTAACTATGTGAGGTGAGTTTAGTGTATATCTTCAGTAACAGGACATTGTGGATGCTGATGTGCAAGAGTAATAATAAAGGCAGATTTTTCTCTAGTGTTTTCAGTGGTAGAAAAATCTCTAGCTTATCTTTGTTAAAGAAAGGGGTTGCATTGTTTATAGTGAGAGATTAAACAATGACTTAAGCACTGAAAGAAAATGAGATGTTCTATAAATAACATACACTTTAACTTAGACTCAGTTTATTTTTCACTTATTGGTGGGCTGCACACATTTTTTTCTAACCTGTTCTGGAGGGGAAAAAAAAAATGTTTTTCACAGTGTCTTGGAGAATCACACTGGTAAATTTTTAAGAATTGACAATGTGAACTTGCAGCCCAGAAAGCCAGCTGTATCCTGGGCTGCATGAAAAGGAGTGTGTGTGACCAGCAGGTCAAGGGAGGTGATTCTCCCCCACTGCTCTGCTCTCATGAGACCCCACATGATGTGCTGTGTTCGGCTCTGGGGTCCCCAGCACAAGAAAGAAAAGGAAGTACTATTACAAGTCCAGACAAGGGCCACAAAGATGATCAGAGGCCTGGAACACCTCTCTTACAAGGACATGCTGAGAGAGTTGGGGTTGTTCCACCTGGAGAAGAGAATGCTTAGGGAAGACTTTATATCAGCCTTCCAGTACCTAAAGAGAACCTACACAAAAGCTGGGGAGAGACTCTTTGTCAGGGAGTGTAGTAATAGGACAAGCGGTAATAGTTTTAAAGGGGTGACCTTATCACACTCTACAGGTACATTAAAGGAGGCTGTAGCGAGGTGGGGATTGGTCTATTCTCCCATGTGCCTGGCGACAGGATGAGGGAGAATGGGCTAAAGTTGTGCAGAGGAGGTTTATGTTGGAAAGACTTTTTTACTGAAAGGGTTGTTAGGTATTGGAATGGGCTGCCCAGGGAAGTGGTTGAGTCTCCATCCCTGGGTGTCTTTAAAAGACACTTAGATGTAGAGCTCAGTGATATGGTTTAGTGGAGGACTGGTTAGTGTTAGGTCAGAGGTTGGACTCAGTGATCTTGGAGGTCTCTTCCAACCTAGATGATTCTGTAAACTAAAACTGGGTAGATTTAGGTTCCAACCCATTCGGTGCTCCACCTGGACATGAAGATGTTGGCTGTAACTCTTAGTGACCTTCTAGTCAATTCCCTATGGAGTGGTCCATCCATTAAATCCATGTCTCTACAAATATAGAGACAAGAATATCATGGGGGATAGTGTGAAAGCCCACCTAGATGATGGCTATTGCTCTTCCTCTTTATGCAATCCTGTAACCCCATCATAGCAGGCCACTGTATGTGCATTTTTATGATCTCCAGTGCTTAGAGATTGATAAAATATCAGAATGATGTGTTAAATTTCCTCTCTACATGGAGGAGTACTAAATTGTAACTAGCTACCACTTCATTACTGCAGCACTGGTTTAGCAAAAATTTCTGCCATATACCTTAACATGTTCCTCAACATTTGTAATAAAACAAGTCTAACCAATCTGTCAGGAGCAGAGCTAGTAGATGGAAATCACAAGGGGAATCATGAGGTGATTAACCAAAAATTGAATGAAAAGTGTATTCAAAATTTAAATGTGAGCAAGAAGAAGTATCCATCAAGATCTCAAAGCTCTGAGTATAGCAGTCACCTAATGCATTGAACGAAGTGCTCAATAATTATCAATGGCCGTAGTGATGTTTAACTACTTGCCAGCTTCACTGGGAAAAATACATACCAGTGTAAACAAAACACAGTTATTCTTTCCCCAGATATAATTTCTCTTCCACTGTCTCTGCCCTTTAAAAAAAAAAAAAGTGCAAATTCATATGAAAAGTTTTTGAAGTCCAGTTATTTGCCCTGAAATAAATAGTTCAAGGTAGGAGGTCGCTGTGCTAGAGTGGGTAAATCTTTATCATTTGAGCTTTTAGCAGTAGCACACAGTACCTTTCATCTTGTTCCTTGATACATTGCACAGTCAGGGAAGGCATAAGAGAAACAGGCACAGGTGCATAAGACTAATAAAGGTGACAAAACCTGAGACATGGTTTACTTCATATAATGTAAATTTAGCTTAGCTAAGATGAAATAGCTAATCAGATAAAATTCTTTTAAGAAACATGTTAATTCAAAAACTTAAAGTGATAGGGGAAAGTTTCCCAAATAGTCTAATACTGTAATATCTTAATGGGACTACTTGTATCCCAGATGATAAATACATGTACATAGTAATTCCTGTCAAGACATTTACCCTCAGGAAAGCTGATGGGCAGAATTATTCTTTGAATACAGCTCACTTCTGATGGCTAACTACTGGCAAAAAGGACTGGTCTTAGAAACTGGGTAATATGGACAGCATCATTAAAATAGTGTTTTACTCTGTTTTAACATTAGCTATATTTTTATCATTATTGTTTGTACTTCAGTGGACCACTAGATATAACAAAAGAATATGCCATAAAAACCTTCTCTGGCAATGGATAGTTCATAGTTCTTTGGGAAGTGTCTAACATACCTGTAGCCTAAGGGTTACATAAACAAATGAATTTGAAAACATTGTAAGCTGTAGCAACATAGAGAGAGTTCTAGGAAAAAGCTAGCTTGCATTTCTGTACATCTTGCTTCTTGTCTGTATGGCCTACCAGTATTCCCCCCACAGCCATAAGAATTTATTCTGCTCTTTACTTTTGGTTTCTGTCTCATTTTGGGACAAATCTCTGTGGTTGCAGGTTAAGAACTTCTTATCAAATGCACTCTAGTAAACTAGGGGAACAGTTAATCTGAGGTACAGGTTACTTGTGTAAAATAAATTAATTTTCCTTCCATAAAACAGTAAAACTGTAAGCTAGGACAAGGCTACATAGATCAGGAGAATATACATATCTAGTAGCACTCATAACCATAACAAGGAATCCAAGTATATAGTTTATATGGCTGTTATAGGTAAAGCATATAAGAATGTCTATAAATAAAATTGTCTTGAATTTCCCACAGAACTTTATTTTAAGCTGGTATGACTATGCCATTGACTTGCTTTAACATACACCATTTGGGATGAAAAAACTCTTCAAAGGCAGATGTCTTACCTCACCCTGCAATATTTTTCCACTTCCAGCTATAATGATTTGGTGACCAGATTATTTACAATATGTTTGCTAAGAAAGTCTAGTACTTCCAAGCGTTCAGGCAGATGCTTGAAATTCAACTGAGAGGAAAAAGAATGGAGGGAGAGAAAAGGGTCAGACTTGTGCCTGCTTGATAGTTTGTGGTATAGTTTTCTGAAGACTGTGCTTGTGCTTAGCAGCCCTTATTCCCTCACAGTTCTTAGCAGCTGAGGGACTATGCTTGCACCATCCATAGAACTAAGTGTGCTGCAGTACAAGACTGCAGCTCAGGCTGGTATTTCACCATCAAATTTCCTTCCAAACAAATAGGATTTTCTGCAATACTGCACACCAATGCATGCCAGAATGAACAACAGGAAAGCTATGGACTTTACTTTCATTGTTAGCAGCTGTTTTTTATTTGTTTTTTGTTGTAGTGAAGGATCTACAAGGGTGTCTGTGAAGAAGCAGTGACTGAATGGCAGCAGGTGTTGACTGCACCATGCTGAAAGAGTCCAACTGTCCCAAATCTCTTACTGAAATGACTTAGTTCTAGAAATATGAATGTTTAAATGCTTGACTTCAAGCAAGTATAGTTATGTTTTGTTGTTGTAAAAGACTTCTGGCAAGATATTTCCTTAACAGAACACACAGCTTCACTGAGAAGAGGAAAAAAAAAGATTTTTGCCTTTATTTCAAATTCATTTCAACATATAGGTCATCAAAATGAGGTTCCAGCAGATGTGAAATAACAGTTTGTGTTCTGTCTATTCATCAGGTTGGTTCTTCAGATATTTTTATATTCATAGAATAATAGAGTGGGTTGGGAGGAACCCTAAAGACCTTCTAATTTCAACCCCCCTGCCATGGGTAGGGACACCTCCCACTAGACCAGGTTGCTCGAAGACCAATCTAACCTGGCCTTAAACACTTCCAGGGATGAGGTATCCACAACTTCTCTGGGCAACCTCCCCCAGTGCCTCACCATCCTCATAGAAAAGAATTTCTTCCAAATACCTAACCTAAATATTCCATTTTAGTTTAAAGCTGTTTCTCATTGTCTTATCCCTGCACTCCATGACAAAGAGTCCATCTTCAGCTTTCCTGTAGGCCCCCTTTAGGAACTGGAAGGCTGCTATAAGTTCTCCCCAGTCTTCTTGTCTCCAGGCTGAACAACCTCAACTTTCTTAGCCTGTCTTCATAGGAGAGGTTCTCCAGCCACCTGATCATCTTTGTGGCCCTCCTCTGGACTTGTCATTCTTCTTCCTATTGTCATTCAGTGGAAATCAAACACACTAACAAACAAACAAAGTCCAGTACACAAAAACTTTAGGTATTCAGTTTGTAACCAACAGACAACTGAAACAGGAATAATGATTATTGTAAAGCCCCACTAAGTTATTGGATGACCTGTTTCATCCTTTCTGATTACATTAACTTCTCCTAGGATGTTTTATTTTGATACTAAATATCAGCATATTTCAAGCTCTGTGAAAGAATGCATGTATTTATTTCTTATCTCAAATTCATTTAAAAGCAAATAAAATACAATGCTGATCCTGCTCAGTAGCTTGATTTTTGTTGTTGTTGTTAGGATAGACACCATGCCTAATGATCACAGAAAAAGCTACAGTGAAGATAGTGAAAGACCTTAGAGAAGACCTTGAGCTAGAAGACCTAGACCTTAGAGAAGAAATCAGATATGACAAAAAAAAAAAAGTCTGCAAGATTTCAGTACTTGAACCATAAGTCCTATATTTATTGCTATAATAAAATAGAACCACAGAATGGCCAAGGTTGGAAAGGACCTCTGAAGATCATCTAGGCCAACCCACCTGCTCAAGCAGGATCACCTAGAGTACGTTGCACAGGATGGCATCCAGGTGGGGTTTGAATGTCTCCAGAAAGGAGACTACACAGCCTCTCTGGACAGCCTGTGCCAGTGCTCTGTCACCCCCACAGTAAAGAAGTGCCCTCTCATATTCAGCTGGAACTTCCTGTGCTTCAGTTTCTGCCCATTGCCTCTCATTCTGTCACTGGGCATAACTGAAAAGAGACTGGCTCCATCCTCTTGACACCCTCCCCTCAGGTATTTATATACATTCATGAGGTGTCCCTCCAGTCTTTGTTCCAGGCTAATCAGGCCCAGTTCTCTCTGCCTGTTTTTGTACAACAGGTGCTCCAGTCTTCTAATTGTCTTGGTAGCCTTCCTCTGGACTTGCTCTAGTAGTTCTATGTCCATCTTGTATTGGAGAGCCCTGAACTGGCCACAATACTCCAGGTGCGGACTATGGTGTATACTACCTATACATTTGCTTATTAACATCATGAATCCAGAACAGAAATGAATGCACTCCTTCACTTCTCTCCTTTGCTTTCTGTGTGGGCACAGCATGCCTATTTACTGTGTATCACAATTCTTTAGCCTTCTATAACCCTTCTATAACCTCACTTCACTGAGTTCAAGCAATGAACCTGAGATCTCACAGAAGTAAGTATATCAATCCAAGTTACTGTTGTTTCTGTAACTTCCAAGTCCTGAAGCTGGGCAGAAGTATTTAGACAATGCCTTTGCTAGGGCACTATGGGTACTATGGTACTATGCAAAGTTTCCAGTCTTTAACTTCCTTGCTTTTCCTTTCTCTTGTATTGCATTGAGCAACACTTCAGTAATAATATTTTTTTTTTTACTACTGTAATTTTAAAACCCTCAAAATGCTAGCTTTAGCAAAGTTAAAACTATAGTTTGAATACATTACTAAAACCAGAGCAAGATCATAAAAAATACTTGTAAATTAACCCTGACCTGACTTTACACTTACTCGTGAATCATAAGAAAGTTACTTGATTTTGTTTGTTTGTTTCTGATTATGGAATATTTATTAAAGATTCTTTGATTGCTCATTTATAAGTCTTTTCGCACTTTTGCTATCTCTGACAAATTAGAGATGAACTTGTCTTTCTGGGCTTAGATAAGGTAGACCACATGAGATTTCTTCTCCATCCCTTATTTGCCAAATCTGTCATAGCTAAATGGATGTCATTTTTAGATGTTTTCTCAGCTATATTTCTGTTCAGTCTTTTCATCTGGCTGGAGAAAACAGTGCATATTTAAGGATGAAGAGAAGAAATCATAATACTCTAGTATGAGCAGAAGCCTCTTTATTCTACTGGGAACTGACATATATATATTATACTTGTTCCATGTATATGCTGATTTTCTTAGAAGACTTGTATGTACTTCTTTTTCAATTCAAAGTTTTTCTTGAAGCATTTTACCAGTAGACTGTGATTCAAAAGAGCTTTTTAAACATCTGCTTACCTGTGTGCAAGCATTTCCCCCCAAAGCAATGGGGGAATTCATATGCTAAACAAGAGATGTGTGTAGAGGTTAATTGTTGCACTAAGGACTATATTGAGAGAGAGAGAAAAGTCTGGAGAGATGCACTGGCTCATGGAATTTTTGCAGTCATTACATGGGAGCCACCTTAAAATCTGATCTTGTGTGATCTCAACATCTTTTTTATCTTTTAGAACAGGATACACACTTTGGAGAGAATTAGTGCAAGGACATAATGGGGGTATATAGAAACAACCTATATGTGTGTGTGTGTGTGTTATATATATACACTATATATATGTATACTATATATATGTAGTGTGTACATATATATAGTATATATATAGTATAACATTGAAGACAATTTAAAAAAATAGTAAAATAAGTTTATATTAGTTTCTGACATAGGTTCCTATTTTCCATCCAGACCATATTGTATTGAATACAATATTGTAAGTTACCATTTACAATTACTATTGTAAGTGTCAAGGATTTTATTTTTTTTTCCACATCACTCCTGTGAAGTGTGTGTGTAACTTTGGCATAGCTTAAGTTCTATACTGCTATATAAATAACTTCTCATCAATTTTGCACGTAACATTTGATTGATTACATGACAGCAAATTAAAGCAGGTACATTTTTAATGTATTGGTTTTGTTACATCATCAATGGGAGTCATTGCTCCAGATAAGAATTGGCACTTACTTGGCATTGAATAGCATTTGATAACATTTCTCTACACCCAAAATAAACCTCTGTCTTCATCAAAAAGAATAAAACTCTCAGTGAAAGAGCATTTAAAGAAGAAAGTCCTTTCCTGGTATTTTTGTATTATGAAAAATAACTTGTATGTCTTTTTTGGCTCACTTGTCCTTACCTGTGTATATTTTCCCCTGTTTTTTCAGGTAATGCCATCCTTCTACTCAGCAAATGACAATAACTTCAGCACTCTATAACCTACTTTTGAAATAATCATCTTTGTTTTAAACATTCAGAATATGTAAAGTAGATTCTTACACAGAAATGAGTAAATGGAATGCATGCAAAGCACAAGAGACTTTACTCACAAAAATATTTTGGATCCAGAATCCTAATATTTTTTGCCATTTGAGATTCCAGAACAATCACAATTTAAATGTTGCTGTACAGAACACTCTGGCTTGTACAGTCTTTAAGTAATCACCATGCAAATACTATTGTGGTTCCTACTTATGTTGTCAGGTTTGGGGAAAGGACAGCCTGACACACACTTCATTTTTTCTTATCCAGCAGGTACACATTTATTGGCTGGGCTTGTTGCTGCTTCTTGCAAGTCTTGAAACAATTTGCAAATGCACATTTCAACATGCCTCTGTTGAATTCAAATGTTTGAATACTGAGTAGCTAAGATGATAGAAAGTAATTCCATTAAGATTCCTGATAAGAAAAAGGGCTTCAGTGAGATGATTTTGAACCTGTAAGTATATTGAAAGTGCATCAGACTTTACCTTACATAGCCATCACGTATTTGCCAGAGCTTGGTGTGGAGTATAAATAAAGATTGTCATTGTCTGTTCATTTCTTTATAGTTAATCAGACTGGGGGAAAAAAAAAAAAAAAATGGATGCTGATTCTGTTGTATTCAGATACTTTTCCTCTTAATTTCTCATTTGTGAGGAACAAATACATGAAAAGACACTGTTTAAAGATATGGACAGATATTGGAAAAGAAGCCATTGACCTGTTAACACTTTAACAGTGTTCTCTGTAGGAAAGTAAATAGTTCAAAAAGTATATTTTTTTCTGATGAATTTCATAACTTTTTTTTTTTTCCCAGATCACAAATGGTCAAAGGAAAAAAAAAAAAAAAAAACTGCGATCCCAACAATTTTCTCCTTATTTAAAATCATTCTCATATTTCAGTAGAAACATGTGGTTCATTGAATGTACTGATGACTTTAATTTTTCATAGTTTTTCTTATAAAGCAATGGGTCTGCTGGTACGTAGTGTAGCATGGACATTCAGTCATCAAAAGCAGTGTGAGTTTCATGGGAAAGGAAAAGAAAGGAAGGAAAGGGAAAGTCACATATTCCTGTTACCATTTGTTTTTTTTTTTTAATTATATAATTTCAAGATCAGTTTTGACAGGTATATGGCATTTAAACTTAGAATTTGAATTCGTTTTGTTTTGTTCTGTGCTAGTTATCCAAGGACAGTTCAATATCTGAAAACTGGTGAAATTTGTCAACCAAATTATTCCATATAAAGAATTGTTTTAGCTGTGGAAAGTATCAAGTACAGAAAGATAACTGACATTAAGTCCTGTATAATAACTCTGTTAATATCAAGATGAAGTTTCCTGACACTTCAATGGCAGTTGGATCAGGGCCAAGAATACTTATACAAAATGAAACCATTATGGTGCAGCTATAATTAATATGTATTCATATATAAACTAACAAAAAAGAAATAAGCTTTGAAATAGATTTCATGCTATTTATCTATCTATCTACCTTTTCAAATACTATCTATCCTTTGTGCTATTTCATTGGTTAAAGTTAGGGAAATATCTGTCTTTGAGAAAGCATTAAGTTGGAAAAAATGAAAAAAATGAAAAAACCCATTCTTGTTTATGTTTTCAAGAGCTTTATTACTGTTTATAGAAAAACATCAGATTCTGAGCCAACAGTTAAGGATTCAAAACACACTCACGAAATACTCACAAAAAGATGTATGCACACATGTATGTGCACGGACACACATGCAACCCTACAGAGCAAACAGAAAATAAAGGTAGTTGTGAAATCCACAAATTCACCTGCATAGACTGTTTATATATTTCTGAGCTTGTCTGTAATCCTGATAATTAGCCTCCTGGTATTGGTTCTGCTGAAGTGCCTGCAGTGCATTAGAAATGTCAGAATGAATCATGGTAGGAAACACTGTAGAAGATCTACAATGTGTATGGGGGGAGGAGGAATATTAAAAAGCAACAACCTCTCCCACCTCATTCCCTGATTATTTGAGGAAAAAAAAAAAAAAAAAAAAGGAAGAAAAAATACAGCCTGATAATTACAGATGAAAAGCAAAGAATAAAAGAAACAAGAATGTGGTAGGAAGTAGAAATAAAAAAAAAAATGCTGATAATCTCTTTTTTTTTTTTTTTTTTTTTTTTAAATAAAACAGAAAAAGAAACCTTGCCCAGGTTGAAATAAAATATTAATACACTAAATGCTTATTTATTTTTTTTCTGCTGGTCATGTTTAGCTAGGCAGAATTTTAAAAATTCTGCTGGCATGTTTGTTGGGAATAAAAAAGCCTGTAGGTCAAGTCTTTCTGAGAGAATGCCAAATGTCTTTGTGTCCAGTTATTTATGGTTTCAGATAGATAATTGTACAGAAAATATCAAATTTGCATAGTGTGATTATTGCTGATTATTTATCTAGCAGTCAAAATGTTTCAGTGGTTCCTAGGATGACAGATTGACAAGTACTTAAAACTCATTCATTTTATGAAATTTGCATGTAATTAGGCAATAATGAAGGGGATGTTTGTGGACAGCGGATTATACTACAATATGCTGGAAGTGATTCAAATGCTTGACAAAGTGTTAACATTATCTTCAGTTTCAACTAAGTCTTGAATATTTGGCTCTAAAAATCACTGGAAAAATGAAATAGGTTATGGAAAGTTACTAAATGTATTGCTAGAATGAAGTATATATATTTTTTACTCCTCTCTTTGTCTTTTCCTATTTATTTATGCATTGTTGATGAATTGTACTTTAGATACTTAACTCATATCACATTCAGTGCAGCTCATCTGTAATAGTTTTGCTGCCACTGTTGTGGTCATTATCACAGTGAAATCCTATGAAGAATGGCTTTCTTTGGTTTCTTGGCATCCATGTGGGATCTGAATTTTAAAGCTCCTGCTTTGAGATTCATACAAAAGAATGTGATTTTGAAGAACTGATTTATCACGCAAGATATACTTTGTTTCTTAACCAGTTGTTTCTGTACAAATAGAATATTTGAGTGCATGGTACGTACTTTAAATGGAGGTAACCTTCAACAGTACTTTATGATAGCTGACAATTGCAAATGACTCCAACTTATATAATGGTATAAAATTAGTTCAAATATACTGGCATTCACATTCAATTTAATATAATGTTGATTCTTGTTTAAATTACATCAGCAGGTTTTACATGACTGAACATGTATGTGTCAAATGTATGTATAGACATACATGTGCCTATAAGTGAATCCAGGGTCAGTGCTCAACTTTTTAAAATGTACCTCTGTGCAGGGCTTGTGTAATGAAACATATTTTATACCTTACTGTTTTGAAACATTTCTCTCTCATTTTTGTAGTACATTCTCTACCTTAATTAATTAAACTCTGAAAGTAATGACAAAGGTAACATATAACTTTTGTAGAATGAAGTAGGCAACTGCATATGAGACATACAAAGTAAGCATACTGACTGGGGAGCTGCTTAGGCTTGTCAGTTGAAGAGATGTGTGTTTTAAAACCCATCTGTGCTGTTTTGGGGAATACAAGATCAATACCTGTGTTACAAGGTGATACACACTGCTAGTAAAAGGACAGATAATCCAGAACCTTGTCTGAAGCCAGTACTCTTTTCACCAAATAATTTGATGGTAGTACTGCCCCTGGTCCTTTTTGCTTGGGTTGGTACTTAGACACCACTCAGAAGTCTAAGCATGTCATATTAATGTTTTCCTTCTGTACTTATGGATTCACTGATTTACTTTTACAAAAGTAAAGTTAATTCATTTTTCTTTGAATAGCTTAATTCTACAAAATATAAATAAAATTTTAAACTCTCTTTTCTGCTGGTTAAGTCACTCACATCAGTTGAAGAGACATTTGCAGTTCCCACCTACGTGAATATTCCAGCTACTGATCAGTAGTAGTATATAGCATCAAGAAGATGATTCAGGAATTGGAGCATCTGTCCTATAAGGAAAGACTAAGCAAGCTGTTCCTGTTTAGCCTATGGAAGAGGAGATTGAGAGGGGATCTTATCAACCTCTACAACTACCTGAGGGGACAATGTAAAGTAAAAGAAACTCTTCCCAGTGATGGCCAGTGATAGAACAAGGGGTAATGGGTATAAACTGAACCACAGGAGGTTTCATCGCCATATGAGGAAGAACTACTTTACAGTTCAGCTGACAGAGCACTTCAACAGGCTGTACACAGAGGTTGTGGAGTCTCCTTCTCTGGAGATATTCAAAACCCGCCTAGATGTGATCTTGTGTAATATGCTCTAGGCAACCCTGCTTGAGCAGGGGTTGGACTACATGATCTTAAGAGGTCCCTTCCAACCTCGGCAATTCTGTGATCATTCTTTTTTTTAGCCCAATAAATGTTTAAATATCCTTTAAATAGGTGTGAAAGAGTACTGCAGAATATTTCATAATTTCCTAATGAGGGGACATCCCTGAGAGGCACAAGAACAGATGAAGAACTGAGCTCATGAAGAAGAACTGAAGGAGCATCAGGTGCTCTGAGTGTCCTTGCCCTGATCTGCAGAGGCAGCTAGCAGCTCTAATTTTTTGTAGCTGTCTCTGTCTAGACTCTGCTCCAACATGCCTGTTTTGACAATACTAAGCATCACATTTGAGATAAGCATAAATACCTGAAGCCTAATCAAAGCCTAGAATAAGGTGCCTACCTGCATCTTCAGTGCTGCTCAGACAGAAATAACACAGTTTTTAGCATGTTCCTGGACTGACCTAATGAAAGCATAGACGCCTGAAAATTTCAGAACCTTTTAAAGACAGAGCATGTACTTACACAGATGCCTAAGGAGTCCCTAAAACATCTAAATCCTGTCTAAAACATTTTGAGGATTTAAGCTCTAATGTTTGGGGCTGACATAGTAAGCTTGTCTCACGGAGTATCTTTGTGATTTCTAGCAACCTCTGAATGGGTGAACTTCCAGCCTATTCAGCCCTGCCCCACAGATGCAGTGGTAGCTGCCATCTGCATTTATGGACTTGCTAAGTTGGACTGTGTCTCCAGAGACCATGTGTTATTACCTCCTGGGAAATTTGTCCTGTATGAGGGTGGCAGTGGACAAACATTCAGAATCCAAATCCAGTCAAAGAAAAGTGTGACTCCAGATTACAAGCAATCCAGGCCATTCTGTGGAAGATAAAATGGATACTATATGACAGCAGATCAACAGAAAAACATCCATGTCACGTGAGATTAAAACCCACATAATTTTCTGTAATGTGTATATGCAGGGTTTGTAAATCTCTCTCATTTGCAACACGAGTATGTCCTCTTTTCTGTTACTGATTCCCACAGCAGAATTCTTATCAAAAAGTTTATTCTGCACATATCTAATACAAGATCTTTCACCCTTCTTGCCAAAGCAAATGGCTTAAACATTTGTTCAGAAGCAAGAAAAATCTCTGTATTCACTGTTGACTACATATTGAGTTCTATCAAAATTTTTGGGAGCATTTTTCAGAAACGATGTCACATTAAGGAGATAGAAATGCCAGGAGAAGGAGGGGGAGAACATTCAACCCCCTGATGGACCTTTCTCAATGAGTTTTCTGCATAGTATTCTCAAAATCTTCATGTAACCTGAATTAATTACTAAATCTATCCCCTTCATTACCTAATTAACTCATTCCACTGATTTTTTTTTTTCCTCTGTCTTTAAAAAGCTGCTCAATTACTAACATTTCAGCATCTGCTTCAGTATTCTGATACAAGGCAGAAGGATCTGATAGTTCTTTTAACTCATTCAGACATGTGAAATTTCAGAATCTTCACATTCTCCCCCAGCATATAGTTAGCTACCCATCTGGTTGACTTTTTGATGGAAGGGTTTTCTAGTGTCAGAGAAGCCATATGAGGAAAAAGGAGAGTGGTAGAAAGAGAACAACAGGACCATAAGCCATATTCCTAGGTACAAGATAAACAAGGTCAGTCTTTATGATTTGAGACAGACAGATGGGGGGGTGGGGGGGGGAGAGACAACAGTTGTAGGGTATACAAAGTGGCAGTCTGAAAGGTTAGGGATGCAGGACCTAAGCTTCTGTGACAAAGAAAAGAATTAAAAGTTCATTCTTTCATTCATTCATAGCCAAAGAAGACAGTACAATAAAAAGAAAGGTATTTTGTAGGTCCTGGGGGCTTCCCTGGTCTCAGGGGTTCCTCCTTTGAGAAATAAACTGTATCCAAATCTTTGCTTTGTACTCCTTTCTAGGAGTCTTTTATGCACATGGAGAGATTTTGGAGCTGTGAAAGGATTACCTATCTTTGAACTGTCGAGTTCAATAGTGAAGAATACTGGATTATTCTTCATATTGTATTCATTTATTTCCCACTGTTAGTTATTCCCACTGTGTTAGTTATTTAGTCATTTTGATGTCTAAAAAAAAAAATAAAAAATAAAAAATAAAAATATTTTAAAATAATTTAAAGGATTTAAAGGTCCCTGATTAGAAATATAGCTCTGAGTTAAAGTTTCTCCTTTGTGAGTTGTTGCTTCTAACTAAGCTACAGCTGGTGTTTACTTTTTTTTTGAGATATTTGATGGGCAGTGGTACTGATTAGTTAGCTGTCTTCACACTGGATTATTTTTAGCTTCTAAAAGGAACAGACAGCATGTGCATGGGACTTTGCTCCAAGATAGGTTCTTTCGCTCTAGAACTTCCCAAAGTTCCCCAGTTACCAGTGTCCTTACCATACTTTTGTGGGTGCCCCTGTCTGACCATCAGCCTCAGGGCCTCAGGTACTTTCCCCCTCTCCAACAGCAAAGCATTCAAAGTGATGGTGCTCAAAGTAACTAGAAAGGCTTCCTCCATCCCTCTTTCCTCTAGGGAACTGATATTGTTCTCCAAAGAAGGAAGCAACAAGGAAGGCTAAGAGGAGAATGAAACAAATGTATCAGCTCATGACACAGGCCTCTTCCCTTTTGTGAGCAACAAAAGAGAGCTCTTCTGATCATCTTCCCTCCCTCCTGAAAGATGAGATACATAAAGGGCCCCTAGACAGAGAAAGGAGGCCCTGCAGCAGTTTATACTTCACCAGCTCCAGTGACAGGGATGGGGAAAAAGAAGGGCCTTAGGAATCTGAAAAAGAGAAGAGGTAAAGTTGTAATGGCATAAATAATTACTGAGCAGGAAACCAACCAGATGAGGAAGATGGAACATATACCATGAGTTAAATATCAGGTCACTCAATGGTAGATAATGTGCTAAGACTAATTTTTGTACACACTGAAGAAAGAACCTCTGTCTCTCTTCTTCATTTGGATCTCAAGACCCTTAAGCCTTGGGTGTGTGCCAGGACTCCTGACATAAAGCCTCGAATAGCGTTAGGTAGAGGTTGGACTCAATGATCTTGAGGTCTCTTCCAACCTAGAAATTCTGTGATTCTGTGATTCTGTGAATGCACCACCATCCTTCCTTTGGCTGTTGTCTTTCATTGTGTGCTGGATACCAGCCACATCACTTGCTCTGTGGCAGCTGGGATTTTTGTATACCACCCAAATGGCACCTGACCGGTCACCTTTACTCGTGCAACTACAGCAAGGTAACTTTTGTGTTTGCTTACCATCACAACATAGCTGCAGTATCAAGATATTACTGATGGCAACAGTTTCTGCTGAGATTGTATTAGTGCCCAATGTGCTTTTCTAAGACAAAGAGAGTGTCTCCATTTTTTAACATATTATTTCAATGTTCCTGTCAGATTTCATACACTGTTTGGTCAGATCAGCTGGCCTCTAGGACTGTGCAGGAAGAAAAAAAAAAATTGAGAGGCTTGACAGCCACAATTACAATAGCTGAGTCATAGAGTTACTGAGTTCTGGGAAACTTGAAAGTATCTACTTGTGGACACTGTTCAGGGAAGAACACAACACAGGGTTTCAGTCCTCTCCTTCAAGCCATGTATGGCCAGGATGAAGCTAGTTGTGACTCCTTTATACTGTTTCACTGGCACCCAGAGCAGGCAAAATACACCTTGTCTTCTCTGCCTTGGTGTAAGAGCTCTTTGGAAATGCCTTTGTTACTGGATTTGAAAGCAGTTCTGAGTTTCCAGATATGTTTGCACTTCTCCATAAATTTCTATCTTGATATTGGGTTTGACACAAAAACACCCCTCCCCCCAAATGGAAAGGGAGTCTGGTCATGCAAGCTGGATACGACCATGCTTCAGACAGCCAGTCTAACATAACAGATATATACCACTAGTGATTCAATATGATTGATTCAGCTCTGCCTCTTCTCCTCCTAGCATTAAGAGTGTTTCCTATAAGGTCTTCCCTTTACACTAGGGCAGGAGAATAGCTTTTCCTAGAGCTGTTTCTTCCATTTCTACACCCTTTAATGAATCAAGGGAATTCACCAATGGCAAACCATGAACAGGATCCTAAGCCATAATTTTGAGTATAAAGGTAGGTTAAAAGTGATTTAAAAGGATTTAAAAGTGATTTAAAAGGATAGATGGAAGTTATAGTAATATATTTTAAGAGATAATGAAGAACACCAAACTCCTTAGTTCACCGATAATGCATACACGAGAAGCTATTCAGCATGAGCAATAACAACAAACTGTTATCCAAGTAACTGAAGCAAGTGTGGTCCAGGTAGAAACTGGTGAGAGTGAATGCATACTTATATCTTTTTAGTTACATTCTTGGCAGTGGTCCTCCAAAACAGATCAGGTAATCATGGGCCTGCAAACTCAAGTGACACAAAACAGAACTCTTCAAAGCACTGTATAATGAGCAGAGATTTCTTGTTATGACGGACAAAATTCTACCCACAAACAATGCAGTAGTATGGGTTGCTTGTTCCCCATGCAGGATCCTCCTTTGTTTATCAACAGAGGTTTGGGGAACACGATCAGGGAGAAAACTCTGCTGATGTGAGTATGAGTACTCTAACACCTATGTTTTGTAGCAGCCAGACACTTTTCCAGGACTTGTTAGGGAACTATGATAACCTTTCATTTATAACAACCTGTATAATAGTGGCCGTGGTCTAAGAGGCTGGGGAACAATACCTCGATCAGAGAAGTACCTATTGTTTGAAGAAAAGAATGGTATTGGAGTGTTCCTTTCAAATCCCAGGCAGCATTTGAACACATCATTCGTGCTCAAGCATTGTAACTAGTGTAGAAAGAAAAAGGACTGTGCCACAATTATAACCACATGCTCTGAGTCATGCAGTTGCTGAGTTCTGGGAAATTATAAGGCATCCAGTTCTGGGCATTGACCAGACAAGACGACAGTGTCAAGAAAGCCCCCATTGATCACAGGGGCAGAACAAGAGAAAACAGCTGTAACAACTGAGAAAAGAGCCTTGACAGCTCAATGAAGATCTCTGTGCAGTGCTCAGTAGCAGTCAAGAAAATAAGAAAAATGTTGGGATTTAAAAATAGCTAAGAGTTGCAGAAGGGGAAAGAATACTGCAGAGCATAAGGTGCTGCCTGAGTGAGGGGGGAAATTGAAGAACTTCCCTTGTAGCCATGATATACTTGCTGTTTTTTAGAGGCTTTTGTATCTTTCTCTGAAGCTGACACAAGGAGATACAGAGAGGTGAAAAATGATTAGATGGACCACTGATTTGATCCAGTTAGGCAATTTCTCTGTTTCTGTCAGTTGACTGGAATCATAAAGGTACCCTGTGGCACAACCTAGTATTAAACCTTTATCTCAAAAGCCCTTGTTCAGTTCCTTTAACCACAAGACCATCTGTCATCTACAATTTCCTCTTTCCATTTCATCTGAAAATATCAAAGGAGCACAATTTCTCCTAATATTGTGGCATTCCAGTCCTGACCAAAACCAGGAAGTGAGCAGCAGGTGAATAAAAATTAAGCTGACATTTTCAAACTTCAAACAAGGCAAGGAATGGTTCTCTTAATTTAATCCAAATTGGTTCACTCAGCTCTGGTGATAATCTAATCCATACCACAGCAAGCTTGCAGTCATAAAAACAAAACCATGTTTGAATTATGCTGAACCCAAAAAGTACAGTAAATCCATGACAGTGAAGGATGTGAGATGCAGGTGTGGGGTGGTAAATAAGACTCAAAACTAGTTGGCCGTGTGCTTAACAGCAATTGGGGTAAACAAAACAAAACAAAACAAAACAATACAAAATGATGCATATGTAAAAGGAGCTACTGAACTTAAGTCAGAGGAAATATCCTAGCTCTACATATGAAACAAGTGAGGCCACATTTGGAATACCATGTGCTGCTCTAGTTCTGTTGTACTAAAGGTTTATTATACAAATGGATTAACTGTATTGGAGGCTAGAGACACAGATGTCACTGACGGGTTAAAAGTACCATACAATTTATTGAGAAAGGAGCCTGCTCAAAGACATGCAGAACATCTGGGGGGGAAGGGGAGAAGTTTAGAGTGGTGATTGGGCTATCCATATATGTACAAACAAAAAATAAAACTTAAGGAAATTAGAAGAAACTTTAGAAAATTGCCTCCTCTAAGCTCAAATTTTGAAATTCTTATTTCATTTTAATTCTCTGTTCATTTGGGCTCCCGCTTATCTCAGTGGTGTTCATTTGAATACAAACTGAGAACTATGGGTCAGATCACATCTTTGTGCCCAGACAGTAATTTATGCACACAGTTTTTCCCTTTCTCTGAGGATTCAGCTACATTCACCACTTCAATTCCTACCCACCAGTTGTGAGGCACTGCAGTTGACCAATTTCCATCAAAAATCTCTCTCCTTCCCTTTAATTCTTAGCATGCAACAGTACTGCATTTTGTACACCACTCCCTGGTATGCTGTGCTCCTTTTGCTTCTCATCAACTCTTTGGGAACTTCTTGCTTTTCGTTCTTGCCTGGGGTGTGGGTGGTGAATGGAAAAGCCTTCTTTCAATCTTCCCTACACACATCTGTGTGGGGCCTGTAAATTCAGTCATTTGTAGTCTTTTAAAAGTATAACAAAACAAACAAACAAACAAACAAACAAACAAAACACTAAATATATTTTCCACCAAGTGCTGTCAAGTCTCTGAATCAATATTAATATGCATCATTCTAATGTTCCCAATCATTCATAATGGGGGATGAAAAAAGTGATAATAAAAGCTAAGCATTCTGTTATCAATTTACCAACTAATGCCTTGTAAGAAGAAGTGAAACTTTGTCGTTCAACTTTGGAAGGAAAGTGTATCCCCTTTTAACTCTTTACATTTGCTAAAACATATTTTAATGTCTGTAAGTTGATATAATGATAGCCACAGGAAGGTTACTGTAGTGTTGTTATTTTTAACACAAGAAGCTACTTCAAGACTCTAGTCAAAACTATATTGATCCCTTTTCCTACGAACCAAATGCCTTATTCATCTGTTCCAAGTTACTTTTTTTTTTACCCATTTGTCATTTACATAACACTGAGTAACCAGTCTTGGGAATGTCCTAAACTACAGAAACCCTCTATAATAATTTCTGACACTGGGGATTTCATGGAGAAATCCTTATATTCATCAGCTGCAGATTCATTGCACTTTCTGTTTGGCCAGCCATTTCCTAGTGGAACACTGATATTTTATTTGGCTGGCAACAGCTTCTAGCACAGGAGAACAGTTGTATTCTTGAAACTGGCTATCGGAAAGAATTTCCTTGCTTATTTTTCCTCTGTGTGTGTGTGCGTGTGCACATGTGTAAATGTGTGCACAAACATGCATGCAGGTATTTTAATTAAATGTGTTGGGTGTAAGTTCTGTTTGACACATCTGTCTGACACATCTGACATTTTGTGTTCATTAAACACAAAAATCTGCCTCAGTGTACTGTGAACATGGTTCCTCTGTGTATTTAATGCACTTTATTTCTTTTTTTTCTCTCTTTTTGTGTATTAAAGAGATGAACTTTCATTCAAATATGGTACTTGATTAAAATATATGCTATTCCTGTATTACTTTTTGCTTTTTATACTCTCCAGAAATATTTCATGTAGATTGTTCTTTATATGGTAAAAAAAAAAAAAAAAAGCTGTCATAAATTATTTTTTCTACCATCTTAAAATATGAATTCCGCTAAAGGAAGAAGAAACTCTTCACCTAAGACAGAAATAAAATGCCACCTAGCATTTTATTTTTGCTTCTATCTTTGTCCCTCTGTGTTTCTAATTATTTTCCCATGCATACAGAGTTTCTCAGCAGGAAGAAGTAAGGAGGAAAAACTGTAAATAAGATTCCTAAAACAAGGCTTTCTAGATATGAAAATAGCTTTTTATTATCCTGGGATTTTCAAGATTCATGAAAAGAAAGTGTATTACAAAACCCATCTGAATTTGGAAGTTGCTACTATAACAGATTTCTCTGTGGAGTCAGGATGTCTCTGTCCCTTCAGGAAGTCTGGGCATCCTCAGGTTTATCTTTATGTACAGAATGATGAAACAGGGATGTCAAAATCAGTCATTTACTTTGAGGTTTTGCTCCATCTTATTGGCATCCTTGAGTTTCTCAGCAATTTTTTACAGTTGTTTCCTTCTGTTAATATATCTTGGGTCTTAACCCCCTTTTCTCTTTGCTCTTCCCTATTTCCTAAAGGTTTTGTTGATAAGATTTCTTAGAAAGAGAGTGCATAGTTCTGAGAAATTGCTTCTTCTTCTTTGTGCATCCGTAAGCATTAGAGGGATTCCAACCCTCTCATAGTTTATGAAATATTTAATGAGATACAGTAGTGGTTTTTTGTTTGTTTTGTTTTGTTTTGTTTTGTTTTCAAGCCATGATATGTAGTATCACATATGTGGACATATATTTGCTTCATCTCTATTGTTTCTTTGTCTCTGCTTCTTTTTGCTGCTTGGCTGACAGTAGAGTCCAGTTCCATTGTACTAATCACTCACATGGGAATAAAATTCATTCTGTGAATATATTTTTCCATCCATTTAAAATGTTCTGTTTCTACAGTTATCCATTTTGTTAAATATAAACACCTGAACAGTCTGGTCAGACAGTATAAAGGGGTATGGACACAGCAAAAAGTGAATTCAGTGGTTTTGATGAAAGCAAATCTTTGCACAGAACTCATCTTGCTATGGGGAAAACTCTTATGTTCAGTGCTTCAAAACCTTTCCAAGAGAAGGTCAAAACACTGCTAACATTTCCCAGAAACATTGAGAGAAGACGTCTGAAAAGGTTTGGCATAGAAATGGATCAGATGGATCTCTGAACAGGTGGGTGCCAGTGACTCCCCACACAATATCCCTTTCCCCTTGCTTCTGTCAGGTGGCCAGATACATTGAGAAATGATGCATGAAAAGGGAAGTCTGCTTCCTGGAGTCCTTGGCTATCTTGCGAGGTTGCGTGCTTGTGTGCATGTCTCCTCCTCTTGAGGGTCTCTTTTCCCATTCTGATTTAAAGAAATTATCAGTGATTATCCAAGCCGAGATATCACCCCTACTACAGTCCAATCCTAATCCCAGTCTATTTGACAGAACATTTCACTAGAAGAATTTAATTTTTAGTACCACTCTCCCTCAGTGGGAACTGCCTTCTATCCAAACATTATAAATGAACCTTCTTCTGTGTCCCTAGGAAATGCACTGTATCATTCACTTCCTGTCAGATTAGCTCTTGTTACTTGATATCTCCTGTGCAAAGTATGGAGGGGATTTCTCCAGCTATATACTTTCCTTATCTCTAAGTGTGCTGGACAAACTTCAGATTTCCCCTGGATCTTTACCCTTAACTTTTTCAAATTGTTTTACAGTTCAACTTTTCAGCTTCTTACCTGATTTTTCCTCATAGCTTAGTTACTTTTGGACGCAAAAGTTCTTTATGGTTTGAGAAAGTTACCTAATAGGGCTACTAAACTTTATTTGTCATCATGAGAGAATTTAAAATTTCTCTCAAAATTTTTTTCTTTATCTAAAATTATTCACACCTAATTTTCTGAACCATTGACTGTACACTGGTAGATTAAAAGCTGTGTTATGTCAGACTGTCCCCACTTTCCATCTTTTCTTTCAAGAAGTGTGCACCTATCAGATAGAGAGGGCAATTCACATCTTTTTGCTTATATTGTGTGTTCTTAACTCATCCTTCACTAATGGGGCCTCAATTCACTATTTTCAGGTGATTTTTTAATTTCAGTTTCCCGAGACATTTTGCATTCTTACACACATCCTTCTGCTGCCTAAAATTAATGGTGTGGCAGAAGAAAGATTTAATGAGGAAGGTAAATTCTTTGTCTGTTGATTCTTTGAATCTGGAGGTACTTAGAAGGATTGTTATATCTCATATTTACATCAAAATGAAAGAAAGGGAACTCCGTGGAAATTGAATGTGTTGTAGAGTGATATTTTATTTTGGTGATAGCAAAGAAATTCTCAGGACAGTAGTTTACATAGAGATGCAAATAGGCATATTCATAGTCGCTGCAGTATAGATAGTTTTGACTTTCTTTCTCCACTACTTCCATCTTACTGTCCATCCTACTGTCATTGTCCTTCTGCTGCTTTTCATATTTTATTTATTTTTATTTTTTTTCCCTTATACAAATGCTTTGCTATAGAAAGATTACAAAGATTACAAGTTATACAGAGGCAGCTGTTTCGACCCAACCTTGGATGTCCAGTGAACTAAACATTATCATAGGAAGCTTACCAGAAATGGTGTAGCATAAGAAAAGAGAAAAGAAAAGGCAAATTGTCTACTACTACATAATGTCTGCACCTTATTTTCCAGCTGCTTGAATTGTCTTGCTAACATTTTTCAGGCATTCGCCCAGATCCGATCAGGTGGCTCACCACAGCTCCAGTTCCACGTTATTTTTTTCCTACAAAGAGTTGTAGGATGTTGCCCAAGATATGTGAGCATTGGGATTATTTACTAGGTTTACAATAAATAAACAAATAAATAAATATTACTAAAAATCTTTATAGGAATGAAATGAGGAAAATGTTATCTGCAGGGCAGGTTTAATGCACGTAAAGCAAAATAGTTTCACTTAGCATCTATTTACTGTCTTCTGTTGATATTATAAAATTATAATGATTGAAAACATAAGTCTGCTTTTTTCTAACAGCCTGGATTCAGTGATGCACTGAGCATTTGTTGAGCACAGCTGAGCTTTGTAGGCCCCCATATATAATAGTTGCAGTACCTGAGACCAGTAGCAGCTCAGCACAGCTTTATGTGCTCTCTCCCATATGTCAGCTGCCTTGAGAACTGGTCTATCAACAAAAACCAAGCTGGTTGCAATAGGAATGCTCCAGCTGTACACTCCTGTTCTGTTCTCCTAGCTGCTGCTAGGAGATGCTGGGGAGATGAGCAGGGAAGTCACCCATACAGTCGTTCAGATACACCCATGGTCTTCTCCAGACTAGGGCAATCCTGAGAGGAGAATCTAATAAAGTGTGTCTTTTGTAGATAAAATAAAATAGATAAATATTTCAATTTCATCTCTAGAATAGTTTTTCTCCCTACCTCCTTTTGTCCTTTTCTCCTTTTCTCCCTCTTTCCTTTCCTTTCTGTGTCTCACTCTTCTAAGATCTATTTAATTATGCCCATAGAAAAGAAAATGCTGATATCAAAAGAGCAATTCCCTCTTTTGATTTCCAATTCATTTTCCCTTCTCATTCAAGAGAATAGAAATATACAAAGTAATTTGGTATATAAAATGATTCCCCATAATTTTAATCCTTTTAAAGTGCTTGTGGAGATTATCACGGTTTGATTTATTTTGACAAGGGGTGGTAAAAATTGTAAGAACAATAGTCTACTAAAAATGTTTTAAGAGCCTGTTGCTGTGTTACAGGAATGAACATTTCAGGTGTTCCATCGGTTTGGGGGATGATTTCCTAATGCAGCTAAGTGAATTAAAGTAACACAAGGACATGTGTTCATGATAAGTAGAAATGGACACCCTTTTCCTATTACTTGAAGAATTTTTCTAGTGTTGAGGCTATCACCATTTTTCCATCTCATATCTTCATTTTATTGCATTTTCTTTTGCTTTTCACGGGTCAGGCAACTAGATGCATGAGCTGCAAGGGAAATCCCAAAATTGCCCAAATTCCTGAGACATGGAAACTGCCCTACCAAGGGGATAATTTCCAACAAGTAACTTGTTCCTCAGGCAGAACCAGAGAACCAGACAGAGCGCACCTCCATGCTCCTACATGTCCTACACCACCTACCCTGTCTCCTGGGTTCCTTCATTTTATGTGCTGAAGTTCTGCCTGACCTCTGTTTCAGGCAGTGTCTAGTAGCTTAACCCCCAGAAGGATCAAATATGGTGACCATGAGGGCTGTATCAACAACAAAGCAAGTTCTCAGTAGTGTTCAAACTTGTAGCAAGCCACATTCAAAAAGGCCCTGTCCATTTCTCTTTCCACCACTGCAACCAAATGCATGTGTTTTCCCCTGTGAAGTGGCCTCCATCACCCAGATGTTTCCTAACCTCAGTGCCTGAGGTCTTACACTGGAATAGAAGAAAAATGAAAGACGAGAAGGTTATTTTTCTAAAGACAACAATTCCATCACAAAAACTGAAATTATCTTACCTAAGGTGCAATATCATCCCACTGTGAGAAAACTTTAGGAATTAAATATGATGTCTCCATGGCATTCATGTTCCATTGTCTTGTGTTTATGTTTGTAACTTTATATCTAAATTAAGGTAATTGATGATACTTATCTGTGATGCTGAAATATTTTTATAAAATGGAATTGCTAGACAATTGAAGCTCCAGGAAAGCAAACACTGGAGATACCACTGAAGGAGCTTAACTTTGTGAAGTGTGTAACATATAGAATTCATACAGCAATTGTCTGATGTCATACAATACTTTTTAAGCAATAAATCTAAATTTCAAACTCTTTGAAAGAAATAGTGATCTTTACAATTACATTAAAACAGCTTGAAAAAAAAAAAAAAAAAAAAAAAAAGGAAGAGGGTGAATAACAGAGCAGGCAAATGACTGATCTTTCTGTGTGGTTTTCACTCAAGCACAAGAAGAATGATTACATCCCTACAGCAGTCTTCAAAGTGTTGGAGTCAGAGAGTGGAATAGGAAATGAACTGCAGTTCAGTGACCCTCTGTGGCCTGAACAGTGGGAGCTGGTAAGCACAGCATTTCCACTTTATGCACTTCTCTTTTTTTCAACCACTGTCAGTAGAAGGCCTTTCCCCTCCCCCCCCCCCCCCCCCCCCCATGCTTTTGCATCATTATTGTAAGCTGAAAAGAACTAAATGTGGTAGATCTATGCATAGATAGATATAATCTGTATAGGTAGATGTTTCTATAAAGTACATACATACAGGCTTATTATACATATATGTGGTATAACAATGAAAAACTACAATTTTCCTGAAGAAGCCTGCTTTCCAATTTGAAATAGAATACATACTGTGCTGTGCAATTTTCCTTGTGTTTCATTAAGGATAAAACCATGAGTTGGTCACCTAGGTCTGCCTGAAGAATAGATATAAAGTACAGCATTCAGCCTGGTCTGTAATTTTCTCTATAATGGAGGTGCTTCCTTTGTCATAGCACATTGGCAGAATACTCTAGCCTCCAGCCTCCAGCAAAGGAAAAAGAATAAATAAATAAAAATAAAACCAAAACAAAAGCACAAAACTATAGCCACAGTGTCTTGTCATTTAAGAGATCTTGTCATCTTCATCTATTCTCATTCTATATGTAAGAAGGGTAATCTAATGTTTAATAAAAGGTTTAATGCACATCACATAGCTATCTGTAAATTTACACCTATGCAATGGCATGATAATTTGCATGTAAGCATACACAGGAAGTAAACCTGCAAGATGTTATAGTGTATGTATCCCAGTAGGCAAGTCAAGAGGCTATTGATGATCTGAGTGAGATTCTTTTGTTGTTGTTCTTTTGGTTTTGTAACTACAGATCCCTTCATCTCTGAAAGGGAGTTCCAGATTTTCCAGTGTATTTATTTAGAGAGAGAAGTATGTCCTGAATCACATCTAGATTTACCAAACTTTTTACAGAGGTTCAGAAGCAGCTCAGATAAAATTATCACACAAGTACTTAGGGAAATACAAGATTGAAGGAACTGTATTGGATTTCTGATTAGATTATGATGGCCAATTTTATTTTAATTCAGAAGATATGACTGGATGAATCACTGAAGAGTGTCAGGGAAAAATAATAGAAGTCAAAGATGGTAGTCTTTTCTTTCATTCTGCTTTGAAGCTGTCCCTGGCCCTCAAAATTCCCTTGAAACCTAATTTCTCTGCAGTTTGAGTATTATATGATGCAACTTGAGCTCTCAAAAGAAGGTGAATAGCTGTTACCAGCATAACAAAAGTGAAAAGGATGAGGGTCTTGTTAAATAAAGGTCTATGTAGTATGTTTCTAGACAAATCTAAACTAGCACTAACACTGTAGAATAAAAGAAGTAGGGTGTACTATTCTTACTGCTTTTTACACTGTTGTTAGTGTAATATTTCTTTATTATGACTAATAAGATCTGTTTTAGTCACTCTCTTTACAGCAAAATTTATCCCCTCACTCAAAAAAAAAAAAATAATAATCTTCATAGCATCTCTTGACCACATTGTGAAATGTGAGCCAAAAAACTCCAAAGCTAAAAAATCTTTTTTTTTTTTTTTTTTTTTTTTTTACAAAATCTTCCTCAAATACAAAAAGAAAAATCATTGTTTTATATGCTTATCAAATTTTTATTTAAGTCTTACATATTTTTACAATATTCTGAAGTTACACTTTTCTTCCTACTATTCCATTTTTATCTGAAGAGACTAGATACATATTTGAAAAGAGACATGCAAAGAACATGAAATTTCAGTCTAGCAGTCTGTGTTTTTGGAAACTCATTTTTTAATTGAAGGTTTGTCTATTTTCATATGGTTTTCACTTTAAATCCTCTGTAGTTTTACAAAAGAGTCTAACTCTTCATTCTTCTTACATTCTAAATCTGCATTTTACAAAAGAAATGCCTAATATAGTACTCCTGAGAGCCCAACAAAGAAACTCCTAAATGAATAATTAAGAGGTGAATTAATGTTTTTATGATTCAAAATCTGGGAATATAAATGGAGGGATGTTGCGTCATCATGTGGGCTGCAAACAGAATAAAGGGTTATGTTAAATGAACACTGAAAATAGAAACTTTGCCTTTTCCTCTATAGTTCCTTGTTGAAGCCAACCTCTTGATAATTACTCTTGACTATTTCCAAATCCCAGAACAAGAGCTGTCTTTTCCTCAGCCAAGGAATCCTAATTCACTTCTGTTATAATTAAAGAATCAGACCTTCTCTCTGGACTCACCATTTCCCAGACCTGTTGTTACTATTGAAACCTGTCCACTTCATCCTCAACAACTGGGTTGTAAGAAAATCCCTAGGTCCTACATAACTTACTTATATTTATATGTGAGAAGAATAATTCAGTCCCTCCCCATGTGTTGTGATCAAGGCCTTAGATCATTCCGTGCACTAGACTCACACTGCATCTGAAATGATCTTCAAGGACTCCTGCTGGCTTCAAAGAAACAGATTTTGTTTATCATTTTAGCAGAGCAGCTTTACTAAAGAACAGCTCTGCAGCTTTGGAGTATGGTACTCTTTAAAATAAGTGGAAAATGTAGAAACTGTGTCCTTGCTTCATAAATTTCATTCTGTCTGAACTCCTGATGTGTGTTCACACCAATGGGCTCTATCTGTTATTCTTGCATATCCAAATGCTCCAGCTGATAGGGTCTTTTTTTATATGTGGTTTCCCCAGTGGACATACTACCCATTCAGAACACCAGTTCCATGTATCACTGAGCATATATTTTATGTAATGAA
The DNA here is from genome assembly GCF_965140915.1 of Aythya marila. Lineage (NCBI taxonomy): Eukaryota > Metazoa > Chordata > Aves > Anseriformes > Anatidae > Aythya > Aythya marila. The sequence continues at coordinate 65,654,399 of NC_139042.1, read as the reverse complement.
GATGGCCACATTATTACACCTGATGTTCATGAAGAGAAATAAGATTCTGTGTCTCCAAAGTTGAAAGGCCTTCATCTGATCAGCAGGGAGCATAACCTACTCTAAATAGCAGGGAAAATAACATTTCACTCCCTTTGTGTTGTCCATAAATAGTTCTGAGAAGAGATACCAACTTGTAGTGATGGAGAGGGTTGCAGTCAGCTCCATAGGAACTCCATTTGAGCATTCTTTAGAGTATTTTAACACCGAGAATGGAGGCTACATGCAGTATTCTCTCTGCACCACCTAGTGCAAAACACTGGCCTTCATGAGATGTAGGGTGACAAGATTATTTCTCCTTTATGTATGAAATGCTCAGAAAAGATTCATCTCCCAGATACTCACTTGGTCACTTACAACCCTGGAACATCAGGGCTCTGTCCCAAGTACAACACTTATTTTCTTCACGTCAAACACCTGCACTCCACCTCAGATTTTCTTTGCATAACCCAGCAGTACATTTTATGAACTTCCCTCATCTTTACAGCATTGGAGGTGTCTGTCCTTAACTTCACCACTACTTTGTTACAAGTTCTTCTCACCCTTTAGTCCTGACTCTAGTAAAGGACTTTAGGTCACAGCCTTAATCACGTACATCTTCCTTGCTTCCTGTTGTAGGGGCCCACATCAAACACCTCTGCCTTGGCTTACTGGTGTCTGCATCTGGTTTTGGCCTCTGCAAGTGTGTTTGACCTGTGATTCAAGCTCCTGTACTTCAGGTTCATAGCGTGTGTCCATTGTAGATTTTTCTGCTGAGCTGTCTCTGGACTAGTGCCTCACTAGATCCTTCTGCTGGTTTCTGTTCCTTTACAAATCGTGGAAGAAATACTGTTTTCACAAGCAGGAACATGCACAGGGGATTATGCCTGTGGTGGGTAGGTGGTTCTTATACGTCTGTAGAGGAAGAAGTCCCTCAAGCAAGGTGTGTGATGTTGCATGTGTACCATGTAAAACCAGCTGTGAAGCACTTTATTACACTTCCTTAAGAAGGGCTGTATTATGTGTAAAGCTGGCCATAAACAAACACCACCTGTAGTTCTGCACAAGGCCCCAGGCTTCTGCATTGCTTAGCGTGTGAAAGAATTTCACTTTTTACTACAACGCCATAACACATAGGACTTCATTACAATGAATACGTGTAGCTTTCAGGGACTTTCTCCAAACCCCCAGCCTCAATAAGTACTTTTCTTCTCCAATACACACTCTGTGGTGCTCAGGTGTGGTGGTTCTGCTCGAGTGGGCAGCCGAGCACCACCACAGCTGCTCTCTCACTCCCCCTCCTCAAAGAGGAATGGGGAGAAAATATGATGAAAAGGGCTCAGAGGTTGAGATAAGGACGAGAAGATCACGCAGTAATTATTGTAATGGGCAAAATAGACTCTGCATAGGGAGATAGTAAGATTTATTGCTTATTACTAACAAGCTAGAGAAGTGAGAAACAAAGGAAAGAAACCAAAAGCACCTTCCCCCCCATCCACCCTCTTCCACCTCCTCCCCCTGAGCGGCGCAGGGGAATGGGGAATGGGGGTTATGGTCAGTCTACAGCGCTTCTTCTCTGCGGCTCCTTCTTGGTCACTCTCGTCCCCTGTGCTGTGGGATCCCTCCCACGGGATGCAGTCCTTGATGAACTGATCCGGCGTGGGCTTCCCACAGGCAGCAGCTCCTCCAGAACTGCTCCAGATATGGGTCTGTACCATGGGGTCCATCCCTCAGGAGGAAACTGCTCCAACCTGTGTCCCCCACGGGCAGCAGCTCCTGCCAGGTCACCTGCTCCTGCGTGGTCTCCTCCCCACAGGCTGCAGGTCTGGCCCGGAATCTGCTCCGGCAGGGGTCTTCCACAGGTGGCAGCCTCTGTCGGTGCAGGTCCACCTGCTCCACCGTGGTATTCCATGGGCTGCAGCGTGGAACCCTGCTCCACCGTGGTACTCCATGGGCTGCAGGGGGACATCCTGCTTCACCATGGTCCTCACCACAGGCCACAGGGGACTTCTGCTCCGGCACCTGGAGCACCCCTCCCCCTCCTTCTTCACTGGCCTTGGCACCTGTAAGGCTGTTCCTCACTCCTCTTACTCTCCCAGCTGCTGTGTGGCGCAGCATTTTTTTTCCCTGTCTTAAATATGCTCTCACAGAGGCGCAAAGCAACATCGCTTATTGTCTCGGCTCTGGTCAGCAGTGGGGCCCTTACCAAACATGGGGCAGCTTCTAGATCCTTCTCACAGAAGCCATCCCTATGGCCCGCCTGCTACCAAAACTTTGCCACGTAAACCCACTACATCAGGGCACTCCATTTGCTGATGTCAGCCCTCCTTGTGTCTTTAAAATACTCTTGCAATTTTTTCATTTATTTTTATTTTTTTCCAATAAAAAAGAAATACAGCAAATTTTATTTTCAAGAAAGAAAAGTGAAACTGATTGAAGCTAGCAAAGCAGTGTTTGTTCAAACTCTTCCTTTCCAAATTAGCAGGTCTAATTTCCCCTAATTAGATGACACGATAGCATTACACATGCAGCTCCTTTGCATCCAGCTACAACAAGCTGTACCATAAATCTATGGACAACTTTCTTGTTCCTCTTCTCATGGTGTCCTCACCACCCTGAAATGATTCCTCACATTTAAAGCAAACATTTGCAAGTAGAAGTGCTGCTGTGGCTGTGGAGCTTGTAGTGCCCCCTTTTACAACACAGTAGACTGTATCACTGCAAACTGCCATTGCAAACCTGTGTGGCTGAGCGTAAGTCGAGAAGGAACACAATGGTAAGGCTGGCCAAACAGCCCTTCCCTCCTGCCTGTTGCTTTGGGGAAGAACTGGAGTGAAGTCAGCATGGAACATATCCCACTCTTTCTGTTGGCAAAAGCAGAGCAAGTGGCTCTGTGCTATGCTTCAATGCCAGCCCTGCCTGCAAGCAACAGCTAAAAATCCAAAGGAAAATAAATTTGTTACTGGTGAATGAGACTGGTGCTCAAGAGCACTAGGAAGTTTTCATGTCAGATTGTGGGGGTTTTGCTGTTGCTAAATAATGATGATGATTTGTTTGTACTGATCAAAGTGTTGAAGCAGTGTCTATTGAATTGCTGCTACCCCATAGTTAAGAGATGGAAGTTCAGAATACGTTAGTAGGCCCACATAAAAGCCAATTACAGAGGACAAATTGTAGGTAGTACTGTAGGTAGTAGTGTGGCTACCAAGTTGAAAGCTTTAAAATATTCAAAGATGTCTCTCTCTTTCATTCCCCCCCCCCCCCCCCCCCCCCCCAGTAGTGGAATTTATGCCTCTGTATACAGAATTTATTAACATATGTTGCTGCTCAGTCTGATACACATCCCTTCAGCTCTGGCTAGGAAAAAAAAAAAAAAAAAAAGTGGTGGTGGTGAGGGGAAGGCTGTGCCTAATGCTAAATAAATAGGTAAAGACAGGTTCTGAATCTAGGCCTCCCATTTTCAAGAGCAATGTGAATAAGCCTGTTTTCCAATACAGATCACCTCCCCTGCAGAACAGCTCCAGTGGGCAGATTTGTGCCCTGAAGTGGTATAGAGCCATGGACCTGTATTTGTGGGAAGTAAACATTACTGTCTTCACACTCTGTACAGACAAACGGGCCTTTGCCAGGGAATGGAAATAACATAGAAGACTCAGAAAAACTCTTTTTTTTTTTTGGTAGTTGGGGGGGGGTGAGGGGGGAAGAGGTGGCCTCTGGCAGAAAAATCCAGAAGCCACCCCATGTTAGATAAGGGCTAGTTTCAGCCAGCTCCAAAGGGACTTGTTGCTAGCCAGAGTCAAACCAATAAACGATATTGTTTGAACCTCTATGAGAGCAGATTTAAGAAAGTAAAAAACCTGCTGCGCAACAGCAGCTAGGAGATAAGAGTGAGAACCAGCCCTGCAGCCCCCAAGGTCAGAGCAGAGGGAGGGCAGGAGGTGCTCCAGGCAGGCAGCAGCAGTTCCCCTGCAGCCTGTGGAGAGGCCCCTGGTGGAGCAGGCTGTCCCCCTGCAGCCCATGGGTCCCACATGGAGCAGATCTCCACGCTGCAGCCCCCCCATGGGTGGAGGAGCCCCCGCTGGAGCAGGTGGATGTGGCCTGGAGGAGGCTGCGGCCCATGGAGGGCCCCTGCAGGAGCAGGCCCTAGGCCGGAGCTGCAGCCCATGGAGAGGAGCCCACGCAGGAGCAGGGGGTCTGGGGGGAGCTGCCACCCTTGGGGGACACATCCTGGAGGATGCACCCCATGGTATGGAGCCGTGTGGGAGCAGTTCTTCAAGAGCCCCCACAGGCTCAGCTTGGCAAGGATGGCATCCAGTGGGAGGTACCCCACATGGAGTAGGGGCAGAGTGACCATGAAGGAGCAGTGGAGACAAAGCACTAGGGACTGACTGCAGCCCCCATTCCCCTAAACCACTCAGGGGGAGGAGGTGAAAGAGGGTGGATGGGGGGGAAGATGTTTTTATTTTTTTTCTTTGTTTCTCACTGCTCTAGCTTATTGATAAAAGGTAATAAATTTCTCTAATCGCCCTATGCTTGGTCCATTTTGCCTCTGACAATAGCTGTTGAGTGATCTTCCTGTCCTTATCTCAACTCTTTAATTTTATTTATTTATTTATTTATTTTATTTTCTCCCCTTTCCCTTTGACGAGGGGGAGTGAGAGAGCAGTTGTGGTGGAGCTCAGCTGCCTACCTGAGCAGAAAACCACCCCACAGTCATATAACATCAGAAAATATATATATATATATTACTCACAAATTACACTATTTGTGTATTCAGAAATTAAAAAATATATATATACATTCAGAAACACAGATCTTCAACATCAGACTGAGTTGATTTGGAATCAGATATGGCTTAGCTGATCTCATGCAGTTATCTCCTCTAGGGTGATCTGATACATCCTCCAGGCTGTTTTAACGGTATGAGGAGCTTAAACACCTCCCTCACACATAGACATCAACATGTAGTCACATAAGTCTGGGTATTTTTATCTGGAGTTGAAATCCACCTCTCATGTTTATATAAGTTATGATCCTATGTAGTTATATAGAGTGCCTGTCAAGTAAAAAAAATACTTGAAGTCATGGTATGACTCTTGAAGTCAATTCATGCAGATGTTCTCACGGTCAAGGACAGAGCTACTGCCTGAGAAGCACTGTTGTAGCACTGTTGTAGCACACTGTCAGTTGGTGCCTGTTGCAAGCACTGCCACTGCATGTTTCTCTTATTGAGCTCAAGCACCTACTGAAGATTTACAAAGAGCTTCCATTTAAATACCTGCACGGCATCTGAGCTCTGCAGATCTTAACTTCTGGTGCAGACTATTAACTTCCTCAGTATTTAATCATTTAATAAGTAAAGGTGATCTCCAAAAATAAGGAATGGCCATTAAAAATTGTTTTGCAGCAGTATGCATTACTTCACATAAGCTTACACTGACAAACTGACTGCCTAGTGGCTCAGGACATGGTTATGTTCTTTCAGTATTTCCTTTACCCTTTTCTTTTACTTGTACCATGAACTTGTTTCTTTGGGATTCATGTTGTGCTTCTCCCCCTTTACGCTGCTCTTGTGAGACCCCACCTGGAGTGTTGTGTTCAGCTCTGAGGCCCCCAGCACAAGAGGGACATGGAAGTATTAGAATGAGTCCATAGGAGGGCCACGAAGATGATCACAGGGCTGGAGCACCTTTTCTATGAAGACAGGCTGAAAAAGTTGGGGTTGTTCAGCCTGGAGAAGAGAAGGCTCTGGGGAGACGTTATAGAACTTCCAGTACTTAAAGGGTGCCTCTACGAAAACTGAAAAGGGTCTTTTTGCCAAGTGTAGTGATAGGATAAGGAGTAATGGTTTTAAAATAAAATAGGGTAGATTTAGGGTAGATTTATAATAAGAAATTCTCCCCTATGAGGGTGGTGTGGCACTGGAACAGGTTACTCAGAGCAGTTGTGGATGCCCCATCCCTGGAACTGTTTAAGGCCAGGTTGGATGAGTCTTTGAGCAACCTGGTCTAGTGGAAGGTGTTGGAACTAGATGATCTTTAAGGTCCCTTCCAACCCAAACCATTTTATGAATCTATGATAAGATACAATAATATATGTGTATGTCTGTCACAGGAGTCTCTTGTAACATTTTGAAATATGGTTAAATAAACAACTCAAAAAAAAAAAAAATCATGCTGTTTTTCCATCACTTGACCTTTGCTAATGGGAGTATGATTTGTACCATTAAAATTACAAGTGAAATAGTACAATTTCACCTAAATTATTTAATGTTACTTCTATGTTCTGGCTTTTTAATCTACTGCTGGATGAATTTCCCTCCAATTTAACACTATATTTACAGATTGCGTATGAACTCTTCCCTTAATAAGATACCCAATTTTTCCTTCCTGACCTTGACCTACTTAGATAAACAGTATCAAAGAGGAGGTCCTGGGGAGCTTTTACTCATCTTGCTGTAGTTCTGACTGAAATCTTCTCATCAAAGACACAATAGTGACATGCACTGTCAGCCAAAGGCTCTTCTCGCACAGCATTCTGCAGATGGGCAGGCAGCTCACCCAAGAACCATCCTCTGTGAAATCCTTCGCACAATTCATATATTAGAAATTACATATTTGTAATTCCAGTTCCTATATTTAGAGGAACTTCTCTCTGTCACCTACAGAGTGCCTGGCACCTACAGCAGAGGGAGAGAACAGTTATCTTAGTGGCGGTAGCCACAGAAAGTTTTAATTGAAAACACCTTATGAATTGAAAAAATATCATGAGGTAGATTAATGGATACATGTAGACAAAGACATGTTCATTTGGATATGAAGTATGCCTGCTCAGGCCTCTTTTTTTTCTAGGACACAGAAAGTATTTACTCTGTGAGAGGTGTAAATTGGACTAACCATGGGGACACCTTCTTTATCAAACTGCTAAAAGAGGAAGAAGTGATTATGCGAGACATAGTTATGCAGAGAACAAAATTGAAAGCCTGTCTCTCTTGACTCTTCTAAAACACCAAAACACATAAAGCCTCTAAAATGTCTATGAATGTTAGTAATCTGGAGAAATTTAACCAGTCTTCAGATACTGTAAGAGAAAAGGATTAAATGTTGTGTTACAGTATTAGGTAAGTGTTTCTTCCTGTAAACAAATAATAATAATAAATAAAAAAATTACTTTGTTGGGTAATAGTAATAACTTTGCATATTTTGTACTCACTTTATGACAGTCTATGCACACTCTTATAATACTGAGTATTCTCAAAGACCCACCCTGAAATTAAAAGATATTCCAAATAGACAAGTAAACTTGTCTAGGAAAAATAATAATAATAATAATTAGTACTTAATCAGTTAAAACTGCAAATCTGATCTGTAAGTCATATTGTAGCTCAGATATTCTAATTTCACCCTACAGGTTTTCTCTTGTCTCTTGGACTTCAGACTGTGCTGTGGAAGGATGTGCAGAAAGCACTCTATCTCAGCTTTATTAATCTTGGGACACATTTCTGGAAGTGTGATACTTACCTTCCTAGGTTCTGAGGATGTACTTCAGTGTTTGCTGTGTCACTCTCTAAGGGGCTCAGTCTTTCATATCAGAATAGATGACTACAAATGTAAGGTGAGAAAAGATATGTCTGGTCAACAAAATATGGAAAACTGATTGCTAGTGGCATGGAAATGTAAAGGTAAAGCTGAACAGCCATCCTGGCTTACATTCTGTTATTGAGAGATGCTGAGCTGAAGATCACTGAATGGAAATAAACATTCTCCACTAGCTTAAAATTCTTCTGAACAGTTTGAGCTGAAGAAGGAAAAGTCTGTGTTTTCTTCCTGAACTTCCTTTATTTTTCCTTTCTATTGAATTTAATGACAAAATCCCCGCTGAATTACCACTTACTGACTTCAGGTACTACACCTTTATCTGAACTGTACCTTTTCTTATTGCAGAAGAAGTTAGATTAGTCTGGGGTCTTTTCTAGACAGTGGCACAGTGGCTTATGTTGACTGAAACTTTCTCATAGAAAATGCTGTCAAAAACTTAACAGTGTTTTCCTTTTTGAATGGATAAATTGGTAATAAAAGGATGATAGAAAGATTTTTGCTTTTTTTTTTTTTTTAAAGAATCCTTTTCCATTCATATTATTTATCAGAGTCTTAGGATTACTCTGAAGTACATTTTTTTCTTTTGGTCAGTGCTGTGGGGATTACACAGTGGCAAGTGTTCAGACATTGCAAGACATTTCCTTGTTTAGATGATTTTATCACATTCTGTAATACTAGTTTGAAGCAGGAATTCCTCTAGCTATAATAACTTTGGCTGTTTTGGCCTGGTATAGCATTCATGTGCTTGTGATTTAGCTGTTTCTGTTTCATTTCCTTTCAAAAATTACCAATGAAAAATGGTTTCTTGCACAGTCAGACAGACTTCTCAAACTCCACTGAAACCTGCTCATCATACACTGCCATCACAGGTATGGTGCAAAGAAAGGTTTAAGAATCACACTTATGGGCACTGTGATAGCACATGGCAGTGTAAAATGTATCAATGTACTTTTCTAGCTTGTGAACGTTAATTACTCTGGGCCAATTTACAAATAACATGGCTAAAAATATAATTGACCAGTGTGAAAGCTTCTTGCATATTCACTTCATCCAAAGCTAAGCACTGTGCAGAGGTGTTTTTTTCTCTCTTGAAAACTTGTCTCCTCTTTGTAGGAAGGTAAGGCACTGCATACCAACCACTATGGGGAGATTACCATATGGGCTAAACTCACCCTTTCTGCTTAAAGAACAGACTGGTCTGTTCACTGTAGATAAAGCAGTAATGTAGTGTGATCCTTGACTTCAGGCCAAGGCTTCCCAATTTTCTTGAGCATTGACCATTGCTATGTGTCAACATTTCTTTTGAATCACTATGCATCATCACTGAGCTGTTGCTCTTGTAATTGACAATGTTCTACAAATCCTTTCCATGACTTTACAGGTCTTTATTTTTCTGCTTATTACAACACATCTTAAAATAAAATAGAAAGACTGATCTGTCTAAAAGCTTGGTGCAGGAGCCAGATAGACTCAGTTTACCCCAAAACTCAGTCAGTTGCTGAGAAGTTTTATACAGTATTTTTATAGTCATGAATAATGAAAATCATGGTAATTTCTAATTTTCCATGTATCCCAATATTTTCATACACAAGATTTCATGCTTACAGGGACTGTACTATAGTATCAAGCAGGATGGAAGAATGCTCTCAAAATATATTTCCACACATTGAATTGTGAGTTCATTCACCCAGGCTAGATTTTTGTTTGATTTTGTGATACTTCTGATTGGTATTGACCCTCTTATGATGTCAGGTCCTGATATTTCAACCCTTATAGTCCAGCTTTTAAACATGAAATCAGCCTATTTCATAATTTCAGCTGCTTTGAGTCTACACTCTCTTTTCTCCATCTTTCAAACAAATGAGCCCTGTAGTTAGCGTAGGAGAATTTTCCCTTTTGTTTCAAACTAATAAAATTCTGCTATTCAAAATCACATCAGACATGGCATTTTAAAGATGGCTTTAATTCTCTTTATATGCAAGGAAGATCCTTCAACTACAAAAACAAAACTCTTCGACAACATTGAGAATTTTGTTAGTTTCAAAATAATAAATTATACTGTGTACTGCAAACATTGATTTGCAAATGAAAAACCACAGGTGAGTAAATGATGAGTCTGATTAAGATTTTGTTTGTTTCTTTTAATTACTGCCCTTTAAATTGCTGTTAGGCAATTACTGTTACTATGTGGTTTATAGTATTGCATGGGATTAATTCATTGATATTTTCATGATGGCACATTTTATTTTTACCATGTAAGGACTGAACCACTATTCAGTTGCTGAACTGAAAGCTGTAGTTTTGCATTAATATGAAGTACTTAGTTAAAATTAGTAGAATGTGCACATATTTAAGTTAGCCCATATAAAGAAGTGAATTCTAGTGACATTATTATTTGAAGCACTTTTAAAATTATATTGAAAAAAAAAATTTTTGTTCCAACACTCTTGTATTATGTATTTTTCAGGGTTAAATCTCTAGGTTAGGAAAAATGGAGTGGTGTTCTTTACATTAAGAAAAATTTCATAGTGACAGAACGTTCTTTCACTTGTTGGGCATTAGAAGGAGGGGGAGGGAGGGTTGAGGAGTACGAATTGTTGTGTTTTTTTTTGAAATTGTCAAAGCATGCAAAAAAAGATTAAAAATAGCAATGTTTATAAATCAAGGTCCAAATAGAGATTTCACTCCTAAAATGGTGTGGTGTAAGTTGTAAACAGAGGATTTTATTTCAGGCTCATCTATAATTAACAGAAATTTTAATAGCCCATTCTGGAAAAAAAAAAAAAAAAAAAAAAAAAAAAAGAATTTTATAGTAAAAGAATGCTTAATGAAATGTTGGTGGAGAATTTTTTCTAATGCTGTTATTAAATTAATTTTCTAGGATTTTAAGAATGGTAATAATTACTGACTCATACATGTTTTTTTTTTTTTTCAGGATTATTCTTACAGTAAAAAAAGAAAGATTCCTTTTTATGACTTACCATTGGTACTGTGGTGAAATCCTAAAAAGTTCTTTTCAGAACACAACCTGAATAACATTATCCAGCATGAGAATTAATAATAAAAATGCAGGTCTTGCTCCAGAAAGAGTTCTGTCAGCAAATTCACCACTAACCAGTTGTAGCATTACACAGTAAGCTTCTGTTCTGCTGCTTATTCCAATGCTACTTCATTTTATGGGAAGATGCATGTTTATGTAATTGGGCTTTCATGCTGAGAACAGTTTTATATGGGCAAAGCCCTGCACACCCATGGAGATCAAGTGATATTAATGAGACTCCACCCTGAATAAGCAAAGATTCAGATGAAGTACTTCTGAAGTGAGTAAGGTTATATACACAATCAGGGTCCTGCTTATCATAACACTTTTTATTCAGTATCTCCTATAAGAATTGCAAGAATTATTTAATAATTTCTTCTTGGCATTCATTCAGTGAACTGAAATACCCAGTGCTCAGCAGAACCTTATAGTAGTAAGGTGAGATGTACCTTAAGAGGTATATACCTAGTTAAAAGGATGACTAAAAAAACACTACATTAATCAATAATATATTTTCTTCATCATTTGTGAACACAGCAGCAGTCAAACAGTAGCATCAAATGATAAAGAATTTGAAAACGGTGTAATATGAAATTGCCCATCTCAGAGAGACTGAAATCCAGCACTCTCATGCGAGTTGTTCAGGACAGTTGAGATATAATGTTATAATGATTGCTCCTTACTACCCCAAAACAATCAGACCCTACTCCTGAGGCTAGAGTGTGCACCCCACATCATTCCTAATGTTCCTAAATCTTGCTGCAATCATGCCTTTAATGTTGAAAAATTTTTATAAAGAAGCATGGTCACAGTAATGTTTGGACATAGATATTAACATGGAACATGAAGAAAATCGTATCCTAAGTATCCTGACTGCCAGGCATTGTTCTCTGGCTGGGAATTGCAGGACCTGAACAAATGGATCCAGGTGTCAGTTTTTGCTAGTTTGAGTTGGTTTGTTGATTTTTATTTATTTATTTTTAAACAGGTTAATCATTGTGAAGTGCTCTGATGAACTAAATATATCTGACAAAAAAAAAAAAAAAAAAAAAAAAGAAGTACTTCATGAAAAAGATTCCTGACCAGTTATAATTAATACACTGTTTTGTATTATACTGTTTAGTGAAGTTTTTAAAGTATGGCCTTAGGGATAATCTTAAACAGTTTCTGTTAATTGACAGTGTTATTGAGACATCTTTCCACTCCAACCCCAGTAATATGCATGAGTTATATTAATGCAGCAATTAGTTAGATCACTTTTTTTAATTTTTTTTTTTTTAAGGGTTTTTACCAAAAATGTTTATAATGCATTTATATCTCTGATTCTTTCTGGTAACAGTTCTTTGTTTATTTTGTTTTTGTTTTTTTTTTCTATGTATTATTTGGATAAAGACATTTCAGAGTCCCTCTAGAATTATGCAGTTTGGAAAACATCCTATAGACATAATTTGCTGGAGGCAAGCTAGCACTGCAGATTAAAAGTTTACACAAAGACAACAGACAAACCAGAATTACTTCAGACTGAAAACAACAACAGTAAACTATCTGCTAGACCTGAAAGACCTTTATTTAGTACTTTCTCAAAACCTAAAGTGTATTATTACATAACCTGTAAATTACGGAATTCTGCTCACTTACTACGTACTCCATTAGAATTATGTTCTGTTCTTAATGCTAGAATGTTTCTCATGGATTCTCAGAAATACCTTTTAGTTTCAACAGAATTAAGCAATATCAAATGAAATACAAAGACAGAAAGGTGTTTCCTAATTCTTTCTCATTGTAAAGCACATAACCTCACATATGGATAACAGGCAAGAAAAATATTGACAGTGTTAAAAAATAGTAAGTAAATACAAGAAGAACCATAATATCTTTCTTTGAGTCACTCTGATCAAATTCATTCATTCTTGCATGTGACTTTCAATACATCATGATTTATTTCTGAGTAGGTTACATGGGAATAGGAAAGTGGATTAGCACCTAATATTTCTTCTGACTTGTAGTTGTTATGTGTTGTGATTTATATATACTTATACATATACACAGAAGTACACATATACTTATTTTCTTTCTGAAAGTGCTTTATCTTAGCTTTTTTTCTTTCACACAACAATGAAATGTTAATTGTTGTGGTAGTTTTGTAAAATCTTCAGTTCAGTACCAGGTTTTACATGGTACTTCAAATTAGTAGCAACATTTGAACTGTAAAATGTATAGAGTTAACATTATATGTTCAGCACTACATTACAAAGAAATATAATTTTGCATGCATAATATTAGAAGAGGTCAAAATAAAACAGTGTTTCTAGTGATGACCATGGGAATGGATGCTTTAAAGCTGCTCAGCTCTGGACACCTAAAGTTTGATATCCCCTCTCAGGGTATTAGGGTCTATGTTAAGACCTGCTGTGGTCCCCTACTGGGACAGAAATTCTTCAAACACTGAAACAATAGTTTCATGGAAATGTCAGTTTCCGATTACACGAGAAGAAAAGTTTCTCAGTTGCCAGCCTTTTCCTTGCAACAGGGACATTTTTGAAAAGACTGAAGCTAAAGTGCAAACTGTGAAACATGAAATCAGGTCTTTGCTCTTTATCAAAAACTAAAAATTTCTCCTTTGTATTACTCTTCTTACTTCAGTGCCTCTATTCTCTTGCCACACCTTACATTTCCGTAAAACAAAAAATGTTAAATAGATCGCATAAAAGCTTAAGATAGGATCAGGAGACTCACATTGCTAACCAATCCTTCTAGCCCTTCTAATGTTTACTTCATATTTTACTTATCAGATAAATGAATTTCTGAAGGGTACCTACTTAACAAACTAACTTACTAAATCTCAGCAAATGATATTTGTTCCTTTCTTCACCTATTTATTCTTCATAAGTATGCACACTGAGCCTAAGGATTTTATATAATCACTTTGGTGTTATCTTCCATAGTTAAGAGGATGGTTGTGTTTACTACTGGCAAAAAAATTGTTTTTTGGCTTGCCCCAAATATGCAAAGCAAGCATCCTCTGTTTATTAAATTTCTCTGCGTTAGTCGCAGAGACTAGCTGGCTCAGCCATGCTGTCCTGTACATGCCACTGACACAGCAATGCCCAGAGACATCTCCTCTGACCTCCTGGAGACACAGTGCCAAGATAAGACCTTGGCCCCAGCTTTCCCACTGTGAACATGGAAGTGTGGAAGTAAGGCAAAATAGGGCTGGTGGTGCAGTGCTGCAGAATGCACCTGCCATTTCCATTTCCTAACATTTACCCCAAGATTACTCTGGAAAAATCATAGAGCACTTTGTCAGCTGTGTCACCTTCCTTCCTCTTTTTGTTTCTCCACGTGAGCTAGGAAATACTAACATAATGTAGAAATCCCACCTCCACTCCTACAGTATATCTAAAGCAGCCCACTGAGGCCTTCATACTGTTGGAAGGACATCTCCTTGTCAGAGATCTCCAGGATGCCCTATCCTCACTATTAATGCTGGGAGAAACACTGGAGAGGTAGAAAGGTACTAAATATTTCTATCACCAGTTAGGAAAGAAAAGGAATAGAACATTTGGTAATGGCAGAACAGTGTTATCTGCACTGAATTTTATAAGAACTTCCCAGTGCCACTACATGTCCCTGTTGCCTTCTTCCAAAGCCACAGAGCACAGACTTATGCTATTTTTCTACACACTGACTGTTGTCTTGGTAGTCTCTCCTGATTTCTAGACATGTCTTTTTTCTCCTTCCTCAGCTGCCTGGTCTGACTCTTCATGGAGCTACCCTCCCTACTGTGCAGCTGCTCTCATTTTTTTAATTTTTTTATTTTTTGGGGGGGGGAGAGATGCCACCACCAAGTACATTTACCTTCATGTGATAACATTGCAGATGATCATTTCATTGATGCAACATAGCACATGGAAGGAAAAGGCGCGACGGCTCCTAAGATTTCCATTTCCATAAATCTTGCCTAAGGCTCCAGCTGGAGCAGTCCTAGAAGGACCATGTACAGTATAGTACAGTATATTCCCTGACTGCTTCTTTAGCCAAATAAATTTTGTTGATGAGTCATGTGGGCACTGCAGAGCATTTCAAAGACCCATCTGGCAGAATAAAGTCACTCTCCTTCAAAGCATAGTGTATCTCAAAAGGTTCAGCATTTGGATTTGGTTTGAATTCTTGGATCCTTATCTGAATTCTCCGAGACTGTATAACAGGCTTTCTTGCAGAATTTCCATCATTTCAATTTCTAGTCAAAGCCCCATAATAACACAAGAAAGCTTTTTTTCCTAGTATTTCTGTCAAAGCCAGAAGTATATGTCAGGAGGTGGGGAAAAAAGAAGAACCTGAATATGTTTTGAGGATTCAACAGTATAACTTACCTGTTATTTAGGTATTTCTATTCTCATTTTAGGGGCCTAACACTACTTCACTTAATGATACCTTCATATATCTTATGTTTCTACTAAATTATCAAGTTAATTTCTGTGTATGTTCCATCCAAGCAGACATGTCTCCTAACAGGGTCTAATTGAATAGGTTTGCAAAATGCTTCTCAGTCCATCGGTTCTCTTTTGCTTCAATTCTTCTAAAATATTTCTGTGAAGAATGTGAAATGCAATGATTTTTCAAAGAACTAATCTTTGAAAAGATTACTTTTAGTAAATTGAGTCTCAGCTGAAATCTCACTATGCTAACTTCTAGAAAGACTTAAAGCAACTGAAAAAATATTTAAATATTTTTTTCTTCTATGGGAATACTTATATTTTCCCATCTGCATCTTCTTGACTTTGCTAGCAAATTATTACTTTTTACCTAGGTAGCTCCATGGAAAAAACACATCCAGAACATTTATTCATACTTATAAATCTATGGATGAAATGCCCACCTTTGTTTTAAATTCTTTCAATTGTCTCTGTGAATACCTAATCTTTTTCAGTTTTTATCACTTAGCAGATTAGACCTAAGATAGATCATGAAATATCTGGAAATAAATTGCAGACCATCTTCCATTACTTCAAGTTCATCTGGATGGCTCATTTTGTTCACAGTTGATGATAGATAGAATCTGTTAAAACTGATTTTATGAAGCACCGGGTATCTTCTAGTTCTCACAAATTAGAAGTATAAATGATCAGTGTTAGTTTTCTCTCTTCTCTCTTCTTTCCCACTCAGGACTAAGTCTGTTACAATATCTGAATGAAATACAGTATCTATTGGCTAAGAATGATAAAAAGCAAAAATATTGAGAATGCTCTTATGGCTAGATCATGCCCAGTATTTCTGGGGTTTTATGGTTTAATCCCTGTAGGCAGCTAAGCACCACACAGCTTCTTTATCAGAAGGGCAAAATTTAGAAAACTCATAGATGGAGGTAAAGACAGTTTAACAAGGAGTGAAGGAGTGAAGGAAGGGAGGAAAGGAGGAAGGGAGGAAGGGAGGAAGGGAGGAAGGAAGGAAGGGGAAAAGAAAAGAAAAGAAAAGAAAAGAAAAGAAAAGAAAAGAAAAGAAAAGAAAAGAAAAGAAAAGAAAAGAAAAGAAAAGAAAAGAAAAGAAAAGAAAAGAAAAGAAAAGAAAAGAAAAGAAAAGAAAAGAAAAGAAAAGAAAAGAAAAGAAAAGAAAAAAGAGAAGAGAAGAGAAGAAAGAAAAGAGAAGAAAAGAAAAGAAAAGAAAAGAAAAGAAAAGAAAAGAAAAGAAAAGAAAAGAAAAGAAAAGAAAAGAAAAGAAAAGAAAAGAAACGAAACGAAACGAAAAGAAAAGAAAAGAAAAGAAAAGAAAAGAAAAGAAAAGAAAAGAAAAGAAAAGAAAAGAAAAGAAAAAGTGATACCCAAACAACAGCATCCCTCCAAACTTCCCCCACAGATTTAGTAGTGAGCACAGTTTCATATGGTATAGAACTGTTCAGTTTGGGTGAGCTGTGCTGGCTGTGCCCTCTCCCAGCTTCTTGTGCACTGTCAGCCTACTCACTGGAGGGGCAGTGGTAGAAACAGAAAAGTCCTTGACTCTCTGTACACACTGCTCAGCAAAAACTAAAACATTGGTGTGTTATCAGCATTATTTTCATCATAAATCCAAAAAATAACATCATATGAGCTACAGTGAAGAAAATTATCTCTGCCCCAACCAAAGCCAGCACGAATGTATATATACACTAAATCAGGCAAAGGCCATGCATCCCATGTATCATGATCTTATAAAAGGACAAGCTCTGACCATGATTTCTCTTCCAAAAGAAGAATGAACTGTTGCTTACTAACGTACCAAACACCATGAGGTGGTGAAGAAATAAGGTATTTCCAAATAATTAACTTCCTATTAGGTGCTGTAAGAGTTTTGAAAATACTTTATTGTGTTTGAAAATATTTTATCATATTTCCGTAAAATAGCCTCCATGCTCCTTGCTCTTATTTAAGGAATGTGTGAGCAAAAGCAATGTGGAGGAGCATATTAGAGACAAGGTACAACTACTGAATATTTGCAGTTTTCCAGTGAAAAGTAGAAATAGGGGAGGATTAGGATGCTCATACATATGACCAGTGTTTATTTCTGGAATAATGTACTATTTAATATAAGTAAAGATGGAAATAACTGTCAAATTGGGCATTTGCTGTTCTATACTGGAAATGATTTGTTGTTAGAATGAAACAGCAATAGCATAAACTGGTCAGGTCTCAGTTTATTATGATAGAGGCAGAAAATAATAGAGTAAAAGGTGCTATAAGATTGACGTATTCATCTCAAGAAGGTCCATAATTTACTTGTTTCTTAATACTGTTTGGCAAGGTGTAAGCTAATGAATGTCATAACTACTGAGGAAACTTGGGGGCAGGGGGGAACCTTGAATTTTCAAAAACAAACCATTAAGATATTGAGGTATCATGCTTTAGTTTCTTCACATTATACTCTCACAGCTGAGTGCAAACTTTGCTGATGGCAAAGGAAAATGCAAAGTGTTGACAGTTAACTATAGCTGGCCACCTGGCCATCCATTACACCCCAGATGTGAATTGTGAGTTTTTATGTTCTTATTTGAGAAAATTGCTCCTTCTGATGGTTCTGAGCAATGCTTTTCAGCTGGAGAGATCTACAGATTCTGTAGTATGATGGATTTGTCCATGAGTTTGGACCTGTGGAAGAATGGTGGAACACAAAATAATCAAGGAGAAAAAACAAACAAACAAACAAACAAAAACAAAACAAAACAAAACAAAAAACACATATTTTTGCCATCTGCCTGCTTGTAATTAGCATGCCAATTTCAGTAATTGTCTGGTCCATATAGGTTAATTTGAGTCTATAAAATAGTTTTAATAGATATATTTTCTTTGTGCACTGCTCAATATAGTAGTTCAGAGTGCAGTAAAAATCTTTTCTCACTCTGAAATATCTTAAGTGTGAGCAAAATGTTATCTATCTGACTGAAACAAAGAACTTCTGGTCATTAGTTTTACACCACTAAATTAAGTCATCTTTCCAAGTACAGCTCACTCTTGGTTTGGCTTTTTTTGTTTGTGTGTTGCTGGGATTTGTTGTTGCTGTTTTAATTATTTATAGGAAATGAAACAGCTCCAGTAGAGGTGCTTAGGGCACAGCAGTCTCTATATGACTTGATGGTGATGGCACAAACATGGGATGTAGTTTGGTTCCTCAGTCAAAGTGAAATTCAGCAGGAATGTGAATCTTGATGTCCTACCTACTGTGCAAATGATCTTGTCATCAGAGCAAAGTTATTCTGGCATGGCTGAATTTCTCTGATAGCCCAAGATGACAACCTTGTGGTAGTAAATGTAATATATTCCTGGGAAAAGTTGTGATGTTTATGACCAAATATATGTATCATAAAATTTCTGTACAAACCACATACAGAGGAAACCCCTCTCGCCTCCCCCCCCAAACAGGGAGGACTAAAAAACCTGCAATATATGCTTTATAATGTAGAAATTAGTGAAGCATCAACTATTTTAGAATAATGTATCTTTAGTCTACCCTCTCCTTTCTATATCCGTTCTATCTCCATTCTTATCAGCTTCTCAAGGTATAGGGAAGGGTGTAAATTGAATACAAAGAGAGTGGAAAAATAGATTTGTTTCTGGTAAACATTTAATGGAGTGTGTTTTTTCTTCTATCTCTTTCATATTTAGCCTAACAACAACAACAACAAATCACTTTTTCTATTAACCATTTAATGCCTCTAAAACCTTCATTGTTTCCTTTTTCTAAGGCTTCTCTATACTATTTTGACCTCAAGATAAATTTTTAATAAATAAATAAATAAATAAATGAGAAGTTCCTATGCAGTGTCAGAGTTAGAGAAAGTGTCCATAAAGTAAATAAAAATTCTGAGGGTCTTTCATTTCTAAAAACCCACATCTCTTCATCTGCTTCATGCCTCTTCATCTAGTTCTCTTCAGAAGCTCCACTTCGCAGCAGTGGCACCTACAGGATGGAAGGCAGTGGAGGCTGCTATATCTCAGGCAATCATGCTGACAGTACACTTGGCATTAATTCCTAGTCATTGCACAAAATTAAAATGCATTTTGTAATTTTGATGCAATATCTGGCACACCAATAGCTTGCTTCTGCCTTAACTCCATGCTTAAGATATGCGTAGCGTTTGCTGGAAGGAAAGGCTCTGTTTGTAGGCAAAGCTGAAAATTTACCACAAGATACAAGCATCATCCAACTGTCAAAAACAGTTTTTTTCTTGCTGGCAATGAAGATTTTTTTTTCCCATTTTTTACCTTTCATCCTTAACTATGAAGTATAAATAAATAAATAAATAAATAAATACATTATTTTTAAAAAAAGCAAAATTAAAAAAAAAAAAAAAGAGGAAAGAAAAAAAAAAAAAAAAAAGAAAAGAAATGAGAAGAGAAGGAAAAAGTGCACTGTGGGATAACCTCATGAGATGCGCATCTCATTTGGCATGATCTTTTTCCAGTTCTCAGGTTTTTATCTTCCCAATAAAGCAGTATTTTCCTGCTGTTCACACTACTACTGAAGCATGAATTTTAGGGCTTGTAACATTAGACTATTTTTATTGATCTCCATGAGTTTGCAGTGGGGACTTCAAGGTCATTTGGTCACTAGGGTTAACTTTGCAGCAATGAAAGGCAATAAATGTTTTCAGGATAGGTGGGTATTTATTATGAGTATTTAATTTCCCCCAAACTGCAGTACTTGTTAGAAAGTATTGAAAAAAATAAGTTCTTGTTTCCTTTGACATGTCCTTTCTTTAAGTATTCTTCTTAACTTGCTGCCCCCATGACCTCCTTAGTAGCAGATACAATTCATTTCTTATGCAGACTGACAAAAAAGATGCATGGTATATGGCACTGCATATCTTTACTTCATTATTTCCTCATAGCAAAGACTCGAAACTGTAATGTGTGAGAAAGAAAAGGTGCCAACATGACATTTACTACTGCTAATATGAATCTGATTAATTCTACAACAAGAAACATCATCTTAACTCTTTATATTCTCATGTGTGTTTTTTGTTTGAACCAAATTGATAAATCAGAATATTTTGACAAATAACATATACTTGCAGCCCTTGTTGAAGCAAACAATATCACAACCTAGTCATTTGCAGTAAGTTTATTATAAGGGAAGCAAGAGGCTGTCTTTTAACAATATTTACATTTGTCTACTAAGCTGAAATCTGTTTTATATAGTTCATTTACAGTATATTTAGCCATAGCTACACTTTATTTTTAGGAGAGCACACTGCGAGTCAGAAATAGTTTCAGCGTGCTTCACCATGCCTTATTCTACAGTGTTGTGATTCACCATGCTCAGTGAAATAGAATTTCTCATAAAGAGGTGTTACTAAAGCCTAATTATTTTATTTATGCCTTTTTTGAATAACTCATAACGGTTGCTTTCTCTTTGGAAATTGTGCATCCAAGATTTTACCATTTTATTCTTCAGTGATGCATTTTTTTTCTCAGATTATGCAATCAAAATGATTTTAATAACAAGTTTTTATTTAGTTTGATATTTCATGGGTACTTTGGTTTGGTTTTGTACTTTAAAAGACTGTATGTCTCTCTCTTCCTGATTATTGGTGGACAATATAAAAATTAAATATTATTCTTCAATCTGATTTCTTAATACTGGAAGGTTTGGCTGAAATGTCAAAAATGTAGAAACTGTGAAAAATACCATAGAACATTTCTAAGTATATATTTATAGGGAAAATGTTTTTCATTAGCGGAAAGGTTAAAAAAAAATAATAAAAAAAAAAAGCATGGAAAGGCAGAAAGGCAGAAAGAAAGGCAGAAAAGCAGAAAGAGAGAGAAAGAGAGAAAGAAGGAAGGAAGGAAGGAAGGAAGGAAGGAAGGAAGGAAGGAAGGAAGGAAGGAAGGAAGGAAGGAAGGAAGGAAGGAAGGAAGGAAGGAAGAAAGGGAGGGAGGGAGGGAGGGAGGGAGGGAGGGAGGGAGGGAGGGAGGAAAGAAGAGAGAAGAAATAAATATATACATATAATGTTTCCCTCTGTTTAACATGTATATTTAAACATTTATGAAAATTGTAAAGAAATAACCCAGAACATTCAAACACTGTGATATTTTTAAATGCAGGGTGACAAACATCAGATTCCAATGTTTGATGACCTAGTGAGTAAAATATTTATCTTGGATTTGTTTCGATTTCTTCCTTTATTGGATCAAATTTAAACTGTCCACAAAACTGTTACTGTGAAGAAAAATCAGCTGTCTGCTAACACCACTCTCTGGCCATTGAATGTGGAAAAGGAGGGGGAAAAAAAAAAAGAAAGTGGGAGAAAAAGAATTTATGAACCGGTACTGGAGGAGGATAAACACTATTTTGCCAAAGTCCATAGGCTGTTGGTAAGCAAGCGAGGTTAGGACTGGCTGTCGCTTTGTAATACCAAAGCAATACAAATAACTCTGAATACAAGCAAATGGCACATAGGTCAGGTTTTTAAACGTGAACACATGCTCCAAAGGAAACCATAGAGAACTAAAAGTTGTTCCTGTTTTGTTAGTTTAGATTCTGAAAGAAGCTTTTGTGTGTAAAGATGTAACACGATCCCATGCCTGGAGCCATGCCCTGTGGTACACAGAGTGCTGTGTTTGTCCCAGGGTACCAAAGGTAGAGAAGCTTGCAGGACTTCTGTACCCGGGCTGGCACCGGCTTTTGGGAGATGTGATTTACTTTTACCAGAATGATAATGAAATGAGCCTTTCTTATCAGTCTGCAGGGGGATTCAGCAGAAAGAATGGGAGCCCTGATGAAGGTAAATCTTCATGATCATTGCTTTAAAAAAAAAAATAAAAAAAATAAAAAATTAAAGAGCAGTTCTGTTTCAGTATTATAAACTCTCCTCTTTGAATACCTTCCAGAAATCTGCTGGTTTAATTTCTTAGTCCCATCTGTTTCCCTCTCACTGGCTATATTTGTTAGTATTTCCTCAAGCAGCATGTTGTATTGCCCTTACTGTGCTGGAGGAAAAGGGCATAGATTGATCATTTTACAGGACAGGGAAACGTTTATTTTGGGCTGGAGTAGAGAGCATTTCCTTGCTTCTTGCCCAGAGTTATAGCAAAAAACTTCTCCAGGAAAAAAAAAAATAAAAAAAAAATAAAAAAAAAAAAATAGCAGAGCCTGTTTTGGTATACCAGGGGAAAAAAAAAAAAAAAAAAAAGGCAGCAATGTCAGGAGGGCCATTAGGCTGCTTATCTGTCTTTCTACTTTGGCACGTGAAAGCTCCCAGCTCAGCATGCCATGTGTCAAATCTATCATTTGATATGTCAGGAACCATTATTCCCTCTTTTGTCACCAGTTTTGACCAAAGGATGAAAAATTGCTGTCTTACACAGACAAAATTATTGCTGAAAAAAAGGGCAACTATGGCACATAGGAGTAGGCCAAGGTGAAACCTGGGGAAACTCTCTTTAGATTAGGTCTGGGTTAAGAGAATATTGATCTGTGTGCTAAAAACTGTTGATCTCTCTCTGAGCAGAGGATGACAAATGGTAGCAAACAAAAAATTGAGTGTCTCCAAGGACATTTGAGCTGCTCTCTGTTTTCTGTGAGTATTTGTTTGGTTTGTGGGTTCTGCTCCAGGGATTTAAACTAAAATAAGCAAATATTAAACAGAAAGGAAACAGCCTCAAAATGATACAGTGAGAAACTGCAGGAAGACTACAGTCAGTTAGAAATTAGGCCTGGTATTGAAAATGGTAAATGGCTTAAGCATAAGAAAAAGAACGTGTTAACTGCAGAAGTTGAACATATTGAAATTTTTAGGTGTTTGGGGCCAATTTTATTCTTTGTGACATTTATGTAGTTTTGTTATAGCAAATGGGATGTAAACTATACTTCAAATACCATATTAAAATGTTATATTAATTTCTGGAACATTCATGTCAAGCATTGTCAGCAGCACAAATCCCATGAAACTCCTCATAGGTGATTCACAAACAAATTATGTTAAAGTTTCATAATAGTCTGAGCATCTTCTGAAACCAGCATCAATCCCCCATATTCTTCACCGAACATACCCAGAGACAAGAAAAGTGGAGGAGGGACAAAATCCATCTCCTATGCTCAGATGGTAGAAGTAGCAGTAATGGTTGACCCTGCAAGCACCCAAGCAGGACAAGTCACATTTTCAACACATAGGAGAGAAGAAGCAGGGGGACAAAACTGTGGCCAGGGTTTTTTAGTTTTACTTCCAGTTTATCTATGGATAAAAATGGAACTCTGAGTTTGAATTAAATTGGGTATAATGGTTATGAAAGGTTCTTTTGGCCTCTGGAGATCTAAAGAGTGTTAAAAACTAGTGCCGTATATAACCAACACTGGAACAGGGATTTGTTTTCTTAACGATGAGACCCAGAGCAAGTGTGACTCTCCAAGTTTGTGTTGGCATGAACTTTGGACCTCCTAAGGCCATCTTGTTCTAACAATGCCTGTGATTCAGAGTTTCGTCAGTGAAAGTTTCTCCCCCTGTTCCTGCCCACAACTGCCAAGAGTCATGCATCTTCTCTGACCTTTCTGCATTTGGCAGTGCACATTTGTCATCCACACACTTTCCTATTTTCTGCTCCTTCCCACTGGAGGTCACTGCGGCAGAGGAGTTGTGGACAGCTAATCCAAGTGTCCAGTAAAGTCGCACTGCACCAGCACAGGTAACTAGGAGCAGGTCAGAGTAGATGTGGCTGACGTGTACCATTTTGAACCCCTTAGTGAGCAGAAAGGTCAAAAAGACACATGGAGCTTTTGGATGGATGTGATAGAATGAAGAGAAAATGCCAAAGAGATATTAAGGGTCCCCACCTCAGCTGAATTTGTCTAGTTGTTGTAGAGGTGGCCTGAATGCTCACCTGAATGCAAACCTGAAAGGATTGCTCTGCTAAAGAATGTCATTTTATCAAAACTGAGAGTGAAGTATTCCAGAATTGATCGAGTTTTGGTAAAGTTACAGCTAATTCCTTGCTGATTTCCTGCCAACTCACCTGCTTCCTTCCTTTGCACTCTGACCCTGAGCTGATGGAAAACCATAATGGTTCCCTGGCTCCTAAACTCTTGGGCTCATCTACACTCCCACATCTCACCCGATGAGATGACACAGAGCAGAAACTCATTCCAGGGATATAAACTTTTTTTTTTAGGAGAACACTGATATTCTAGACGAATATTATGTGGCTTTTAATGCTAAGCATGGCAACCTAGCATGGAAAAGTAATTTAGTCCTACAAATCTTTCACAACAAATATTTGGTTTGACCATTTTGAGACTAAGCAGACAAGTTCTGGCACTCTTTGCAATTGGCCAGAAAATAAAGGTATGTAAATACTGAAAATGTTACATCATTGTGAGCTAGTACTCAGTCATGACCTGCTTAACATTGGTAGAAATTCTTTGAATATTTGAAACGTATTTTCAATGTAAAAAATATCTTTTTTGAAACAGATAATTTGCTCATATAGTTCAGTTGTGACAATTTCACTCCTTCTCTCTTACAAGAAAATTAAAATATGTTCAAAAATATCCTTTTTTGTTTAAAATTGTTTCATTTCTGTTTTTCCAGATAATAAAAACAGTTCTAATAATTTGGTTTCCTGAAATGAAGAAGGAGATGGAAATTGTTAGATTTTTTTTCCCCATCAAGTTTGTCTGACTGACGAGCCAGATGTACTTTCCTTTCTCTTTGCATTGTTTCTAGTGAAGTTAAATCCAGGCAGATGAGGTGGGCAGAGAGCAACCCTAAGCACATTTCTTTTGAAATATTTAGATTTGTTAGATAAACAAGCCATACAAAGTTCTTTGTTGGCAGTAGCTCTAAGGATCTAGCTCTACAGATCTTTTTCCCTAGGAGGGAAAATACCAGTTCACTGCACAAGGTAGTCATATACACCTGTGGATGTGTCATTGCAATTGGTTCTTTTTCTCTGAATGTTTTGGAAAGCTCTGATTTTGGTTATATGCTATCACAGTAGGATCCTTTCAGTTTGACATTAGCTCACAGGCTAGTTGACAAGCTCACAATGATGGACAAAAGAGCTGAGTTTGTGATAAAGAAGCAGTTCTTCCTTCTGCCCCCTATTTTTCTTTTTCTTTTCTTTTCTTTTCTTTTCTTTTCTTTTCTTTTCTTTTCTTTTCTTTTCTTTTCTTTTCTTTTCTTTTCTTTTCTTTTCTTTTCTTTTCTTTTCTTTTCTTTTCTTTTCTTTTATTCTATTCTATTCTATTCTATTCTATTCTATTCTGTTCTATTCTGTTCTATTCTATTCTATTCTATTCTATTCTATTCTATTCTATTCTATTCTATTCTATTCTATTCTATTTATTTTATTTTATTTTTCCTCCAGTAGCCATTCTGGCACTTGTCTGACACCTCCATGAGCCAACTTAGCTTACTGCACCGGGGAGAACATAATTCATGATTTTTTGTGTTCACTTTCTGTCTAGTCACTGATCTGAATTGATTTACCAAAGACTGATATGAGTATCAGAGCCATTGGAAGAAATGTGACAGGAAGATAGAGTTAGGGTCAAAACATGGTGGGAGGATGAGGTGGGTGGAAGTGCCAAAGAAATCACTAGCTCAGATCAACTTGTGGAAGAGATGAGGGTGCTGTGGTACTCTCATGTCAACATTGCTCTCAACATTTGCATCACTCCCAAAGGAGTCATAGTATTTGTCCCCATGGCAATAAAAGGTGGCTTAATTTGTACTTGTTTACATTGGGTGGACCTAGCAATGTAGTTACACATTTAAAACCAGAGATGATTTGGAAAAGAGAGAGGAAGGATTTTCCCATTTCTTTTCCCCATTGTTTCCACAATGCATGATGCTACTTGTCCTCATTTCCACAGTTCTGCCCACCTGGACACACCACCACAGCAGGGGAACAGGAGAAAAAAAGAGCTAAAATTTTGTAACACCTTTCACATTTGGGCAGCTGCTACAAAGGCTACCTTTAGCATCTAAGTGATATCTTAGCTTTCTCTAATCACCAACAAATACCATCACAACTGTGGAAAGTATCCCATTGCATCCCAGAATCTGACTGAAGGACATATGAAGCAAGCAAGTATGCTTGTTGACCACTGGTTTCTGAGTACAGGATATTTTCCTTGCTGCTCTGGAGTCTTTTCTATTTCTCTGGTTTCAGTTTCTTTCTGGACTGATAGGACAAAGTCTTGCAGTCTCACTGCCAAGTTAAAAAAAGCTTCTTACAGTTTCAGCTGTGCTTAATCCTTCTTGTACAATCTTGCCACGATCTTTCAGAGCCACTTGAAGGGACAGAGGGAGAGTGTTGCTGTTTCTTGCAAACCTCTAAAAAGGTGGAAAACTTTTGCTTATTAAAGTGGCAGAAGCAGTGTCCTGAGATTTGATGTTTCTCTACCATCAGTGAATGTCTCACAAATGGAGCATCCCTGCTTCTACATGATGTATTGTGGTATCACATGAAGAGCTGATAGCAGACAGTGAATGAGTGAATGAGATGAACTGGTGTGTAAGTTGAGAAACTATACAGCTGCATACTTTCCAAAATGAGCTCCAAGGAGTACCCAGATAAGACCTCCACATATGTCAGAAACTGAATCTTGAAGTCAAATTTTCTGTTGAGCTTCTGAAATGTAGCTTCCAAATTGCATATATTACTAGATACTAAAATGGATAAATATGATTAGATGATTTTATGATTTCTACTGTTTTTTAACAAATTAATAAAGATACTTCAGTGTCGTATCTTTACACACATAAGCATGTTAAATTCTTTTATTTTTCACCTTAAATTTCTATCAGTGACCCAGTTTAAAATTACCATGTCTTTCTACTGACAATATCCTATGAGTGGCATGTGTTTGTTTGTGAGTTAAGTCAGCTCTAGATCACAAATTCCCAAACATTAAGATTCTGAAAACACTTACTAGACCAGCATGTTGGTTTTCCTGGTAGCACAGGATTGTTCTCTTCAGCTTCTTGGAGTGCTTCCATCAATATGGTATCTAAGTGTCTTCTAGAAGTGTGTAACTGACAGCTGTCACATATGATTCATGATTTCTTCTGAAGGAAAATATTTTGTGTGCATTAAAAAAAAAAAAAAAAAAAAAAAAAAAAAGTAAGGAAAAAGATGATAGCTGTATAAATATAATATTACCTTCTCTAGGCAAGGAGCACATCGATAACCACACTGCTACTGTAATGTTACTTTTGATGTTGCAGTTGCATCTTTAAGTGAGAGTGTTTTGAGCACAGCAGTTCAATGGTAATTTTCCATATCTTGCAGTTTGCTATTTAAACATTAAGACACATATTTCGTATCTGTAATTCCTCATTTTATGTACTATTTTATCTCAGTTCTGTTTACATGCTTCAGTCTGCTTTTGTACATCTTTTTATTAAGCAAAAATAGCTGTTTTCAACAGAAGTGTATATATTTGTCCGAAACTTAAATTTTCATTAATTTATGAATATATATATTCAAAAAAAAAAAAAAAAAAAAAAAAGTCTAGGAAGTATTTCTAGCATGCCATCATGTCTCAGTTAGCAACATTAAACCCAAGCACAACTAACATATAATCTTTGACATTATTTCATTATTTTTAAATCTTTATTTTTAAGATAACTTAGATGTCCTAATTTCCATGAGAACCAAAAATTGCTGTAAGCAATTATTTATGTGATAATTATTATTATTCATTATAAAGCTATTTATCTTCTATTCAAATATTAACCAGATTAAGAAAAAATATATCATAAAAATGACTCTTGCAGCTTATGGCCCTTAAACTCCAAGGACATAAGTTATCTATACAGGAATATATGCTTCCCTTCTGCTTTAGGCAAAAGCTTATAAAAAAGTGTTGCTCTTCAATCAATTGACTCATTTTTTTCATCTGTTCTCACACATTCTGGAGCTCTCCTTGTATGTAGAGGGACAGAAAATGGCTGATGTACAACCTTAAAACTTTACAAATACTTCCTTCTTTTATTGGTCTCCTTTAGCTCTTATGCATGGGTACATGAATGTGTTCATACTCTCTAATGCTTTAATATTATTACATTGGTGTGTATTTATTGTCATATGAAAAGTAACTTGATACAGCATATAGTTATGTGATTATCAGCAATGATATTAAAAATATATATATATATTTAAAAACTTGAAAGTAAAATGAGGAATCATTACTATAAAATGTATGGGAATGAATTGTCGCACTCTTTATTTGTGCCTGGACATTTGTGAGATATAAAAAGAAATCTAACATGGCCTTATAAATCAGTTGGTCTAATTTAGTACCACAGCTATTCTGGATATATCTGTGCAATACTTCAGAGAGCAGTTAAAGTTATGTCTTAGTTACACTTCTGTACCTAAATACATTGGTATATCTTTTATGCTTGAGCAGAGCACTGAATTTCCTGCAGTTGTGAAGTTTGATTTGGGGGAAGCTACAAGAGCCTTAGAATACCTCTTATGGTGGAATTACTGGTTTATCTTTGCCTTAAAATAATCTTTTGAACTGGATTCTTCTCAGATGATGCTAATTTTCTAAGGGCTGAGTATCTGAACCAAGCATGGTATGTGAGCTTTTCTAGTCTGTGGAAAGAAGGAAGCAGAGAATGGGTTGTTCCATCTATTTTAGAAACACTTGTTTTAGGATGAATTGCAATACAGATTAATGTCTTCATTGATCTCAGGGGAATCCTGCGAGCATAAACAAACTCCTGACATTTGGGGAGTTGAAACAAAGATTTTCATTGCTTCACAATTAACATTTTTTAATTTTTTGAAACAAGCTCTGTTTTAAATTCTGTATATAAGAGTATGAGCATATGCATAGGTGTTGCACTGGTTCTACTCCGACTCAGCTATACATGGGGCCAGATCACTTCTGGATGCCATGTTAAAACAGCAGCCTTACACAGTGCTTGCTTCTCACTGAACAGGATGGGCATTGCTTTGCCGGTAAAATGGTGTGGCACAGGTATCTCTTCTCCAAGGATGGGCAGAGTAAATGCACCTGTGTCTGCACCCAGTGCCCCCAGAAAAGATTAGTCATTTCAGTGCAGCATGGAATTTTTCTCCTTACATCTGTGTAAACAAAAGTCAAATCTGACCTGGTTCCTTTTCCAACTCCTTGGTGTCAACAATTAGATTTTAAAATGTAATGTTTTCCCACATAAATGCAAAGCTGTGCCTTTGAAACAATCAGCTGAGTAATTCACTTCATCATCCCCCTCTCCTCTTGTCACTTGTGAAGCACCCAATTCCCTGAGGAGATGGGTTTGTCTTTGCACTCCTGAACACGTCTCCTCAGGCAAGTCATTTTTTACAGTGCAAATGAAGTTTGAGTTATTTTTAAAGAATCTTGGTTTCATTTTTGTGGCAGAGCTGTGAGCAGTAGATCATTCATGCCCAGAAGCCATACTGCAATTTCATATCACAGGCTTTCTGACCCTCTCTGCTCATACCTGGACCAAGGTATATGGGTTCCTCTAAACATTATGATCCTGTTACCTAATTAACTCTATTGTCCAAATGCAGAGACCCAATCAGCCTTGGGGTTTCATTGCTTACAAGTATCTTGCACTATAAGGAGTACTGCACAAGCAGTACCAGCCCAGGCATGCCTGTTAAACATGAATTTCTTCTGGTTTCACAGAAGACCTTGGGCCATCGTGTTTTCGATTGAACAGATACTTATGTTCTCGCCATGTAACTCCTGGTACTTTGACTGACTGCTATTCTTTGCTTAGTCTTGGACTGAGGTTCATCTTGCCTGATTTAGGTGCCAAAATTAAGCAGTTTAAGATGGCTAATTTAGCTAGGAATAAATTACTATCTAAGATAGCTATTTTAGGATGGAATGAATTGCCTTCTGGAAGTGCTTATCTGTATCCATTAATTATAGAGGCAGGCTAGATGACTTGCTTAAAACAAACACTTAACATTAAGATGGTTAAAGGTAAGTGAAATGAGTCCCACTCTTGTGCAGGAATAAATGAATTTAGACAACGGAAACACAGAGCTCCTTTGCTTAAGGCAGAGCATTTTCCCCTCACAGTCTGTGGCTGGCCAGGAAATGCAGACTGTCACAGAGACTTATTCCAGCAATAATTGTTGCCATCCATCTAATTTTTGTTGATACAATCATAATTCTGATCTTTTCTAAAAGAACAACAAAATGACCCACTTAAGAAAGATTCACTCGTCTATCTATAAATTACTTTTGCTTATTTAGAATTGTCCTTGGGATTTCTAAGGTGGATTTCATGGAAAGGCAAAAATTTACTTTCCTATACTTTTGATGTTGTCTCACAATCACCCCAGAAATCAATCTGCGTTCCTTCTTTGAGCTTCAAACTGAATTACATCTTGACTCCTTTTGTGCAATTAGGAAAGTTATTCATGTCTTTCTATCAGTGACTCCATTGCAAGATTAGGAAAAAAAAAGTCTCATGAATCAAACAGAAAGTTTGTGACGCTTATTGGGAAATGTTTTACGGATGAAAAAGACTTTTGGAGTACAAATTATAGTAGCGTATTATAAAGTTTGTGTGTGTGTGTGTGTGTTCTTTCTGCTTTCCTGTTTGTTAGGTATGCTAGACCATGAATGTCAACATTTTCTCAGACTGTATTGTTATTTCAACAACATTATGCTTTATATAGTATGTTTTTACTGATTCAGTTACTTTTTGGGTCATGTTGCTTCAAACAATGATATCCAGTAAGAAAAAAAAAATAATAATAACATTAAGCTTAATCACATACAGTAGAATAATACCAGCATAAGTCTATGCACAGTACTTTCTACATTTACACTCTGTTGCAAGAGAGAAAAATTTAGTGTTTAATAACATAGGGGTGTTTCAAAAACTAAAGAGTGCATGGGTATAGTTAGAGGTATGGCTTTACGTGTGTCACTTCATATGTGGAAGTACAGCTATTGTAACACAGTTTTATCATATGGGAAATCCCCATAAGTAAATATTCAGAAGACCTGTCCTAGGGCAAGAAGTATTAATATAACTTACACTTATTTATTTATGCTTAGCACAAAACATTTTAAATTTGATCTGTGGTTGGTTGTCTTTTTCCTGGTTGTGGCATGGGACAATACTTAGAAAAAGACTTCTGGCTTGCATTTTTCGAGGTCCTTTTAAGATTTTCTGTCGTTTATAGAAAATGGGGGCTGGGAGAGGGGAGCTTGACATCCTTTAAGGCGAGACATCAAGGTGGGACCTTGCAATTTATCATCAAAATATCATTTCAAAAGTTAAGCTCATAAAATAACTAAAGGGAATTACTGTAATCAAACAACAAAATCAGGATACCTGGTTATACCTTAGATATCAAGCACAATGCATCATTACCTACATTCATTTTCTTGTTTGTTTGTTGTTGTTTTTTTGGTTAGTTGGTTGGTTTGTTGTGTTGTTTTTATTTGTTTGTTTGTTTGTTTGCTTACTTTTCATCTGATACTATGAGTTATAATACTGATTATGAAAACTAAACTTACTTAGTAAACTTCTTCAGGAAATTGTAAAGAACTGAGGAAAAAGCAAAATGTTAAAAATAGGCTGAGTAATTTTTTGAAATTACTTCATTTTAGTGGTTAGAAGGAATGAAATTAATTCAGGAGGCAATGGAAGCTGAAAGCAAAAATAGAATTTTGAAGTCTTGAAAATCACCAGTCATGTAAGAGACACTGTTGTGTATCGTGTATGATACAATCACATATCCATCTTATTAAGCATGTAAAACAAGAAGAGATACTCAGCCTTTTTGCCCCTGAGGGCCAAACAGAACTTTACCTTTCCACTTCAGATGAAGTTGCCTATAGCATTATGAAAAAAATGATTAAGAAACCTCTAACCTTTATTGCACTGATACACTTCCTAGATCCTCTTTGATCCCACCACAACAGCATTAGGCCTGTGAGTTGTAGCTAAAACAATAGATGTACCATGATCTGATGGGCAGGATATGCTGATCTAAGAACAAATATGAACCGTTTCTTTCCCTGAAAGGTAGTTTAAAACCTCATTTTATTTGCTGCTCCTTACACTGTCCACCCATTGTAGTTTGCATGGGCAGGGAAAAGAGTCTACCCTTGAGATGGGAAAACTGTTACTGGGAAATCTTTGTCCATTCAGCTACAGAGTGCTTCTGTGGACCCAAGGCTTTCTTGCTGTGAGCAGATGGGTGCAGAAACAGCAGCAGGTGGGATAGACAACAGATAATCCTTTGGGATTCATTCATACCCAGTAACTTGCTGTAGTGGGTCTGGCTGGGATGTTAACTTTCCCTGCGGCAGCTCATACAGTGCTGTTCTCTGCACGTGTAGCTAGAACAGCAGTGGTATCACACCAGTGTTTTGTCTTATGCTTGCGCAGCATCAGGACTCTCTCTAACCCTCCTGGGGGGGATGGGCAAAAATGTGGGAAAGGAACATCACCAGTGCAGCTGACCTAAGCCAACCAAGGGGATATTCCATACCATATGATGTCACACTCAGCAATAAAAGGTGGAAAAAATAAGAAGTGGGGAGGGGTGGGCTCTCGTGAAAACGTCTCTCCTCCTGAACACCGGCTACATGCATTGAGGCCCTGCTTCAAGGACATGGTCAAGCATCATTCATTTGTGGGAAGTAGAGAGTAATTTCTTTCCTCTGCACTTCCACACAGCCTTTACTTTTGTTGTTGTTGTTGTTGTTGTTGTTGTTTTTTTGTTGTTTTTTTTTCTTTTTCCCCCTCCCTGTTCCCTTTTCCTTTTTTCTCCCTTTAGTTAAATTGTTTAATTAATAATAATCTTTCCTTAATAATTATTTTCTCCCTTTAATTAAATTATCCTCATCTCAACCCATGAGTTGTTCTTTCCTTTACTTCTTCCTTTACTCCTCCTCTTCTAAGGAGGGGGAGTGAGAGAGCGGTTGTTGTGGAGTTCAGCTGCCTAGCACAGTAAAACCACCACACTTGATGGACAAGGAAATAAACTCAGGAAATATTCCCCTGAAGGAACACTGAGAGTGAGGGCAGAAAAAACTCTTACTGAAAAGACCAGATGTGTTTGGCCTTGCTTTTCCTTTTTACATTTGGTAGTCTAGAAATTTGGTGCTGGGTGGCTGGGCAGATTCTGCACAAAGGCCAAACTAAAACACTAAGCTTTTTCCGTTGGCAGAGGCTCAATCTTGCCCTCAAAAAGTTCTTTTTGAGCAGCAGCAGGGTCTGTCCATTGACCTTCATAGCAAGACCCAGTTTCCAAAAACAAAAACAAACAAACAAACAAACAAAAAACCCTTGTAAATAATCTCTATCATTTTGCCAGCTGCTCTAGGCATTTAATCTGTCTCTTAAAACTGAAAAATTACAATTGGACCTGACATTTCCTCCTTTCAGGTCAGGTCTCACTCAGGATGTCAATGTGCTTTTCTTGGTTTAGATTGTCTTCAGTGTTCATTTGTTCACTACAGAAGCTCATTTCATTTAAACTGCTATGAAGTGTCTGTTCCTACAATTGACTTCCCTGCACAATTCCTGTTTGAAACAAAGGGAAGTCTGTGAGTGAATTAATTCTAACAAATTAGAAACAATTAATTGCTGAAAATAAGAGCTACTACTCAGTTCTTTCTAAAATTATATTAGGAGGACTTTTTGGGGACGCGGTGTATGTGTGTACTTTTAAAAGAGGTACTACTATAGTAGTCATCCAACTACAGTATTACTACCTACCTACCCACTACTCTTTATTAAGGGCAACTCCCATATTAAAACATTTAGAAATAAAATACAGATAGATGATGAAATGCTAGCTGTTACCAGGCTTCTTAAATATATAGTACTAGCCAAACTCGTAAGAATATTTTCACCTTTTTATATTAAGTCCATAGCTAAATGCTAGCATTTAGCATATATAAATGATTGTTTCTGCATCCATTTTTCTGCTGATATTTGCCTTTTCACCAATTAGAAGCCTCCTTGCCTTCCTGACAAAAATATGATGTGAGGCTAGATAAAAACATTTGTTTAAAATACAAATTAAAATCCTGTCCTGGCCATAACTTTTGCACTTTTGATAGAGCCTTTCCCAGAAATAAAGTGGTAGGGATGCAGCACTACTTTCTTCAAACCTCATGTTTATTACTGCTGCTCCTTGACTTCTACTAAAGGAATCATTTTACCGGCATGCTGAAGTCAAAACAAGCAGTCAGATTTCTCTGTTCTGACTTATCTTTGACAACGATAAGATTCATTAGCAAAATCTGCACAAAGGTTGATGGCATGTCCTGGGGCCCATGGGTGAATCATATTTATCTATCATATACGATTATGCCCAACCAAACTTTACACATCTACACATGTTTTTCAGAGACTGATACATACATAATCATTGTCTGTATGGACACAGGACCATGCTTTCTCTGACATAAATGTCTGCAGAATGGAGTGCTGAAAAAGAGATGAATGAAACTGAGGTGCCATAGAAAATTGAGAATTAGTGAGGCTGGCTGGGAATGATGAAGGAAATAGAGTTTATACTTTGTTTCTTGCTTAGTGCTTGATCTTCAGCAAAATCATTTCAGAAGTTCAGAAAGAAAAAAAAAAAAAAGAAGGGGGGGGGAGTACTCAGTGTTCCTTTTAGTACATTTTTTTCTTTTCTCTTATACTTTTTAAACTGCTTTCCCCAATCTACATAGATATGTTAAGTTCTCTGAAATTATTCAGATAACATCCAAACCATCCTAGAGATAGCCATCTCTAGGTTCTACAATGTGTGAATACTTCTAAGGAGCCTTATTAAAAACATTTGCTAAAGAAAGACCTATTTTTACTATGACTACTTGTATTTTTCATTATCATATTTTTTGTATTGATGACATCAATTGAACAGGACAGATTCTAAGTTAAGAAAGAGTAAAGTCCACAACATCTTTATCATGTAAAATTTGTCCACGTTTAATTATACAGAGACATTAATCCAATCAGATATCTCCTCTTTTTTCTTAATACACCTTATATGTATTTTCTATTTAAAATCTTTGAAGCCAGATATAGACTAGTATTTTTTTCCCTTTCTTAACCTTTTGATCAGCCCATATGTGAGACTTTATTTTCAAGGCTTATTAGAACTTACTTTCCATGTATGATGCTATTCAAGTAATGTAAAAACTACCTGAAATGAACCAGCATACTTGTGGTGGAAGTGATGAAATGCAGATTCATACAGTGTGGTTTATATAAAAATAAAGCAGCAGACAATAGGCCTGAATATTATGAACAACATGCTATGTTGGAACACTGGAGCATTCCTATGTTTTACTACAGTTAAAAGTAGTTTCTGGGAGAATGATATATGTCCATTGATCATCCACTGAAGTCAATGGAAACAATTCCATCGACTTTGTTAAGAGCTGTACCTGACTTATTGCTAATTTTCTATTTCAGGTAGTTTTATTATAATAGATGTGCATACAGCGACACGAAGTTATTCGTTTATATATGAGAGGGGTCAACCTAGCTTAGTACTTTCTGGACACATTCAAAAGCTTTTGAAATGTCCTCCAATAGACAAACTTCAATGAATATCAGGCAGTTTCCTAGATTACTGTAGAGTGTAGATAAACTTTTTTTTTTTTTTTTTTTTTTTTTTTAACCTAAGTGTAGCTTCTGGGACAGATTTTCTCATGTAGACAACATGATCAGAAACTGTTCCTTCTTAGGGCTTAAGTCATGGCTGATTTTCACTTCACTCCAGAATGTTACTTCACCTCAGGACCTGAGCTGTGAGAACTGATTCAATTAACAAGGAAGACCTGAGACTAGGCTCCAAAACTTATATTTTAGCTGAGAAAGACCCTTTTGCATGTGGATGTCTTTGGATTTCTGCATGTGGACATTCAATGCATGGATTAAGCAGGTTGGAGTTCACCAAGTTTGCATACAGCTTTGTTGACATAGGAACATTGGTATTGAAGAGCAAGATATATCTTTTATTGCTAATAGCATAGGTTTACAAATGTGACACAAAGACCAATGCCAGAACTTTAAAGAATACTGCATATATTGCTGCTCCCCTTGCTCACACCCTTGAGGACCTCCTATGACTGCACTATTTACATTAACCATTCAGCACCTTTCAAGAAGAGTTCAATATGATGAAAATCAGAAAAAAAGCTTTAGCAGTGCTTTCTTTAAAATACTATATTCCCCTCATCAGCTTGTCTTTTTTTCTATTTGGCAACCACAGCTTTTTATCACCCACACTTTAAAATGAATTAACATTAATCTCATTATTTTTAATAGTGACTCCAATTTACTGTATGTAGTTCCTTATGTCAGAATCCCTTTTTCAGTGCATTAATATTACAAGATTCCAGGACAGATCTGGAATCTGGAAGAATGTTTGTTATTCATTTAAATTGGGAAAACTAGGATAAAATAGGTTAACATAGTTTGATATGTCGTACAAAAACCTGCTTTTGTCTCCATTAAATATATATATTTATATATGTAAATAATAATTTGTAGTTCACAATTACCCTGTAGTTTAAAATTACTTTAAAGGAGGTTGTAGCAAGGTGGGGATCAGGCTCTTCTCTCAAACACCACGTGATAAGATGAGAGGTAATGGCCTCAAGCTGTACCAGGGAAGGTTAGGTTAGATATTAGGAGAAATTTCTTTACCGAACAGGTTGTGCAACACTGGAATAGGCTACCCAGGGAAGTATTTGAGTCACCATCCCTGGAGGTCTTCGAGAAACATGTAGAACTTAGTAGTATGGTGTAGTAGTGGAATTTAGTACTAGATTAAAGATAGGACTAGATTATCTTAGATGTCTTTTCAAACTTGAATGACTCTGATTCTATGATTTTCTGTGAAGTGTATTTGCTGCTGGTGGCTAGTGGGAGTCACTGAGAAGTCAGTCATCTGTATCACAACTATTTTAGTCCTGGTAGAGGAGGTTAAAGAGACTGAGCATGGCAAAAATGCTGTGGAATGGTACTTGTACTCTTATTTTCTTAGCCAGGCTTCAATGGGAAAAAAAAAAAAAAAAAAAAAAAAAAAAAAACACAGTATGACCTAATAGTGGCTTACTGGTGATCTTACATATCTTACTTACAATAGTGGCTCACAAGGTGATCTTTGTGATCTTTAGTATTAGTTATGAATCTCCAACTTCGGGCCTTTGAAAATATAGAAATATCTATTACTAATCCAGCTTTAGTCTCTGGAAGTGTGGATACATCTGAAAATGAGAAAATCTGACACAACACTTTTCTCTGAAAGAATTCAAGGGAGTGGAAGCAGAGGACATTTAGATATTTATTTTCCAACATGAGGCTTAACCAGAAAGCCTGGATTTCCTTCATTTATTGTATTCCTTTCCCTAGGTATCCCCTACTGAGAAAGACAGAAAATGTTTGCTTTGTGTTTACTTTGAACACTTTTACAAAGTGTTTACTTTGACCCCAGGTGTCCTTCTTGTGTTCCTGTAAAACACCAAGGTTACATCTGCAAAGATTTTAGTTTCAGAAGCCTGTAAATTTGGTATATTTGAGTCTGCTTCCTATCAATGCCTGAGGAGAATCCCTTGTGCCAGCCCCATGGGTTTCAGGACCTTTCTCAATCCCAAGTGAAATGGTTGTTCCAAGCCCCTACATTACCACCACAGTGGCAAGCTCCACAGGTAAGCTGCTCTTGTGGTTATAAGATACCTTCAGTAAGGTGAAAAAATATATGTTTTAGACAAGTTCTAAAAACGGTAGTCTACTGGAAAACACAGAAAAGTAGTTTTGAGCCATGTCAAGTGAGCATATTTGTGGAGAAGTCACCAGACTGGGATGAAACGCCAGGTCTGGTAGAACACTGCACCACTTCAGTATTCAGCACTGCAGAAAGATAAATACTGGAAAATAAGAACAGCTAAAAGCAGAGAAAAGTTACATTCCTGGGAGCAGAACAGTAGAAGGAAAATGTGATAATACTGTTGAACCAATCTTTTTTTGGTGGTGTTAGCATTTGCCACACACATATATTGCATGGATTTGGCAACAGATAAACCAGACTCATCAAGCAGCTGCCAAATATGACTCTAACTGGAGCTACAAGAAGTACTGAGAGATTAGCTTCAGGCATTGCTACACATGTGAGGTACGTTTTGTATGAAAACCCAGAGGGGCAATTATTTACCTTTCTTTCACAGCATTTTTCTCCTTTCTGAGACTTGCATTACTCTGTTTGCAACTGAAGAAAAAGAGAAGCATCTTCTATGAGGTATGCTTTTTGCTCTATATGCTGTCACATTCCCATGTGTGAAGACATTACCTGTTTAGTAGTCCCAGCTGTAACACCTGCTGCCACCCAGACAGCATCAAGGGGACTAACACCGAATTTTCTCTATTCATTGTTGTGGTCATTATGTATATTGCTATATCTAATAATTGAGTTATAAACACAGAATCTCTCTGAAGAAAGGTACCTTATTCCATGTAAATATTAGTAATATAACAATTCTGCCTATAAGACTGTGTAGTGTTAAGGCTAGCCCTGAGACTCTGACAATTAAACACGTATATCATCTGTCTTGTATAATCTATGTAAATCTACGATTCTATGATTCTATGATCTGTCTTGTGTAAATCTCTTTTCCTACAAAGAGAAGATTTGGTGCCAGTGCTTATCACATGCAAATGTTTTGTTGTTTTTTTTTTTTTTTTTTTTCTTTTTCTCTATTCAGATTTGAAAAGCATACTAAAAAAAAACATATGAAAGGACCTAAGTAGAGAGGCTTGGTTTAACAGGTGGACATGTTGTAGGTGAAATGCCATAACTCCAGAAAAACTCAGCAATACCAAGACAAAAACATTAGAAAATGTAGATGAGGATGACAAAAACATTACGATAAACCGAGGTAGCCAAACTCAACTGATATCTCAACAAATGACATAGGTACATGTTTATTCTAAGACTGAATTTAGCAGTAACACAGCATTATCCATCAAGGAGTGGAAAGACATGGATGAAAAACATCTTTGTATCTTTATAATTTTGGGACTGAGAACCATTATATTGCACCCTATCAGTGCACTCCTGTCAGTGCTGAGTTTTGCACATCTAGAAACATACATGTATGTGGTTATCCCAGAATTGCTTGGACTGATTTAATCATCCAGCAAAATATCTAGGTGTCAAATAAAAACTGTCATATCATAGACACACTGCTGGGACCTCAGTCAGGTAGTGACCTGTATAACCAAGTCATAAGGCTGCAGTAAGAGCCTGTGAAGTCGATAGCAAGGGTAAATTAACAGTCTCAGATCCTTCTAGTTAAAAGCACACAGTTCGAGCCTGATTAAATATGCAATGCCACAACAGCCACTGTGATGACACAGAATGTAAATCAGGGTAGAAAATCTGTAAAAAGCCAAATCTTTTTTATTCTTATTTCTATTTTCTGATTACACTGTTTATTGTAGAATTTAACATTTTAAAAATAATTTAAAAACCACTTTATTATATACTTATTTTTAATAGCATATACAGTAGTAATGACATTGCTAAAGATAATAATTATTATATTTTAGTTTTTTTAGATGATAGCAATCTTATTCAGCTATTATCAGAATTATATCCCACAAATTCAAACCTTCTGAATGCCTTGAGGACAGTGCCTTCATCCTTACCATTGTGTGCTGCATCTCTACAGTGTTTATGCTTGAGAATCCCCAAGTGTTTTAAGATGAGTTTCCTCTGTATTTTGCATTCTTATTTACTTTTTCTCTTCTTACTAGCACAGTACTGGTGAGATGATGATTGGACAAGATGTTAGTTCAGAAAAAAAAATCATTAATGTAAGATGCTGGAAAGACTTACAGATATCTGAGTGAAGTTTTGCACAAAAGATCTTGTATCATCATCCAGATTTTATTCAGGAAATTTTAAAATTCACTTTAATTTTATCTTCTCTTAATGTCACCCCATATGAGATCAATGTGATCCACGCATCCTCCTTTCTTCCACTCTTCTCTTATTCATCATCGTGACAATAACAATTTCTCTTTCATACTAGTTTAGAGGAAAAACAGCTTGATTCATATTTGTGTGGGTGAAGGGAAAAGCAAATCAGAGATGAGTTTTGCACTGGGCCATGAGTTCTGAGGTCTGCATTTTCTGCTTCTCTTTGGCACCAGGACACAAAACCTGAAGATTTGATGTGACTTCTGTGAAGACTGTGTGTCCTCTAATCCACGTTCCCTCCTTTTCTCCAGCAGTTTCATGGTTCCAGTGCAACAGAGATACCATGACAGGTCACAGCTGTGTGGAGGGAAGTGATCTCATAGGCAGAGAGGCAGAGATCTCATATCGCACTGAGAGGTTTAAATATCGATATGGAGACCTTGAAGTGGATAAATGTGGCAATTTGCTTTGCTAAGCAGACATTCTGTTGTATTTTCACCCATGTGGAGCTTTTTTAGGGCATACGGCTTAATTTCTAGGTCTGAGTTGCAGTAATGCAGCCTGGAGGTCACTAATGCAGGGATAACTGTATGGTATGATTACTATGCAGATTGCCACATAGCTATGACTCCAAGGGAAAGGAAGGAGCA
This sequence comes from Aythya marila, assembly GCF_965140915.1. NCBI lineage: Eukaryota > Metazoa > Chordata > Aves > Anseriformes > Anatidae > Aythya > Aythya marila. Next base: position 65,613,658 of record NC_139042.1, on the reverse strand, counting down.
AGGGAGAAACATGGCTATTTGAACATATAGTAGCATCAAGGAATCAAAAGGAATCTAAAAGCTACAGACTTTTTTTTTTTTTTTTTTTTTTTCCCTAGATAAATGTGGCAACTTGATGGAACAACTTATTTAAAAATAAATAATTATGATAAATAATTGTGTTAAACTCTTTTATTTACTATTATTCTAAGGAGAAGCTGCAGATATTATTGAAGAATATGAAAAGATAAACTTACTTTAACTCCTTTTTTTAAAACAATTTTTACAATTTTATATGCAATCTGTTTTTGCTTCTCTTCTCTAGCAGGTGCTTGCTCTCATTTGAGATGTGTGGACCTTAGGTACAAAGCAATATTGAGGAAAATATATTTCCTCTTGGTTTTCCAATTAGAAAATATTATTCCCCAAACCATAAACATTACTGGAATTATTCATATAGTTATAGTATTAAAGGTATATTTTTAAGATGTTTGTAGTCATAGCAGCGATTGGACCGCATTACAAAATTGACAATGTCTTTTCATAATTTGCTTTCATGAAGTGAAGCAAGGTAAGAGTTGGAAAACCTACTCTTCTGAAGACTGGCAGGAGGTGGACACCAAATCACAAAGGCAGACAACAATCTTCCACATGACCTAATGTCCAATGGGTCTTTGTTATTTTGGAAGTGCAGAGAAGACAGAGATGTACTAATTGATTATAAGAACACCGTGAGGATATGCATAACTTATAGACACCCATTCAGTGCAGCTGGGAGTCTCGATCAGGATGTTTTGACTCATCATGCTGGGCCTTCATCAGATGATGGAACTAATTTTTTTTTCATCAGCTGATTAAGATTCAAGATAATGAGTTGAAACATGTCAATACTAATTCCCTTCAGGACTGTAGGCAGGATGTTAACTTCCACACACATACACACAGAGGAAACCACAAGAAGCACAGCCTCCCTAGATTTATGTCATTGGTGAAAAAAAGTAAGAATTTAACATGTATACAAATAATAAAAATCAACCCCAAACTAGATGCTGTTATATTTCCTTCCCATATTACTTAATGTGTAACTTGAATGTTTTTGTTTGGCAGGGCTGTGTTTTGAAGGTGGAACATGGGAGGGAAGGGACAATCAGGACTTGTACTGAGGTTGATGTATGACCAAGAGTTTAGTCCTCAGTTACAGCTAATGGGGTGAAAGGCTATGATAAGGCATGTGATCTGAATCAGTAGTGTACTATTCCTACAGCTAGTCAGGGCTTCCCAAATGTGGTTTATAATTCCAGAAGTTGAAAATGGAGAAGTCTCACAATATGAGCCAAGCTTCTTTAACCTATCCACAGAAATGTCAGTATTATTTTAGCAAGTGATTCATAATATCTGTAATACGAAATCTTGTATTTTGTATATTGCATTTTACACAGTAACTGGCAAATTATAGTATAGAATAAACTGAAAGTTAATGATTTGTACTGCGTATCATGGCTGTGATCCCAGCATCTTCAAACCACAAGGACTGGAAGTATGTAGCAATTTAAAATGCAAGCCTCTGTTACCAGAAAAGAGACTGAACTCTTACATGTATGATTAAGGATCACTTCTCCCTGCAGTACGCAGCTGATCTCCGTGTTTCTAAAATAATCTTCTTGCTGGAACACTTTGTTACAATTGCATACAAGCTTTTGGAAAAAGGCAAAGTGCTGCAGAGATGAAAACGTTTATTTTTTGCTTCTCTCTCCACAGATATATCTATACTGTAACGATTTCTAAACTGTCAGTTTCTTCAGACACTATCAGTAGGTATATTAGAGAGCAGGAACTACTACCATTGTGCAATTTACAATGCACTATTGAAGCAGAGCAATTGTCATACAATCTATAAAGACCTACTCATAAACGTCTTCAAAGAGGTCTTAATTGCTGCATGATTTACTACATGAAGAATACCTTCTTTTTTGTGTGTTAGGAAGTATTTTGCTGCAGGAGAAACCTTTTTAGCCAGACTTTTATAGGCCAGTCTTTGCGGTGGTAGCATGCGTTTACTAGCTGTATAATTGGTGGCACAGTTCTTCTATCATAAACATTGTTATCAGTTAATTAAACTTGAAATGGAGCTTTGTTCCACAACATGTTTTGTCAGATTGTTTTCCTTATTTATTTATCATCATAAAATTTTATTTTATGACTGGCAGCTTCTCAGCCCTCCAATAATAATATAAATCAAAACAAGATTTTAGTCTTCATGCAATTTCCTTTTGGTCTCAAAATATGAAACCAGATGTTTTTGGCATGCTAAAGATGCTTTTCATCTTTTTTTAGATTCTTTCAATGCAGTCAAAGTAAATGCATTTTTAAAACCAACTTATGAAAGTTAAATTTCCTTTGTTCGCCTGGGTGTAGTCTGGTTTGCATTGATGCAGCAGCAAAAAGAGACCTTCCAGATAACACACTGGATACCATTGAAGAATTACACATGTGTCTCAAGCCTCAGACAGAAACAGGAATTATATTAATAGCAGATCAGAAGATTTATATTATAATTTAAAACATTATGAATTTTGTGCGTGTGTGTATATGTATCTAAAGGACTTAGCAAGCAGCTAAAGGAAAATTGGACTATGGGACAACTGTATATCCTGCAGTCTCAATACAGTAAGTGGCTAACCTACAATATTTGTTCACACATTTAGCAGCCTTTTCCTGAGTTGAAACAGATTTTTTTTTATTTTTTTTTTATGATGCCCTAACGAATTGTCATCAGTATTTCCTCTAAGCAGTGAATCCTATTTCAACAGACATTAGATCTGGGCCTAAGGCTATTACTAAAGGACCTAAACATTCCCAGGTGGGCCTCTCTTCAATAATAACAGCAGCCTTGAAGGGATTTACTGATACAGTAAAGAATATGAAGTAATAAACAGGAACTGGACCAAAGTGGGACAATTGTTATGAACATTTGCATGCCAGCCCTCTGAATCCTCTGTCATATAATATTAATTCTGGTGTTTAACTCCTGAAAGCAAACAGAAAAGCTTTGGCATTCTTGTGCACAGTGTTTTCATTTTTTTGGTTTTTCATTTTTTTTTTGGGGGGGGGGCGCTGGTTCTGCTTTACAAGCTGGGACTGCAGATGAGCTTCTCTGTATCAGCCCCCACCTCTGAACTTAGTGAAAGAAGGAAGCAGACATTTGTCATTAACCCTGCTCTGGTCCCAGGCACTAGAAAAACTGTAAATTCTGTAGTGAGACTAAACATTCTAAGCCCCACAGAGCTGTAAGTGAATCTGAGTGCTGCAAAAATTACAGGAGAGATGTACATTTGCCTGATTGTGGCATCTGTTAAGTCTCCGTGTCTTGTTTATTCAGGAAAAATTAGTCAAGGAAGAGATATATTACTGGAGGGAAAAAAAAAAAAAAAAAAAAAAAAAAGGAAAGAAAAATTGAATTAAAATAAATGTTATCACTACTTACTACAGCTGGTCACGTTATTTACTCATTCAGGTTTTCTGTTTTGATATTTGGTGAACTTAAACATTAAACAAGCAAAAAAAAAATAAACAAATCCTTCTTTTTGAAATAAAATGAATACCTTCAAAAAGAAGTCCAGAAATATATAAGTCCAGAAATTTACTGCATAAATGTGGTGTTTTCATTATTCTGAAAGTATATCTTTACTCCTTACATTAGTGTTTTTCTTGTTTGTATTTTGGAATGGCAAAAGCTAATTAGGAACTAGGTCTCAGGTGAAAGAGAGTGGATTTCCAAATAGTGTCTATCTAGATGAGAAAAGAAGGACGGAAAGGAAAGGAAAGGAAAGGAAAGGAAAGGAAAGGAAAGGAAAGGAAAGGAAAGGAAAGGAAAGGAAAGGAAAGGAAAGGAAAGGAAAGGAAAGGAAAGGAAAGGAAAGGAAAGGAAAGGAAAGGAAAGGAAAGGAAAGGAAAGGAAAGGAAAGGAAAGGAAAGGAAAGGAAAGGAAAGGTCAAGAGGGAATCTAGGGCTGTCTGGAAGGTGTACATTGCTTTGACTTTGGCAGAAGCTGAAAAAAAAAAAGAGTTCAGCTCCTAAAGACAGAAGAGGAAAGGTTCTAGTGACCAAAGCAAAAGCTCAGAAATGCAGCTGCCTGGGAGTGGGTTTATTAAGAGGAACACAATAAGGCAACGAGGAAGAGAAGGTAAATGTGGGCAGACTGACAGTTTTCTAAGAGCTTTGATTTTCAGTGTTTTTATACAAAGGGTGACATTTAAATAAAACTGTTTTGTGACTGCTACTTCTGTTGTGCAAAACTATATTACCCTCCTCTTCTCCCACATGAGAGTCAAATGGCCACTAAGTTGTTATTTACTTAGAAAAGTGATTGTAAGAAAGAAATGGTGTAGAAGTGTAATCGTTTGGGGGAGTTTAAGTAAAATGTCTGTATGAACGCTACTTGGATTTCACAACATGAATACTGTATGGGCAGTAGGTACTTACTGGTTTCTGGCTTTTCTTTACAGTGAAGAAATGCATCTGTAGAAATGACTGGAAACAAGAAAGACATGAGTACAAAGCTTCAGCTAGTTATTCATAGCCTGTAGGCCAGGGACAGATCATCTACCACTCTCATAACAGTTGGAAATGTTTTCCTATTTACTTTTGTGTTTCTCCCCAAAAAAGTAGCTTCAATACTGTGCCACTTCTGTGACACTGAATGGCAAGGATGCACCTTCACATACCATCAAACTTTCAATCTTTTATTCATCTTTCCTCTCCCTACTTCTTTTTTCACCAGATGAGCCACCAGTGTGCAGAAAGAGTGCAGATATGAGAAGTTCTTCTTTCTCCATGTTAAAATGGGAGGGTAAGCTAGCTATGGTGTACTATTAGCAAGCAGTGAGTGTTGCTTACATCTCTGCATGGTAGCTCACTATGATCTACTTTTTTTTTTTTTTTTTTTTTTTACTTTTTTTTTCTCCATGAAAGAGTGGGTACATTCTACCTTAGTTCTCAGGTTAGTATTTCAAAATCCTAACCTTCACCTCACTGCAATACTGTGCAACACTGTGCTTTTTCTAGGTCACTATCATAATTTGACTCTATATTTTAATAAGCAGATGCTTATTAAAGTGCAACCATGGTTTTGATCATCAGTGTATAGAAATTCCTATACAGAAGATATGTATGCGTTACAGCCATTGAATGGCTGCAAAACTTCAGAAAGAGTTTGCTTAGTTTATAAAATGTTTTATTAAACTCTTGGTAAATACACATTGTTGAGATTTGACATTAACCACCTTCATTCATGATAATAAACACACAAATTTTCCACATGGATATCAGATCTGATTTTTTAATAGGAAACAACTATGTTTATCACAGATTTCTGAATACATCGCACAGATATCAGACTAGATTCATAGTGTTTTGATATTGTCCAGAAGATGTATGTTTCCTTTCCCTAGCCATTTTTTTCATTTGCAACAGTCAAATAAGACATAACAAATACATCCTGCCACGTGGTGGTAGGTCAGATACCTGTGTTATATAAATCTTTATGCTGAGAGTTTATGACATTTTAAACTTAGAGCTTCATTCAACTTGACGATTTTGGCAGCAGCCAATTATGATATTAAACAGTTCACAGAACTTAACCTAAGACCTAAAATTAAATAATTTTTGTAATGACTGATTTGCACCTCTCTCGGTTCATTTAGAGCAATTCAGTTCAAAAGTCTCACCCTTCTTAATTGCTCCCTTTTAATTTGAAGCTCCAATGTCTCTCTTTATTTCTCTACTGTATCTACTTATTAAAAAAATATCAATCAGGAAAAAAAAAAATCTTCTAGGCTTACAGGAGCTATATGGCTGTCCGCATACATGTTGTTGGAATAAAAATCATGGAAATCTTTTCCTGATACTACAGAAATCAAAGTCTGAAATGATTATTTTTTTTACTGTATTATATATTTTTTAATTTGATAAAGGTATTGCAATTATATATTCTTAATATAAAACTGAGATTTCAGTAGATGAAAGATGGAATTTGATGTTACGTACACCAAAAATAAAATCCTGAACTTTGGTCAATGCTCAGGCTCTTCCTCGTTGTTCTTATCCACCTGGTACAAGATTCTTCCTGTTTTCCTTTGTCTTTCTGGAATCTTGGTGACTCTAAAAGGCTGTGTTGTGCTTGATGAGTGATTGTGGAGAAAAGATCATCTTTACAGGTCCTTAGATTAGATTACCACATCTGAAGTACTGCTGACACAAGTAAATGCTAGAAGAATAGATTAGAAGATTAGATAGATAGATAGATAGATAGATAGATAGATAGATAGATAGATAGATAGATAGATAGATGGAGGTTTGGTTTGTTAGTTTGTTTTCCTGAAACTACAGAGATAATAATACAGGAGCTAAAAGATCAGTTTGAAACTGGAAGGCTAGTAAGAGCAGGGCACAGAAGAAATAGGGCCAGAGCAAAAAAAATATAGTTCCATGAACCTTAGAGTAACAGCACGAGATGAAAAGAGGTATTCTCCAAATTCAAAGAAGCCAGAAGTTACTTTTGTGTACCACTATAGATTTACCTAGCCCTGTTTGCTGGAGCTAGAGTTCACCCAGACTTTTACAAAACACCCATTCAGTCACTGCCAAAACAGATGGAGTTATTTCCAGTAGTCAAGTTTTAAAAGCTTACCCTAAACAATTTATATTGCAATGTATAGTTTTGTTATAAAATAAGCTGTATAGAAAAGATGACGTAGAGGTAGTTTGTTAGCAATGTAGAAGGAATTTTTGTTGACCTTTGCATTTTGAAGCAACAACTTTATAATACCTGGTTTTCACATGTGTTTCAATAGAATATGAAACATGGTTTGAACATCTGCAGCACAGAATTTGGCAGATCTTGGGTAAAATATATAGCATCTTGTTTAAAATAGCACGGTATCCTGAGTACCTGGGAGACATACTGACAAGAGAGAGACCTCCCCTCACCCCTTGTTAAATATTTACTACTTGAGTCCTGAACATCTGCAATTAGCTAAGAATGGTGATGTCAGTGGACACTTCCCAAGGTTAGCTGCCTCAATATTTGTATAGATCTAATCTGACCTCCTTTTCTTGAGAAGAGGAACACATTCAAACTCAACAAATTGTCATTGACAAATGACCACAGTAGTCTAAGGATAAAAGAAGGGCAAGTATTCAGTAGAGAAAGAGAAAATGAACATTAACAGAATAAACCTGACCTATTTAGTGTGTGATCACAGTCTGTGATTTCTCAGACTTGGATTATTTGTTATCATATAAAACTCACGATTTGGGGATAATTCTCAAAATTTAGACACCAAACAGCTGCAATTTAACTGTTTTTTTTGTTTGTTTGTTTCCTGAAAGGGTGAGGAAGACTCTGAATATATTAAGATGCAGCACTAGGATTGGGTGCTTTCCAGGTGGCATGCCACTCTGTGTTAAATGCCTCAGCTAATGAATCTCTTTCTATTTTGCTTGCATCAGTTTTGTCAACTATACGCTTTATTGTGGAACTGGCAAAGCCAAAGCACACTAGCCTCATGGTCCCTACTGTATTGCATGGAGGCACCTGAATGTGAGGGGATCAGTGTAGGTGTAGGAGGCATGTTACCCACACTGGGTAACTTGGACTGTTGACCAAGCAGCAGTGGGGAAATCTCCAGAGATCACCTGGGTACAGCACCCACTCATCTGGAAAGAAGAGGCCAAAAAAACAGTTGTGCTGTTACACAACAAAAGGCAATGTGGGAGCAAAGCAACAACGGTGCCAGTCCCTACAGAAATAAACCTAGTAGCCTAAGAATCAGGTTCAAGTTTTCAGCTGTTTCTGGCCAGAACCCCTCATCCCAGTAGAAAACTAAGTGAAGAAACCAAGTTCATTTGAATTAACTGACACTTCATCTCGGCCCAGCCTGTATGAACTACTGTGTTTATTTGTCAGCAGAAAATGAGACCTCTGTTTTTTGATACCAGTTTGCAAGTCAGTAGACAAGGACAAATGTGGAACTGAGGTGATGTATGAGGAGTAGGTGCACTTCATATCTTGTAGCTCTAGAGTCTGAGCATGCTGGAGTTGCACAGTCTATAAGTGACATAAGGAGAAAGGGTTTTTCTATTTGGAGGCAAACTAATGGAGGTTTTTGTCTGCTATTAATTATTATTATTGTCTGATATTAATAATTGAACAGTTTGAGTATGTTGAAATTCATACAATATAGACATTTTTCACTTGTTAGTGCTTCTCTGTTTGTTTTTGTTGTTTGTTTGTTCCTTTTAAATGGGTTTGTTAAAAAATCAAACATCGTTTGAAAATTTCAGTGTATTTAACATGTTATGGCAACTCCTGTTTAAATCTGCTTTCTAGAATGAAATTAAATGAAACAACAGCAACAAAGAAGAAGCAAAAAGGAATATGAAAAAGATAAAAGAAAAAAAAAACAAAAAACAGTTTGTTCTCCTTATTGTTTGTGGAAAACTTCTTTTGCCAAACTCCTTAGAGAGTGTACTGAGGACTAGTCATTCAAACACATATATATATCTTTGTTATTAGATGCATATATGTGTATAAAACAGACAATTCTTATAAATCACCAGTTCTGATCAAATTTTCAACCCTTTGCTGTATAATATTTCTCTATAGCACCTATGAAAAGCTTGATTCTCAAAACTTCATGCACTATTACTTCTCATATAAAGTGATTTATATCACAGTGCATAACTGTTTGTAACATAAAACTCAGAATTTTGAATGTTGAAAGGGGTGATGATTTCATTACAGACTGCACCAGACTACCCATGGACTATATTGACAAAGCAGAAAGTCTATAGAACCATGTTTTTGTGGGATGAAATGTTGAAAAGAAGGCAAATTTAACTGTCTTTTTTCAATGTTAACTCTATTTACTTTCTTTTCACTGAAGCTGAGTAGTTAGTTGCCTATGTAAATATGCATTTATTCTTAAGGTTCATATTTAATGTACCTAAAAACAATCTAAATCTATAGTATATTTATTATATATTATATTTATTGGACATTAGCCATGTAAGTAATGATATTCAAGATTTTTTTCCAGCTATCAATTTTTAAGAAAAAGGGGGAAAATCCAGATATTGTGCTAGTGACAATATGCTGTTATTTGAGGGGGGAGGGTCACTTTATTAGGAAGAAAAATACTTTAATTAGAAGAAATATGTTAATTTCAATAGCAGGTTCTTCATATCTCTGCCCCTAAAAATCCTTGCACACACCTACATTCTTTTCATGGACAGTACAAAGGAGTATAATAGATGCCTATAAAAGTAACTAGTGAAATTCTGCATTAGGATAATCTGTCACCCATTTCCATTTTTTCTGAAGAAAGCAAGCATAATCAAAAGCCTAAATGACAAAGAGTTGACAGTAAGATTCTGTAGTAAATGATTCCAGAGTCGCTGGCCTGCGGAGATGCTGAAGAAGTCCCCAGCAGACCTGATTAATTCCAGTTTCTCCAGCTGCCAGGGGAGCAGAGGCTAAGCAGTTTCACAGAGAGGAGCCTATTACCACTACTAGGCTGAAATAGATCTAATCAACTCACAGCCGCTCAAAAGAAAACTTTACAGGTTTAGCTCACTAAGGCAGTGCTTTAAAATGATGACTACAAAGGATCATGGGAGTCTGAAAGCATTTAGTCTTTATTGCAGCTCAAGGAAATTTTCTGCTGTGGTTAGACCATGCTAATTTACTGAACATGACAATGCCTCCCAGATTGTATGACATCATTTCAGTAATGGCCCTGGTTCTCTTAGTTAAATATTTCTATTACTACTTTTTTAATTCCAAATAGTTCATTTATTGAAATATCATCTACCTAGGGATTAATTAGGTATGCTACTGCAAATCTCTGGGCAATCCTGCGTTATCATTTAATTTGAACGATAATGCTATGTAATTTGCTGTGGTGCTGACAGAAAAAATATTTTGTTATATTTTTATTTGTCAATACACTTTCAGAGAATGAACTCTAGAAACGTCCTGTATCTCTGCTGTAAATTTTATTCCGGTTGTGCATTCCTTCCAATATTTTACTGGGATTCACATTTATATGAATTTGAATGATCCTAAGGACAGAAAAATCCAATAGATTGGGTTTTTAATACAACAAAAGAAAATAACATAAAAACTTTATTTCTTTTGTTCATTCACTTATTTGTGTTTCTTTTTAAGTCCTCCAGTCCACAGAGAGAATGTCAAAACAAGGAAAATACACATGTAGTTTGTTAGATTAAGAAAATAATAATTCCCTCAACTCTTTCTCAGTATTCTATAAAAAATAAAAAAAAAAAAAACTTTCTTAACAGATAAAATCTGCTTTGTGAAAAACAAGCAGTATTAGGAAAAACTCAGCACAGCAGTTGTATGATACAATAGAGTAAAAATATAATGTAATACACACCGTTTGTATAATGATGCAAATTTATTTTAAGCATGGTTAATATGCTCTTATTATTTTACCAGACTCCCAGGTGATTTCAGGTGGAAACTCAGAGCAGGATGGCATTTGCAAAAACAAGTTACTTGTGACCTTGACTGGGAGAGAGAGACAATGAGCAAGAAGCAGAGAATCAGGCCACAGAGGCTGATGTCCAGGGCTGAGAGTTGAGGGATTGCTGTCACTAGCCTAAATAGTTTGCTAATTGTGGGGTTACCAGCTGCTCTGTGTGGCTGCTTTTGTGGAACAAGCTTGGCATTTTCAATTTGTGGCATTGTGGAAAAGTGTGTTTGTTGGAAACACCACTTGCGTGCATTTTAGTGGGGGCTGAAAGGAAATGCAGACTGAGCTTTCCCTACTTCATGAACACAATAGGTGAGATTTAAGATCTAACAACTGCAAAGCTCCATGGGGAAAAAAAAAAAAAATCTGGAAAAAGAATGAAACTTACAGTCTTACCGCATTTATTACCTACACAAAACATAGTCAATGTATCTTTCAACCATGGTAAAAATTGGAAATTCATCTTCTATCAGGTCTTTTTTATTCTTAGCAGAGAACTTTGGGGAGTTAACAGGGAAAAAAGAAACATTGCAACAAGACTGATCCACTGCATAAAGACTCAAACAAAAAGTAAAGAGAGAGGGAAGAATTTATTCCACACAGTTTCCTGTATAACTTTTAAAACTATTTTAATAAATGGCAAGAAAAGTGCCCCAAATGAGGGTAGTGCACAGGTTAGCAGCAGCAGCCTAAGGAATTCCTGGAAGAGAAAAAAATAGGTCCTCCTTTACTGCTCATTCTTCTTCCTACAAAATTTTTGGAAGAATGTAGGGAAAAGCATGTTGTACAGTACACTTTGCACAGTGAATTGCAGTGAGAACATGAGCAAGGACTTCTTTTGTCAGAGTCCAGGCAAATTAGAAGGAGAAATGGTGGAGGACTGGAAATATCAGAAGGTGAGTAATGTATCTGAAATTTGTAGACAACAAAATAATTTAATTAGGTAGGAGTGAGAACTATAAGGTTTTAAATGACCCCAGCTTGGGTAAATTCAACCTGTTCACCTGAGTGGGTTAACTAGATAGAAGAGAATGAATCAGAACCAAGAAGGAAGACAAGGTAGGAAGAGCCTTGGGATCTGCACTAAAAAAGAGTTTTGAGCATTCAGCAACATCCCTGATGAAGGTAAAGACATAGAAGATGAGAATACTACCCATTTGGGACAGCCTGTTGGCAACTGATGTTGCTGAAGATAATATGGGTTGTGAGAGTGTTAAAGCAAAGGGGACGGGAATTGATATGAACAATAACATTTATCTATGTTCTCTGTTCTACTTCTATCAGGAAGTAACTACAAGTGCAGAACACTGGTATTTTTATCATTTTTTTAACTGTGTGTATCCTTGCCTCAGTTCTATTTTTTTTTTTTCCCAATTTTGTTAATTTGAACTCCTGTTTTTTCTTGTGCTGGCCTTTGAGCTCTTTCAGAAGCACTGTTTTTGGTACTATGGGGTTAGGAAGATGCTTTGAGAGTTCATATTTTTGGTTATGTTAGTGGCCTCTTGACAACTTGCACTGTTGAGTTAGACCACTGACATAATAATTTGTTTGGCTGGGAGGTCCTGTTACCTTGCTGCTCTTACCTGAACTCTTCCAAGACAAAATTTGTGTATTTGGAGCACAGCACTTCAAAGATTTCCATCAATTTCTAGCAATACATCTGTCATGCTACTGCATTCTGTGTTCTAAGGCCTAAATCAGAGTTCATTAATGTCAACAGAAAGCTTCCTGTTCATTTTAAGGGACTTTGATCAAACCCCAAAGAACACTATCACCAAAGGTGTTGTTGCTGACACAGGGTAATCTCAGGCAGAGGAGGCTGCCACAAAGAAGTGCTACTTGTTTGGTAGCACCTTTTTTTTTTTTTTTTTTTTTTTTTTTTTTTTTTTTTTTTTTACTGAGTCATGGTAACTACAAGGAAGAGAGGGAAAAAAAATAGAAGTCTAACAGTTTGCTACAGCTATGGTTGGTGTCCTGTCAAGGTTCCACAAAGGCAGTCCTCATAGCCAGAGTCTCCTAAAGGAAAGTGTCAGGGCAGGGCCCACCCCTTCCACCCTTGTCCATGTCAACTTGAAGCTGGCCCTGACCCTGTTGGCTAAACCCTCAAGAGACCAGGGATGCCCTCAGGGCCCCAACATGGAGGTCTGTGGTGGGTTACGCAGCCTTGTGCCCGTTTTCAGTATATGCCGTGGAACAACACCTTTTTTTATTATGCAAGTTGTGATGTTGCTAATGTGTATCCAGTGTCTCTAATCAATGTCATACATATCACAATAGCTCGTGAAGCAATAGAGCTGTCAATGAAGGAACTGGTAATGGACCACAATGGGAATTTTAATGCACAACAGGATCCATTACTAGAATGATAATGGCCAGGATGAAGGTGGAACAGCAAATGTCAAATACAAATGGATGTTTATATACATTTATATATTTATACAAAATTATATGTATAATATTTATAAATGCTTGTGTCTACATAATATTTTATACAGATGTATAATCTTAAAACACATGTATATCTTAAAATACTGTGTACATTATAAAATACATGTTATTTCACTTTTGTCAGTGACTTTTTTATTATTTTTTTCCGGACAATGTTATAATATTGTCAGTGAATATGTAAATGAGCTATGATAAGCTATGAAAATGTTGATGGGCATATAGAAGATTGGTCTGAATATCTGAGAACTGGGAAGATACTGGGGGGGGGGGGGGGAGGGGCAATGTAGGACAAAAACAATGTTAAAATAAAAAGTAAAACATAGCAATAAATAAATAAATACATAAATAAATGAAACACAGGTGGCTGATACAAAGGTTCTGTTTTCTAACATATATGATATATATTAGCAAATTTCTGGCTTCTGTTTTCTTTTAATGTCCTTTATGGAGGTATCCTACTGAGTATAATAAAACAATATCTAGCTGTCTATCTAGCTGTCAAGGTGCCCATGACTGTAAAATCTGAGTACTAATACTTAATATAAAATAGCAGTTTTCCCACAGAATACCCTCAAAATACCACAGAAAATGGACTTTTTCCAACTGAATCTCACATCCTCACATACAAATCCTGTATGATTTTAACCTCCTTTTTTTTCCTTTTCTTTACAGTGGATTGTGTATATTGATATATTTCATACTACTTACTACTTGTGTTAAACATGTTTTCAAGCTGCTATTATGAACACATTATTTTGGTCTTAATTGTATTAAACATGTTTGATCAGGTAACACTACAGAACCTTATTGCCTTACATTTGATTTTGACACATCTCATTACCTAAGAATAGCACAACAAACAAAGAGTTAAGTGCTTAAGACATCATTCAGAAAATCCAGGTGTTGTGCAAGTGTTACCAGACAAAGTAGAATTTCTCATTCCCGATGTAAGGCCCCAGTGCTGGTACTGACAACATTTGACAGGATTTCTACACTAGCATTGAATCTCTATACAGGTCCTGCAGTCTTCCTTGAAGATTGGGAAAATAAATAAATAAATAACAACACAGATACTAGAAGTAAATCTCAGACTCATTTTAAGAAGTATCCTCCACTAGTTTATGCTGTCTCACCAACAAAAGTCAAGCTAGTATGTCAATTTGTGCCTTTACAGATCATAAGCAATTTTCACAAGACTATGGGTATTAATTCCTTTCTCCTCGTTGTGACTCTTCCTGGGTAATTGTAGCCTGCTTGCTTAACTTCCCCTGCAGCTTTAGCTCTCCAGTGCACTCCTTGCTTTCTTATCCTCGAGTGTGCACTGCTGAAAGCTGCCAGCTATTCTGTGGCCTCACAATTTATCACATTAGTATCACCACCAAATACATGGCTTAAACAAAAGTATTGTGCTTGACTGCAAAGGATGTCACTTTTCTGTTTCTTCCCCCTGTCACTAAGGTAAGGGCTAGCAAATTTTGTAAATGTTATAAGAACTTGAACGGAAAAATAATCAGTATTTTATGTAGAATAATAAAACATTTCAAATGTTATGGACTTTAAAATCTTGTCCATAAAATGTGGACTATTCTTAAGTTAAGCTGAGGAATATAGTCAGGTTTTGAAAAAGGAAGAAAAGCTAATGAGGACTGAATACAGCATGTACATTCAGAATTCATGGTGTTGTTGCATTACTGGTATACACTCAGATTTAATTTTTGTTCACAAATTTCCACATTTCCCTCATTGAAACAGAATATTACAAACACTAGCTAGTAATTTCCACTTGTGTTTTGTTTTGTTTTACATTTGTAAAAGCAAGAAAGCATGATGTCTTGGAAAGGCTGCTTAATGTAGTAGGGCCCATCAGAAAAAGATTGTCTAGATTAAATACAGTTCTGTCCCTAGCTGAAAACTCTGAAGTCTGTTTGTTAGCAATCATCTGAAGTGTCATTTTTTCCCCTTTGCTTACCCAGGGGATATGCATAAATAGGAAAGCCAGGAGGTATTATCATTGTCAGGAAAAACCTCCCAATACCTAAAGACAGACAGTAGCAACAGAGGTCTACAAGTAGCCTTTGTAGCCTTTGTTCCTTTTGTACCATAGAGAAGAAGCTGACATATGGCTTTGCCAAATCACAGATCTGCTAATCACAACACTCGCAACCTCTGAACTTTCTGGTACAGGAGGATGACAAAATTGGTTGTTATAGTAATTGTACCAACATGGTAGACATATATAGGTTAGGCTTATCACTCTATCTGCACAGAGTATATTTACTGAAGTAGAGCAAAATAAAATTTATGTGACACACCCTGAACAGATTCAAAGTACTTAACTGATCTCACAAATATTGTTGTAAACGGTGTGTTTCTAGCAAGGTCTCACAAAGATAAGCTGTGAACTTTTATTATTTAGCGTCTTATCTACTACCATGGAGAAATCATGAACTGCTGATTGACAAAGTTTGTCGATGGCACTAAGATTGGACGAGAGGTAAATAAAAAAGTGCAGCTTTATTCCTTAGAGAGATTAGAACCCCTAGGGAAACTGAACCCCAGTTCAAACAAAACACATTTCACTGAAGCACACCTCTTTGAAGAAAGAATGCGGGGCATGTTTGTAGGATAGGGAATTTTCTGAGAAGCAACAATCTTGAAAAAGACTTTGGGTTACAGTGGAGAATCACCAGACTGTAACTTTCTGTCCATCACCGTGGCTAAAACAGCTAAGGTATGAAATCTGAATGAATAAGCAGGAAATTTAGAGAAGTGGAGATTACATCATTTCTAATTGACATTAAAGACAAGATCACTGCAAATAATTGTTGACAAATACGTGAACAGTTAAGTGTTCCATCACCAATATCTGAGTGGTTTTGAGTAGACACAAGTGATGTGTCATATTTCTGCCCACCTGAACAACTTTCAGAAATTCAGTTTTCCTATAGGACCACTCAGAACTAAGAGTCTGGAGCACACGTTCTGTGAAAATCCAGCAATAATGGTTCAAACATGATGTTCTTGAGGTCATGCCTTTTCCTCTTCTGTCCCATAACTTGGTCTCTTAAAATCTTCTTAGAAAAGACAAAAAAAAAAAAAAAATCTTAGAGAAGACAAAACCATAAAGAAATTATTATTTTTTTTTAATGCATATGGATAGTCACATAACATTTGCACTATTTTCCCCTCTTTAATAAAGTCTGTGAACAGCACTTCATCTCCTTGTCTACAGGTAGACACTTAAGTCTCTTTGAAACGATTCAGCAAGAATCATTCTATTTATTTCAGGTATTAAGTGTCTATCACTTTGATATCTAAGCACCTACCTGAATATTACACTTCATAATATTGAAAGAACATAGAAATGTTGGAGCACAATCTGTCTGTATTTACTCTATGGCAGCTTAATCACTGATTAAATACTAGTAACAATATGAAGATTGACATATGAGCCACGGGAGAAAGAAAAGTTAACTGCACAAAGGTGAATTGCTATAACTAAGAATTGTTTCTGTCCTATTCAGAGTGTGATCTTCAGCAAGGGAACTGTTTTCTGGTTTGGGTTGTCCCCTTGAACTCCACAAAACTAATCAAGTGAGGATGGTGAAGCAATTTTTTGTCAGCAGTACTTCTGCTGACAGTCAGGAAATCAGATATTGTCCTTTAAAATATTACCTCACTTTGAGAGAGAGAGAGAGAAAGAGAGAGAGAGTTCTGAGTGGAAAAGGAAACAATGCTTACCCACAGTTTGAAGGTTTAGCTTTGGCTTTCCCTGAGTTTACGTAATTGCAAGGACCCATTCTTTCCATAGACCCTCGCAAATTCTGTCAAAATAATGCATACTTGGGCATTTGGACTGCATCTTCACACAGCTGCAAGTCATAAACAAAGAAACTTGTTTTCTCCATAAACACCCACTATTTAAACCTAATAAATGGATCTGATAGATATCTAAAGGGCTAAAATATGGAATTATAATCCAATGTGGAAAAGAGATGCATTATTAACACTAGGTTTACACTGTATTTTTGGACAGGGAGCTGACACAACTACAGCTTGGTCCCACCATCACAGAACTGCAGTTACAAGGAATTTCTGGCAAGCAGAAGGAGCAGATAAATATATAAAATAAATGCAGAATTTTAGCGAAATAATATAACAAAATTAAGTTGTTCTGAAAATTAACCAATAATTTTCAACAGATCAAGTTTTTCTGTGATATACATTTAAGAATTAAACTTAAATTAGCTCTTTAAACTGGCCGTGTGACTTTAATTATTCAAAATGTACACAAATTTAATGAGTTTTTAAATATTAAAACTATTCTCTATTGTCACTACTGTGAGCTCTTAATTTACAGAGCAATTAAGTCAGGACCCTCATTTATCAGTACATGTGCGTTTGCTGAAAACATAGTCAGTTTTTATTAATTGATGCTATAGAAATACTGAGGTAAAATTAATGTGTGTGCTTCAGAGGTCATGCTGGCGATAGTAGGTAGCTAGCAAGGAGCAAGACGTGAGATAAATAAGTAACTGCTGTTCCCTGATTACACTAGAGATAGCTGAAATATTAAGTGGCACAATGGGCACTATTCTTAGCCAAAATGCTTGCAAACAAATGCCCCCTGAGTTTTCTCTGGCAAGCATCTGTCATGGCAGTAGCTGAGAAATAGGGAAACTTCAAAGCTTCAGTTTCTGATTATTAGCAGCGTGTGTAGTGTAATGTTCTTACATTTTTATGTAAACTCAGCGTTGATGAGCTGAGAGGGTAGAATTAAAAAATACTTCAGCTTCCCTTTGTTCTTTGGGACATGGTTGACAGGAGTGTTAGCAGTTAGGAGTCTCCTGAGTGTCTATCAACTTGCGAATTACAGGGACTACAGGGCCAAATTTGCAAAAGAACCAGGTGAACAGCTACAGAACTGGAGCATGATTTTTTCCTACATTTCCCCTGCCCCCAGTGCTGCATATCCAAAAGCTCTGTGATGGCACAAAAAGTGACTGGAAAGTAGGTTAGGCATAAGTATGAGCACAGGCTGGGTGCACAGAGATTTTGAGAGACCACTGGTGGACTTTAGAGTATTGGGTCCCCTTACCGCTCACACTGTAGGAACACCCTGAGGCCATCTTTCATATCTCCTCTGTAATCCAAGTATTATTTGACTGATAAATACAAATTTACAGTGGAGATGTTCAAAACAGACGACTCAAGGTTTTAAAGGAGAAAAAAAAATGGTGAGGCCCTCACTTTGGGTGGTTTGAAGTAGAAACTTTAACAGTATATTTAAAATATTAAATGATGCTGTTGTTGGGAGTCTCTCCCATAGATCCAAAAGGCAGGTCTGAGTGGAAGTCTGTGTTTTCTTTGATGTCTCACTCATGCATATAAAGATTCAACTGATTTAGTAATACTCAGCTGCCCTGCTGAACTGTGCTTTCAGCTGTCTGAAAAGGCATGAGAGGTGGGAAGCTTAAACTTCCATCAGGCCCCTAGTTAGAACATGACTTTCTGAAAATCCTGGCAGTTTATTCAAAAAGTTCTGCTCTCCTCTTCGTTTGCCAAAGAGTTTCAGCAAAATAGAAGGTTACAGTTTTCCTTTTAAGAGACCATGCAGTCTGGCTTTCTGATGTCATGGCCTGTTAAAATATTTTATTTGTAGTTATTGGTTCAGATGTTTTATCTTACACTGGAGTAAGGTCAATTGATCTGTGATTCTTCATATTGCTTAAAAAAGTGTGTCTTTTTGAAGATCTTGTGAGATATGGTCATTTTTATGGAAGTCTATGTTTCTCCTAATTGACCATTTTAATGTTTATTTAGAACTTTCACAATGGATTGTCCTAGTGATTTTCTTTTTCTTTGTCAGTTTCTTCAAGATTCTTTTCTTTTGGCAACTTGATCTCTGATATCGCCTTGTGTTTATTATCTGAAAATAATTGGTTTAGAGAAAGGCATCTCCATAGTGAATGCAGATGCAAAGAAATTGCTTCATTTTTATGCAATATTCTTAATTGTTCTCTTTATCTTTAGTGGTCCAGTGTCTGACCAAACCATTTGCAAGCTCTTTGAAATTGTGCCTGTACAAATACATGTGTGTGGGGGAGGGATACAGAAGACGTATTTATAATTCAGAGCTGGTAGAGTAGCATGAAGTCCCTTTTTCTTATTATTTACCAACCAGTTTCTCTTACACCTTTCATTCCTATTTAATCACTCCCCAGCCCATTTACTTTTGATTTGAAATATAGGATCAATGTGCTGCTGTTTATATAAGGGGGGAATATGATCCCTTCAATATTCTCACTTACTTTGGGAGCCAAGGGTATGTTGCTCATTATTAATTACTGATAAACTAGTTTTATTCCTGCAGTTTTCCTTGACATGGAGTATGTTGTTACTAAGGGCCAATATTATAAACCTGCTAGCTCATGTCTGATTTGGGAATGGATCAATCTTAATGTACCTTGTTGTGCTCTTTCAGTTGTGTGTATGACAGCTTTTCTGTCCTGATCTGTCCTGTATATATATATTTTCAGGGCAAGGCAATATACAGCTGTGCAGCTGCTAAGAGAGTTACCAACAGTACTTTGAGACTCCCAGTAGATGTTCTCCCACAATGGGCTGATGGAGATCTTAGTTTTCTAAAGCATACAAATGATTCATTGAATCTTTCATTCTTACTCATTCTGTTATGGATCAAACCCTATTGTGCTAAGGGCTGCACAGACCCAAAAGGTAGGGAGAAAAACATCAGTCTTTTCCTAAAAACTGTGATCCCCTCCCAATCCCAGGAATTCTGCACTTACTTTTGAATATCTTTGCCTCCTTTTCCTCATCATTGAACTGTTCACTTTGAGTCTGGACTCAATGGAAGTCTGGACTCAATGGACTCCACAATGGAAGGACATAGAGGCTGAGCACCTAAAGCTAAGTACTCATCCTGCATTTAGGAGAATAAACAGAAATGGTGTTCTCTCAAGGCAGTTATCCAATTCCCATGGCCCACAGAGAGTACAAGTAAATAAGGGCACGTTGCAAATTTCACAGAGAGATCTTGATTATTTCAAGAACCTCACAGGTGCACAGGGACTGGGAAAAGAGGAAGACACACTCAGAGTTGACCTGATTTGCCCAAAGTCATGCAATAGCCCTGTGGCAGAGCCAGACAGGCAAGAACCCCATGAACCAAATCACTGCAGCCTATGCATTGCACACTGTCTTTCCAGGCAAAGAAATCTCTCTGCCATTAAAAACAAAGTTCAGTGCACACGTCATTAGTATGCTCCATTTACTAAGGATTTTCTTCAGTGAAAATAATGTTGGTGCAAATAGATGGAAAGATTAAATGGCTTTGGATGGATTTGGTACCTACTTTGCACCGTTAGTCTCCATTTCTTTGGTCTGTGGTGTATTAGCAACGATGCACAGACGTCTAGGGCAAACATCTAGCCTCTAGGGCTGGATGGTAAAAGTGGAACTGCAACACAGCATACACATTTCTTAAGTTTATCTACATGACCCTTAAAGAATATTACATCTCATTATGCTATACACTTTCCCATCTGCTCCAGGCTGGATGGTACCCTCCTCCTTGTGACATCTTTCACTGCAACCAAGTTCCTGACTAAAGAAATAAAGTGACTCCATCCATTCCCAGCAGTTAAGGTTAAAGAGATGCACTCGGTTCTAAATCTTGGCTGCTAACGCTCTCTTGACCTTTGACTCGCCTTAGCACAGCGAAGTTTGATGGGCCCATGCCAAGCCGTCTTCTGTAACCCATGAGTTGGTTAATATACTCCCATTTCTCATTCAGACAGCCAACAGAGGCAAAAAAGGCAGCAGGGCAACAAATGCTGTCTCCTGCAAATGCTCAGTAATAAATTGCTCTTTCAGTAGTGCAGAAGACAGATTTTTCTTTCTTTTGCTCCTTTCCTCCTTTTGCACGGAAGTCACCAATGGGAAGCTTGCTTTCCCACCTGGCCCCAGCTGACTGTGCCCATAAATTTGCCTATGCGATGCCTGTTTACGGGTCGCTGCCGGAACATGGGGATGGGTGCATTTTCCAAGCACCGGGTAGATAATCACAGTAATTGATGTTTGGAGCTGAGAGATCCTAGGAACATAGGGTCTCTTTCTCCCAGTGAGGCCCTGCTCTATGTTATCAGTCCAGCCCATAATTAAATATCACTCTTTTACAATATGTTTCAGGCTCCTTAATGAGTCTAAAGCAGAAATAGTCACCTCTTTCCCCTTTGAGCTTTATTTGCTTGTTATTAAACAATGTTATTGAGCTGCCTTCTTTCTCTGTGTTGCCAAACCTGCATCATTTCCGTTTTATAATTGCACAATTAGAGTCAGTGCTTTGCTTTCATACATCAGCAGGACCTGAGAGAGAGAGAGAGAGAGAGAGAGAGAGAGAAAGGGGAAAAAAATCAGGTGTTCACAGACAACTCAAATGCATCTTATTTTCATTAACTACCAGATTTTGCAAAATGGGAAGCTATTTATCATGATCTGTTTTCTACCACCAGCCACCCCCACCACCCCACTCCAGTGACTTTCGCTATGACCTTGTGCTGTATTGTTAAGGGTCCAATTTGCTCATTGTTACTTGCCTGCATAATTCTGTGCACCTCCCCCACCATCTTTTTTTTTCCCAAGCAAAATCCAGTCATTTATATTCTGAGACTAAATGGTATTCCTCCTCCCCTACAGCCTCCCCCAAAAAGAAAAGAGAAAAAGAAAAAAGAAAAAAAGAAAAAAGAAAAAAAAAAAGAAGAAAAAAAATAAAAAAGAAGAAAAAAAAAAAAAAACAAGCAAGCTGTATAACACTAGTAATTCTTTCTAACAAATTTCCACAGATAACCCCCTCCTTACACACACGCACACACTCTCTCACACGCATCCTCTCCCACACGCACACCCTTAAGCTGCTCTAAGCAGTGTATTAAGTAGCTGAAGAAAATCCATTCACATTCTGCTGTGTCGCTTTCTTCTCAAGTCATGAACCCATCACAGACTTTTTCTAGCTGTAGGTTGCCACGGTGAAGATTTACAATGCCAGTTATTCATACATCTGCCTTCTCTTTTTTCCCCCCTTATTCTTAAATCCCTTGGGCGAGGGCAACCTTGATACTGAGACTCGTAAAATTCATGCAGGCTTATCATCCTTGGTGAAGGCTTCAGGCATGCATTACCGTATCCAACTGCCTGCTCACCGCCATGACAGAACTGGGCCTATAGCTTTTATTTCCAACAGGGGAAAAACATATTAATGTGCTATAGAGAAAAGAAAGCTTACATGTTTGGGGGAAGAAAATAATAACTAACATTATCTATTTCTCTTAATGATTTTTAAATTTGTTTTAATTACTTTACTCCCCACAGAACAGCATAAATTTGAAACCACTTCTTTTTTCTTTATTTTTTTTTCCTTTTTTTTTTCTTTTTTTTTTTCTTTTTCTTTAAGCACCCTTTAATTTGTGCAGAGCAGTGTTCTGAAAGTCCAATCACACTGCAGTGGAGAAATACAGTATTAACACAGCCTCTGAACTCTACATCAAAGTAATGAATACAACAAATCTGTAATGAATTTTAAATGTAAATTTTAGAGTCTTTTATTTATTTTTTTCTGATTTTGTTTTCCCTTCATTTTTGAAGATCTGCTTAATCATCATAAGAAGAAATACTTTCTTGAGGGGTGGTGGAAGAGAGATGAATGTACAGATTTTACAAAATAAAAACAAAAAATAAAAAGCAGAAAAATCCCAAGAAAATTGCAGGTCTTCAGTTACAAAGTCATAGGTTAAACATTAAGTCTGAAATAATGCAAATCACTGTCATTTTATTTTTGAGAAAATCTAAATTTTCTACAGCGTTAATCACAATTTTTATATTTATTTGTTCTTTTTTGAGGACTACTCCTACAGAGGATTGAGGGATCCTCTATGTAGAGTTCAGAAATCAGAAACAGAGGGGTTTGTTTCAGAGTTTGGTATTGTTTCTCTGTTTTCAACAGCCCAAAATCGTGGTAAGACCTGTCAGGTTTTCAAGGAGGCAGACTGCTGCATGCTGTGTTTAAAGGCCTGCACACATCTTTTATTTTCTGTGGATGAATGTGTGCAGGTCTATGATTTCATTTTACTATGTGTTTTGAAATGGGTCATGATTTTAGGAAGCTGAACAGTACAACTGACCTACGAATATCCCCCAAAAATCTCTCAAAATGCTTATGCCTGTACAAGTGGAACCAGTGTAGCTAGAACTGGCGAGTGTTCCAGTGAAAAGGGCAGCTGGAGTGCTGCCCTCAGAAGATCCCTAAGTGCGTGACAGACTTTTTCAGGAAAATTCTGACTTGCAGGTTCAAAAAGAAGTAGCTTTGAAGACACAAAATTATTCAAAGAGAAATGAAACCTCATGTCCTTTGAGAAGTCACACCCCATTATCCTCATCCTTTTTTTCTCCTTTTGCGTTTTATTGTTGCTTTAAATGTTTCAAAACTGTTTCAGCCATTATGCTGTCAAAAGTGTCTTTTCAATCTCAGATCCATATCTTCTGACATCCTAAGACAGCTACAACAGAAAAGAAGACTTGTGTTGATGTTACTCAGTCAGCATTAAGTTGTCACAAGTGCTGTCTCACTTCATCTCGATAGCAATGCCTAGAGCCCACTCATACCACCATCTGCCTGCGCAGAGGTGACATCCCCGTTTGCATGATGAAGCACTATTTACAGGGCACCACTCCTGGGTCCACAGGGCCCTGACAGCAGCATGACCTACTCAGCATGCCACCTGTAATCACATGTGAGCAACATTTCTCAGAAAAATAGCTGTGCGAGGCTTCTAATGCTTTGAATTATGAGTTGTAGAGGCAGAAAGAAACAATGATATGTCTTTAGGTCACTAGTGAGGAGGTTGTAAAAAGTTGCAGTTTCCAAACCTACTCCAAAATTAGTTCAGGGTCATTCGTCTTTTCTGGCTATGTGAGGTGCTTTTTAGCCATCTCTTTCCCGTGGAAGAGGACACTCCAGGGTGCACCACAAGTAAATGCTTACATATCTTGTATAGAAACAACAGAGCATGAAAGAGGAATTTTTAACATTAAACAAGTCGTATTCTGATTTACAGTAGAAAGCTGTTGAGGCACAAATATAGATCCTTGCATGGGGACATGTTCCTGAGCCTCACAACGGAGATTTTGCCATTGGGTTCTCTGTACTCTAGACATGCAATGTGACTGTCAGCCAAGGCAGATGCACCTGCAGCACCCGCAGCAGAAGATATTGTTGCTTTTTATTAGAGAGGCATTTGCTCACATAGGAATTCCACCATGCTTCTTGATGATGCCCTTTTCCAGGCCAAGGGACTCAGAAAATCAAGTTAAATTCCAGTATGCACAGGACTCTATGCAATCAATGTTTGTAACAAACATCCCCTTCATTTATCACAAGTTGTAAAATGCTTCCTAGAATCCAGCACTGAGCTTTAGACTGTAAGTAAGAAGACCAAAAGTCACAATTACAACCTGATACAGAGAGAAAGAAAGAGATTTCAAGGGCATCACAAAGTCCTTAAGTTCCTACAGTAGCAAAACTGGCTGGAAGCCTGAGTTTCTCAACAGTGTAGGAGTTACCAACTCTACTTGCTGCCAATTAGTCTTTGTGTGTGTTGAGTATCCTCCCCCAAACTGTCTTACAAAGGACTCATCTCCCAGATATTTCAGATAGAAATCCAGGCAGTTTAGCTCAAGCAGCAAAGAAGCTTGTGCTTTTTATCCTTGAAGCCTCAAAGGGCTCTAGTTTAGCCAAGATGGCAAGCAGAAAGCATCACATGTATCACTAAATCTTCCCAACAGCAGATTCTTTTGCTGGTAAGGTCTACCCCAAACATCAGCAGAAGCTGGGGCTCCATCATCATCAGATGCTCAACAAATATAGCCCTTTAATTATGTTTATATGTCATATGTTTATGACTTGGATTTAGCAGAATTATTTGTTTCACCCAGTCAATGGCTTTAATTATTCCCCATGGCTGTTGCTTCTTGCTGTTGTCCAGGTTCTACAACTGAGACTCTCTAACCCAATGAAGACTTAACAAAGCATCTTTCCACTGAGGGAGATTTAACTGGAAGCACTTCCCAGGATCATTCCACTCCAGTGTTTCTTGTGAACACTTCATTCTAGGTTGTGGTAAACAGGTCAAATAGACAAGCACTTTCAGTGCAGAGCTTGTATATATCACTGAATATTAGATTAAATTGAAGGCCTTCAGTATGTGGGAATTACAGGCTGCCAGAAGGAAAGAAATGGATAGATCCCAAAATTAGAGATCTGAGTAATTTCCTCTGAATCAGTTTGTATTCTCAGGCACATCCCTTATTATTAGTAAACAATGTGAACTGATGCCTGCTTTAATTTTTTAATTTTTTTTTTTTTCAAATTCTTCTTTTATCCTGCTGCCTCTCTTGTGCTCTGGTACTTGCCAGCATTGCAAGGTAAAGTAATAAAGGAATTATGTGAAGTAAATCACTTCTGTGTTTTTGTCACAGGCAGGGTGTACTCACTGGTGGATATACACTGAAGAGAAAAAAACATATGTATCCCAAGCCTGAATCACTATTGCTTTGGCAAAATGTTAAGTACCTAGCATGCCAATGAAGATATGATGCTGTTCAAGCTATCTGATTGGGAATTATTGTGTCTTACTATGCTAGGCAAATGTTGAGGTGATTATGTAGAACCTATAACTTCTCCACCTTGTTTAACAGTGAACAAATATGATAGATTTCTGGTTCCAGCAAGCTGAGGTGAAGGATATACTGCATCTTCAGCAGGTAACCTAGAAGGTTGTTTCTTGCAGAGCCCAGGCAGGGTTTGAAGGCATATTTGAACACATGGAATGCACCAGGGGAGGTTTTTTCCATGGCAGCTCAGTGATCTTGTGATTACCATGGTGCTCATGATACTCAGTGACTATTCGGATCTTTCTTTTACAATATGGCTGACAACCAACACAGAAAAAATACAAATAATAAATAATAATAATAAAAGAAACACACACGGATCTATTGGCCAGCTAATAGCTTTCAAGAAGGTTATGTATATATATATATATATAAAAAAAAAAAAAAAAAAAAAAAAAAGGACAAATAAAACTGCAATTGGTCATGCAAGGGAAATTTTTACAAACACCTTGTTTACTACAGAATTCAAACTTCTAGCTTGGGGGAACATATTATTCTCTACTACCAAAGTCCTTAGTAGTAATTTCAGAATTATAAACAATAAATACCTATCACTTCAGTTCATAGCATAAATACATAAGAGATTTGATGAAGTCCTCTGCACTAGAGCATCCCTGGTCTGATGGTATCTTGTTTATGTTATGACAAGAAAACTAGAGTGGCTCCATGAAAATTTACCAGTCCCAGAAGACTTCATATAATTTCAGTAGTGACTATACAATAAAATAAAAGTTATTGTGAACCTCAGAAGGGTTTGTTGCCTCGAAGTAAAAAAATAAACAGTAGAGAGCTTTGAAAATTTCTATTTCAAAAAGCAAGGAGATTTAGGATTAAGCTTCTCTGCCCTGTGTTCAGATGTTACAGTTATTGCATTTCAAAAGCTGGTTGTGGTACAGTCATTCAGAACAAAAGTTTGGGCTTGACCATTAGTCCCTATCCTTATAAATAACAGCCTTTTTTAAGATAATGTTTTCTCAGAAGTGTTTCTTTGTGATGGGTTTCTATTACGTTAGATTATTTGCATGTTTATAAACAATGCAAATGTTGTAATATAAATATGTTTAAAAACACTTCAACATCATATCAGGTGGGGTTCAAGAAAGTGTTTTCCTTTTAGATTTTCTGTGTATGGTAATGCTTTTTTTTTTCCACATTTGCTAGTAAGTAGAGTAATAGAAGTTCAGTGTTTGTTTCATACCTGAAATTTACTTGGGCAACTTGCCTTTCTATTGGAGGCTGTATTTCAAGTTAGATTTTGTCAGAAAGCCCAGAGCCTTTAGGCTTGGTCACTTGCCACATGTAAGTAACAATCAGTTTTTATGAGATGTCTTTTTATCTTTGGATTTGTTTTTGTTTGTTTATTTCCTTCCTGTATTTTCTGCATCATTATTTTAACATCATGAATATAGTTAATCAAATTTAAGGTATCGGTCATTATAATAAAACCAACAAAGAAGAAAAAGAGAGAAAAGATTGTTGATCATGGACTGGAGGTTGGATTCTGTAAAGAAAATAAAGTATGAGTTTTCACGGCTTTATCTCTGCAACGTGATATTAGAGCAGCACTAATGAGAGCTTGTAACTGTATGGGTCTCCTTTGCACAGTTTCAGTGTGTTCTTGAGAATACTGATGCATCAGTCCATCAGGGAAGGTTCTCCTTCTTAGGTAGCTTTAAAATGTGGCACAGCTAGTCGTTGAGTTATGGGCATGTCACAGGTGGGCTAGAAAGAAGGATAGGAAGGGACTATCCCTGATTTCTGCTGCAATGGCTTTCTTAGAAATCCAAGGGCGTAAATGTAATGCTCCACTAATTTACATTGGCTGTTAACTCCAGACTGCAGGAGGACAAATATGGCTTCTGGCTATCTTTGCTCTAACTTCCCTGTTCTTAATAGATAATAATATTTCTTTGCTTCAAAGTGTTTACTCCTAGGAGTAAATTTTGTGGAACAGAGAGCATTTGAAGGATAGGGTTTTGAGAAGAAAAGGTGTTCATTAGGGCAGAAGCTATGTACTTAGCTTGGCTTTTATAGGAACCTTGCACATCAAAATACCTCTGGGTAGAAAATGAATATGCTCTATGCTGTATACAGTTCATATACTTGTTTTTACACATGTATGCACACCTGCAAATGTATGCACATATGAGTGGGAGAGAAAGATAGAGAAAAATAAAAGACAGGAACATCCAAATCTTTTGAACTGATGTGTGGGTCAGGCACTTTTACACTTGATATTTCAATTATTAAATTTTGGGTGACACTGTCTTAGAAAGAGATCATTTCAGTATGTATTTTCTTTATTTGCATTACACAGCACACCTGGTAGAAAGGATATTTAAGTAGTGAAGGACTCGCAGCATTAGTAATTAATAGGTCCCATTATGCTAACTCTCATGCAAGTTTAGGACATCTTAGATGCTAGATAAGAGATGAATAATTTGAAGTAATTTTCCTGTAATCATGCCAATCACTTCAGCAAAGTAGTTATTAAATGAAACAGTATTATGATGAATTATAGGACATCTATTGAATATCTTTTCTTATCATCTACTTATACTGCCTGATACTGAAAAGAGGCAAACAAGTGAATGCTCTTTCCTAGTAAAATATGCACACTTCTCACTGTAAATAATAGTTTGTTTAGCAAACCTTGTTTTTTTAATGAGGCCTAGAGACAGATTTATACTAGTCTCACACTCTTTGCAGCTCCAGAAGATCATGTAGTTTTACCTTTTCTTTAAAGGTAGACATTAGCAAGAATGAGTCACCACTGATGACAAGGAATTTTTCTAGTTCAAATTTGCTGAAGTGATTAAATATTATTTATCTAATTAAATGCTCAAAACAGATCATTATTGAAAGGAATAAATTTAGTGGATTTGTTGAGCAGTGTTAGCTGAAATGTAACTGCACATCATTTGACTTTTTAACATTTTATTATATCTAATAAGTCTTTCTGTGCTTAATTAAATCAACTTCTTTTTTACAGCTAATTTAACATGATTTCATTTTAGTTACAGCTTTTGCATCAGATATGCAGAAAGCCAACTGTATATCCCAATTAAGCTTGTGCTACTCAGGTGCTCTGCTGTACTTCTTACCTCTCTAGCTGTTGCTGAGGTCTGGACTATATTTTAGCATTTTCTTATCTTTTGCTGGAGGAAGGTTACTCATTTTTTAATTATAATCTATTTCAAATACTACAGTAAAAAAAAAAAATACCATATGGTCATAAAACATTTAATAATTCTGTCATATGTAACAGGCTCTGAAAATCAACTTTTTTCTTGGCATAGGACTTCGCCTTGTGTCAGAAAATGCCAAACAGGAATGTAAGATTAATTCCACTCATGGCTACCCCAGCAACTTAATCTGCATGTGTTTGGATGAATATAGGGGTGGACCTGCTAGAGTACATAAAGCTTTAATTTTTCCCCAGGTACACCCTGTCTTCATAGTTTGTGTGTGTTGTTCCAAGTCTTTTGAATCTGGATTTGTTGTTCTTAAGACTAAAAACATTAACAACTATTCAGTGTCTTCCGCCCTTTAAAACATCTGAGAGCTTTTGCCTCTTTTCTGAACAGTATCCTACCATGGAGGTAGGGTAGGGTGGGAGGTGAGAAATTCAGTTAGCCTGCCAGTGATTGCAGTTTGTTTGAATCGCTGTCACTGCTTTGACTTCAGTAGGATTATGCCTGGACCACACTAGCATGTATGAGATCAGAACCAGAATGAGGACATCTTTATACTGGTCTAAAAAGGCATTTTATGGATTTTGGTCAGCCGGTTCACTGACTAGCTGTTCCCACTGAGTTGTTTTAAATGACACTATCCATCCACCATCTAAATGAAGAGAGTAAAGTTCACTGAGTGAGTAGATGGCAGCTTTTGGTAGATCATTTTCTGAATATCCATTTTTTTCCTCCTAAATATTTGAATATTTTTCAGAAAAGCTCAGAAATATCTTTCAATCTAGCCCTCTAGCAGAATGGATTTCATTACCAGTTTTCAGCAGTGCTATCAGCTTTTAACCTACATAAGAATAAAACTGTACACAGTTTTAAACTCCAGTGTGAGGGACTGTGCAAAGACACATTTTTGCATGCAGGCATGTAGCACATTATTATTCCTACAGTCACCACCAATAACCATTTCTGCATATAGAGAAAGCTGCCTAACACTTTGCCTTAAATTCCCTGGAGTAACTGTTCATGATCACAAATTTGGCTAAAGGATTTTTCCCATTACCCTCAAACATTTCCTTTCACCTCCAACCTCTAGGCAGAGCCATCGCTTTCCCTTTAGAGCAGGGAACATAAAGCCATGGGGCCATCGGGGCCGGCTGTGCCTGACCCCGAGGGCCCTTCTGTCAATCACTGCCTCCCCATCCCTTGCTCTCTTTCACACCAGGCAGCTGTACCCATCGCTGTCAACCAGGTAACAACCAGCAAACAATAGAGGCCTGAATGCCTGGTCTAGACACTCTTTTAGCCACTTATTTGCTGCTCTTGGCAGCTGTTGAAGCATAAATAAGCAGTTTGTAATCAGAAAGCTGACATCATTGCAGCTCAGCTGAGAGGGGGAATTGTTGCTGTGCACTGAGCTGCTTTCCCCTTCTCCCCCCCTCCTCCCCGGCCCCCTCCCTCCTTCATTTTGTGACAACGGATTCTGGGGTGGGCACGCAGATTTCTGCCGTGCTAAGCTGGCTTTTCTTTTTCTTTCTAGGGTACAATGATATAGGGTGCAGAAAATGACATACATGAGGCTGTGTAGTGTGCTACTACCAAAATTGAAAAATACAAAAAAATCAAAATCAAAACCAAAAACAATAAACAGACAAGCATGAGAGACCTCACCTACAGATACATGGTTGAGTTCTTTTCTACACATTCAAGAGAGCCTTTGGAGTCTTACTCATATTTTAAATTTTAAGGGTGGTAGTTTAATAGACTGACCATAAAGTGGGCAGATGGACAGAGAATGATTCCTGTTCCAACCAATATTTTTGCCCTTTCCCTTTCTTTTTCACCCTCTGGAACAAGAGAGGAGTTAAAAGCACTCTTACCAGAGACGTTCTGACAAACTGTTTTGTGCCAGTGTGCCTCTGTTCCTGCCTCTGAAATGCCCAGCCACACATCTCAAATCAACATTTGTTGTTCAAGTACATTTCATACACTTTTAACACTTTTTTTTTTCCTACTTTACAGCTTGATCATAAACAAGTTCACTGGGCAAATTTGACACAAGATTTGAAACTCAAGCTGGGTCCCTCAGATGTGATTGGCCCAATGAGGCACGTGGAAGTGCTTCTGCTCACTGACTGGGTGAGCAGGGCAGCATACCCAGTGCAAATATTTGCACATGCAAATTTAGAATTCGTTTTCCACAAACACTTGCACGTATGACTTTCAAATTAGCTTTCTGTGAGCCTTCATGCTGTTAAGAAACTCTAGTTCAAATATTCATGGAAACTGAACATAAAAAGGCCACAGGTTTAGGTATTTTCATTTTAAAAGACAAAATAAATAAATAAATAAATAATCAAGGGAATAGTCATGCCAATGTCCTTGCAATATTTGTCCAGTTCAATTGTTTTCTGGCTGTCCTCCTTTAACTTTGAGAACCGATAAGTGTTTGTATGGTACTGAATAGCAATAGCAAACTACACATCCTTGAATATATAGTTAAAACATGAACTTTACAATCTGTGTGCATTTGCTGCTGTTCATCAATGGGAAAGTAAAGCACAGCATATAACCTTTAAAATACATAATCCATACCAGATTCCAAATCTTTCCCTTGTGTTTCATCCAGCTCATTCTGTTGATGTGGCAATAATGTGGCTGTGGCAATAATGGGAATGAGATGAAGGACTTTGGTGGGGGCTTTTTTTCCCCAAAGTTGTTTATGCATTTATCTGTCTGCACTTTGTGCATGTGGCTGCTGAGGGATGTCGGCTTCCTTGCTGTAGTGGAACGGAGCGCATGTTCAGTCTGCCATGTGCCCAAGCTTGCAAGAATCCTGACTCGGCTGCCTCCTGGTATGTGGAAGCAAATGGAGCACCACAGCATCCATGGGGCTGGCTAACTATCTGAAATGTCTTAGGTACTCAGTCCATCTCCCATTTCAACAAGGAAGAAGGATGGTTCAACGAAAATATAGACTTCATAACTCCCAAAGGCTTTCTAGTATTAGTTTGCTCTAAGTAGCTCATGATTTAGAGTACAAAGGCATTTCCAGAATGCATGTTTAACAAAATGACACAGCAGATAATTGAAATTTATTTGCAATTTTCAAACTACAATAAACACAATTCTCCTTTTCTTTCATTAATAATCGCACGGCTAATGCATAACAATCCCTCTGCAGCTTTTACAAGCAAACTTGAGCTGCTGTGTTGTAATAGCTGGAAAAGTTAATGTAGCTTGAACAAGGTTCCTAATTGTCCCTGTCTCTGTCATATTTGTCTACTTGAATGGTCCTAAATACCACAGCGATTAATTACTACAGAGCAGGTATTACAAGATGTTATCATCCTTCCCCAACTGTCTGGGTGAATGGAGAGAGGCAGTAGATTGTTGCAGTGTTTCATCTTTGCACTTCCTGTAAGGCACTTTAACCAGAAGATTTAATGTGTCAAAGTTAACTGCGTTCTCTCGCAGATATTCACATTCTAATTAAAGATTAAGAACGTAGTACATTACACTGTGATTTGTCATACATGGCTTGTTAAATAGGAAACCTACCGGGATTCCCTAACATTTTATAAACATTATTCAGGGCTTTTAATGTGGGCAAAGGAAAAGATTATTCAGCTGCTCGGCAGAGGAGGAGGCAGGTCATTTCTTCCCACCCTCCCATTCCCAAGTTTCCCCCCTCCAAATAAATAAATAAGAGAATTCAGGTACTTTTCAAACTGGAATTCTGCTGAGATCTCTTGAAACTGTTTACCTTCCCAGCATGTATACATGCACATGAATATATTTATAATATATATATATATGTGTCTTAATTATTTTTTGGCATTTTTCAACTTTTGCTGTCAGCTATGTAAACTGAGGTAGGAAGCCTTTGTTTGAATCAGAGTGGCAAAGGAAGGAAGAAAGATGAAACAGTTTTTCAATATGCAGAATGTGCTTTCAGCTGATTCTCGCAATGCTGAACAGCATACCACTTCCAGTATTAGTAGCAGAGGACTGGTTCACATTCTTTGATTGCCTGAGGAATAAATTAATGAGGTTACTGGAGACATTGAACATTTGCATATTCACGGATGCTTATTAGGTATAAAGTGAATGCCAGGTGCATTGAATTTTGGGAATACTAGCTTTGGTTTTGGTCTTCTATTTTTAAAGCAATCACATATTTCTTTTTCCCTGAAGTGGGAAGTTCTGTGAGAAAAAAAAAAGCAGCACTTATAAAAATAATAACACACACACAAAAATTAATTCAATGTAGACAAAGCTTTACTAAGAGATATACATCAGAATAAATATGATACAGCATGAGGCTGGGGACTATCTGAATATCTTGTTTGGAACAACAGTTAGGATGACTACAAATATAAAAACAGTTGTTCCAAGACATAAGGAGAACAAATGTTATATTTTTCACTGTGCTCCTTATGGATTTCTAGCTTTAAATAGCAATAGGAAAACTCGTTATGAAGTTACCTTCCATAATGTCCAATGCTTAATTTTAAAGCACCAGTATTCTAGCACATTTCGTTACACAGTCTCAAACTCAGCCTGCAAAACACAGAAGATAGAATTACAAAATTTGCTCGACTGTTTCTCCAAGGAGTATTTGCACATGGTTGCATTGTTGTCAGTGACTTCCGTCATTGCTGTGTGAAAGCACATTGTGTGAATGATTTGCACTGTATCTCATTATTCTTGGAAGTTTTTATCTGTATTGTTTATTTGGGATTGTTATCCCCTTTACATTCTTAAAGATTTTATGGTGCTTTTTTTTTTTTTTTCTTCCCATTCTTTGGCTGTCCATACGCTATAGAGCACAGTATTAGCACTGCTTGTTTTAGCATAGAAATATCTGTCAATTGAAAACATGTGCATTGTTTGTGCTGCCTTTGGCTTGTCTTTTACAGGGTAACCATCATACATAGATATGTACACAGACTACAGCCTTACATGCACAGCACACAGATAAATAGAAACACCCATGCCCACACAGATGTGCACATACAAAATTACTGGTATCACCTATTCCAAGTGGCTAGTGTGGCAAAATCAAGCAGTGATGTGTTTTCTTTGGATAATAATAGGTATTTACAAACAGACTCTATTCTGCCCCCTTGTCTTACAGAACACTGTGCTCAACTTCCCTTTCCTGGATGTTGCACTGTGTTGATCACTGTCCTGCCTCTACAAATCCTATTTGAAAATCTCATTTGCAGCATAACTGACAACAAAGGCATTACATGGTATATGCCCTGCATATTCTGTAGACTACTCCTTGCCTTTGTAAGTTATTTCTAACTTCTACTGAAAATGCTGTGTGTTTAGTTGATGATCTTTTGTATTTATTAATAGCCTGGAAAATTAAGTGTGCAATCAAAGAATGGATCCTTTCCTAAAAGTGCAAGGTGGGATGAATTAGATCAGTGGTATGAAAAAAAAAAAAAAAAAAAAAAAAAAAACGTTCTTTACTGCAGTAGGCCATTGGATACTCTGGGAAGAAGGGACTTAAACAAAACATTAAATTCAAGAGTATTCAGAGGTTCAATCACTAACAGCCACCACAAGACAGAGAAGGCCTCTTTAGATAGATATTTTTTCTGCATTTGTTTCCAAAATGTAATTCTGCTCCGTGATTAAAAACTAAAAAAGAAAAAAAAAAAAAAAAGAAAGAAAGAAAAAAAAAAAAGAAAAAAAAAATTGATATTTCAGTCTCTCAGGGCAGATTCCAAATAATTACATGCAAAATGATCTATAATATATTTATTGAAAATAGTATTGCAGAGCACAAATGTGCACTTTATTCAGAAAGGTCATTTTTTAAAACATCCATTGTAGCTGATTCACTAACGTCCAGGGGTTTTTGCCATACACACAGCACAGATTTTTTTGATTATGTAGATTTTTTTTTCTATTGCAGTTTCATATGCAAAGCATGCATCAGCCACATCCATGCTATCTCCTAAAGCAGTCATTCTGAAACCCAATCTGGGGACAGTGCAGACTAAATAAAATTTCATTTTGATTTGGCCTCCCGCTGAGAATGGGACTGCTTTGTTTCAGCCGACAGAACCAGCAAGCCAGAAAGGTATGTCCTGTTTTGCATGGCTGATGGTGTGACTTGAGGATCACAATCAGGCCGTTCATGCTCTCAGGGCTCGGCATCTCATCCACATCCTGTACTGTCTCTCTTTTCCTTTCCATTTGCTTTCCTTCTGTGCCGCCTGCCGTCTACCTGCAGGGCAAAGCTATGGCAGACCCTAACACTATTGTTTACTTTGGCATATGTTTAATAGCTGCATGGCTGTTGGAGGGTAGTTTTTTTTTTTTTTTTTTTTTTCCGTTTCCTCCTCTGCCTTTGTTTTTTTTCCTTCCCTATCCACAATCACTTTCCTTATTTTCTAGGTGTTGAATACACAAATACTGACTTAATGGACAATTATGTAAGTACTGCTTGCAATGCTTCAGAGATTTTACTAGGAGATATGTAATGCAGAATTTTATTGTAAATCCGAGGAAACCTTAAACAGCTTTGAAGGACTTCAGTTTTCATAGCCCTTTAGAGCTGTTTAGGCAGAAAAGCAGTCACCCATTATAGTTAGCAAAGAGAAAAAAAAAAAAAAAAAAAACCTTAGGAAGGGGTCTGGCTGCTTTGCCATCTTCACATGCAGCTTTGCCATCTACACTTACAGCTGCAGCATTTGGCTAGGTGAATATCCGTAAATATTCCTCTGTCTAAATATTAGTATTTATCCTAAAGCCTAAAGCATTCCAGGAGAGACTGTGCAGCACACTCCTTGCTGCTGCTGCCCCATCTATCAGAGGAGGGCTGGCATTTGGGGAAATGACCACTGTTTTATCCTCTGAAGCAGCTTTTGGACAGGGCAACAGGATGCCTGCAAGACTCCTCTCGATGTGAACTTTCTCTGCAAAGTGTGTTTCTTTGCCAAAGAAACTATCCGTTGTCTGGGATTTTTTTTTTTTTTTTTTTTTGATGGGGGGGAGGGGTTGTCACATGAAACAAAATTAGCATCAAATTTACTTGAGACAAAAGGCAAGAGTTTTTTTTCTTATATTTTTAATTTTTGTTTAATTTTGATTACTATGCATTTTTATATTACTGAGGTAGAATACCATTGTAACACCAAAAACAAATTCAATATTTCTACCTCCAGTATTTAACAAAAATATATATATATCTACCATATTATATAGAGCGCTGACACTTTATGGGAATTTATGTCTTCAAACTTACAAACACAAAATTATTATTGTATGCAACATCCCTTTGTGGTAGGTAAAATTAATAAAAGCAAGTTGTTCAGCAAAATGTTAAAGAAATATACGGCCAGTTATAACACTTTCTGTTCGTTTTAGCAATTTTTGATTCCAGCTTTTATATGTTACTCCAGCTCCATGACTTCTGTCTTATAACCCAATTCATATTTCGGTTTCTGACTTTCTGAATAGTCCTGTGGCACAAGCCCTTGGCATAACCATGTGGGTCTTCATGGAGCAGAGGTCTGGGACTTGAAAATTCATTTTCTTCCCATATCCCTTAAATAAAGTAATAACAATAATAATAGTAATGAAAAAGAAATGTGGCAGCTGGAGGGGCAAAGGCTTGTCCAATAAAAGTTTGGAGAAAAAGACAGGTAAAAAGAAGATGCCTCACTGGCTTTCCTGTAAATCAGGGTAGGCCAAAGCTTAGTTTCAACTCCATGCATTAACCAGAGTGAACTCCAGCAGAGTTCTCTGAACGTGGGAGGGGGCAAGATCTAGCCCTGCATACTCAGTTGTTTTGAGATGCTTACAAAGTGAAATGCAGCTTGAGGAGACTTTAAAGAAACTATTTGTAGTGACGTCACATTCCTTCTAACAAATTTGAGGCAATAAGAAAATTGCAAAGAGGCTATATTTGGAAGAAACAAGAACTACAGCTTTTTAAATGGATACAGTGGGAAAATGATCACTTCTGTGTGTTTTTTCCTCAGTATATCTAATCCTCTCTCTGCACCCCTCAGGTATCATTGGGATGTTTTCCAAGTCACCAACTCTGTAATGTAATCAGTTTATAAAAATGATTTCCAAGTTCACATTTACCATAATTCCATTTTATCAGTTAAACATAAGTTTTAAAAGTAACTAAACTCTAGGTATTGTACTACAGTGTACCCAGATTATCCTGATTCCTTTAATAAAACTCACAGTCCTAGCAGTCTTTTTGTTGCACAAAGTATGTTCTACATTACATCAATAACTGTATTAAAATATATATATGTATATATATATACACCCTTGAAGCACTTGAAAAAATAAGCAACAGTTTTATATAAAATACTCATGGAAATTAATAGAAGCAATGTTTCTTTATTTCCAGGAAAGAAATATATTTTAAAAAGAAAGATGTTCATTTCAGTATAGGAAAATAATGTAAGCTCAAGAATATACTCCCTGTTCTTGATATATTCTATTAATTACATACCTGTTATTACAACCAGAAATTAATGCAAACATTATTTCAGTGGACTGAGGAGATCAGAGTTCCTTTTTTAGATAGGTTTATTAGAGCTATGTCTTGCGGTCATTTTCTGGATCAGTAAAAGAACAGGGAATGGATTTTGGAAGTTTGGTTTGAATTTATCACTCCTACAGAAAGAAAACTATAAAAATATTAGTCCACAGTCCAGGAAGAAAGACCTCATTCTTAGATAGTTTTATAAAACTGCACTCAGAGGACTTAGCAGTGTTTCTTCTTATTTATATTTGTGTGTTTAAGAAAGGAAACAGAACTAAAATCCCAAATCAGCTACTTCTTGCACTTTATAATTGTAAAAAAGCCCAGGGTACTCATTAATCTAGAATATTTATTTACTTTTTTAATGGAAAGTTCATTATTATTCTCAGTTCTTTGACCTTGCTGTTACTTTTTGTGCTTTACCTGAATAAGGTGACGTGATTGACATAAGCCAGACCTGTGTCCAGAATCCTATGGGAGAAAATAGATTATCTCCAACACAGAATATATGAAACCGGATGAGTGCACTCAGGAGACCTATATTTAATTTTATATATATATAAATGCATATATGAATGTATATTTTTGCACATATATTCTATGATGACAGTATATATACATATGCAGATATAACTATGTCTATATGGGGAGATATATATGTAATTGGAGAACACTGTCACCAGAGTCCCTGGGGTGTACAAGTGATACATGGACAGATACAGATATTGTGACCATATAGAAGAGGAGGACCTGTATGATTGGTGCATTTGCTCATTTCCAGATATTTGGAAACTCTCATCAACTCAGCAACCAGTAGAAACAGGTAGAAACATTCCTGGAACAAATGTATAGTTGTCTGCCTAAGCACTTGCTGAGGTCAATGTCATCCCAGATATGAAGATCTGACTGCAGGATCATTGCCTACAAATTTGGCAGTAGCCCCTTGCCCAAGCCAGGTCAAACTAATCAGCAAAACTTTGGAAAAGGGGGCAGAAATCTTTCATAAGGCTAGACGTGGAACCTAGCAGCAGAATCAGTGGACAATTGATTGTCATTCCACTCAAACTCCTCATACTGATGCTCTTACATTATACACCTGATTTAGCCAGCACCAATAAAAAGGGTCTGAGAAACTGGTAGCAAATACTGTAAAATTACGTATCAAAGGGCAGTTGACTATAAGCAGGTACCATAAAATTACATATACTAGAAAAGCAATAATATCCTGTCAACAAGTAAGCATATGAACCAATTGTGTTCACAGTCCAAAAGAAAAGAGGTGAGGTATAGCATTGTTTTGGTTTGGGAAATTTTTACCCAGTAGTCTCCTTAGAAACTATATTAAAAAGCAAAACAAAACACACACACACACACAAAAAAAAAAAAAAAAAAAAAAAAAAAGAGAGAGAGAGAGAAATATTAATCACAGACTTGCTGTTCAAGTTCACTGGAGCAACAGTATGTTGTAAAAATAAATGCTATCACATACACTTTCATTTGATAATGTTTCAAGCTTTCAGAAAGTTGTCTTTCTTCGCCACAAAAATACATAAATATTTTTCTCAGCTTTAGGTATTTAAGAAGTATTCTCTACTCTAAAGAGGTGTTCTTCCTATAATTCTTGTTTCTAACGAAAATCTAATAAAACAATATAAGTAACTGATCAAATAGCTGAGTGTAAACAGAAAACTGGCTTTGGACCAAAGCTAAAGAAGCAGAGCTAATAGTCAGGCATTAACTTTGTTTAGGAGTAGAGGTAGAACCAAACAGCTTAGCCTAGCAACTATATCAATAATCTAATATTACCTGAGCAGGGAGAGGAGAAGAGAGTTTGGATACAGGAAAGAAAAAAAAAAAAAAAAAAAAAAAAAAAGTGACCAGAAAATCAAAAATCGTGTTATTTGTAACATATACACCCTAGTGGAAAATACACCACTGAGATGACTTTATTGAAATTAAGCTACACCCAGGGAATCCACAGTTTCAAATATGTTCAAGGAACAGAAGTTTTGAGTCTTGATAGTCTTGGCAAGTTGAAAGATTTTCTCAAAACAAAATACAAGATGACCTCCTATGTGTTAGGGCATATACATTTGTTAAGACTTCAGTGATTATAATGTAAAAATAAATAATGTGTGTTAGTTAACTAGCGCTCTTTCCTTATCAAATGTTGGAAAAAAGAATTTAATCTACAAAATAAGGGGTGGGTGGAAGAAATTACTAGTGAATGTCTAATTAGTATTATATGGCACAGAAATGGACTACAGATTAATAAAAGCATCCTCTCCTTCATTAAATGTTCTTTACCCTATGGGGTGGGGAAGGTTAGGTTATAGCAGCATAATGTCCTCACAATAAAAATATGTTTAGTTTCCTAGAATCTACTGCAACTGGTTATTCATTATATATAATTTTCTTTATTTTTGCAACCCTTTCCCTCTACCAGCTGTCTAACAAAGAAAAGCATGAGACATTCTGAATATAAACTTTTGGAATCATTTGCATTCAGTGGGAAAATTCCACTAGTAAAATAGTATTCATTAAATTTCTCTAGTGACGGACACATATCAGAAGATTCTGATGAGTGTTTCATACAAGTATAAAAATGTAAATGTTTGTCTACAGCGTTTTGAAAAATCTTCTCTACTACCATCATACCAAGGAACCTCCAAATGATCACATACTTTTTATTTTTTTTTTGTTGTTGTTGTTTTGTTTTTATGACTTCTAACTTTTCTACTGTCCCCTTCTGAGATTCCTTTATATTACCAGACAAAGCAATGTCTCCTCGTTGGTGGCAGATTACATTTCAGAGGAAATTAATTCCCTTTACCTTTTCTAACCTATGTTTTAGGAGTAACCCAGAAAATCTTGTTGCAAAGAGCAGCCACAGGAGGTATTAGGAAATATTTTGTTCCACAGATTTCTTTCCCCTTCTTCTCTCTCATCTGAATTAAAACGTTCCTGGATATTTGCATTGTTCTTTGGTGTGAAGGTAATAAAAGGAAATTCCTACATCTTCAAATGGGGACAAGAGAGAGAATGTTGTGGGAAGATTTATGGTGTCTTCTCAATCTCTTCTTATATTCACATGAGAAACCCAAAGTGAATTGAAATAAGTAAATTTAAAGGACAAAGGAAAAAAAAAAAAAAAGTCTAAATGAGGTCCACCAGTACACCCATAGTCTTATCTGTACTTTAAAGAACATACAGATTTTCATCGAATGGAACTGAAAACTTAGAGCTACTTTTTAATAGGTTAGTGGCAAAAAGGGAGAAGAGGATCTAATTTTGAGATTCTTTTTCTCTCTCTCTCACTCTCTCTCTCTCTCTCTCTCTCTCTCTTTCAATTCAGTTAAGATCCCAATTTGCACTTTAGGAATGTAGGATGAAAAGACTAAAAGCTGCTTCAGTAAGATCAGCTAAAAGAGCAAAGTAGATCTCGGTGTTATCAGGTTAGCAATGATAACTCACCTTAAGGTCCCTAAAAATAGAAGTGAAAGAAGCAAAGAAGAACATCAGTATTGAAGAGCAAGGGGACAGAATAAAATTCTGGTGATCCCCATAATTAACTGGCAGAGGGTCAGATGAACACTTATTTAAATGCAACAAAACACAACTGGGTGTCTCAAAGATGGAGTTTCAATCTTAATGGCAAAATTCTTGGTTTTGTCAGTTCCAGACTGGCCTGTCATGTAATTTTAATTAGTTTTTTTCCTATTTCCTTTGAGAACTTTGGGAAAACATTTATGGGGAGAGTTAAGATGCTGGTTTATAGACAATTCAGGGGACAGGCCTCCTTAGAAAGTACACAAAGAATGATATTATTGTGATGTCTGAAGATATTTCTGTATGTGATATTTGAATTCTGTGAGATAAATGCATCAATTTACCCTCCAGTTTCAAAAGCAATGACAAGTCTTTATTAAGAAATAGTGTTCTCTCAGTGCAATATCCCTACACCAGCTTAATGCTGCTAAATACTCTATATTGTCAACCCTACTTTTAACAATATCAATATGATACTCTTAAGCTGCCTCCATCAGATAATTTTGATGAGAATCAATATTTCACTTCACAATTTACCCATACCAACTCCCATCTCACCGTAATGCAAAACCAAATGTCCAGGCAGCAAATGTAGAAAAACTGTCTTGAGAAAAGAATTTTACAGCTTTCTTGGCTATAAATTTTATTAGCACAAAAAATAAGTCTGTTTTAAACCATATATTCTACCTAATTCCATCTTGTTTAAACACCATTCTAATTTGGATGATGTCTTCTGTTTCCAGGTTATAATTTATTTTCAGAATTGATTGATTAAAGATAACTGAAAATTAAGGGGAGCTGTGGATACTTCTGACAAGGTTATAAGATTTAGAGGGGTCAGAAGAAAGGTATAGATGAATACTTCCTCAGCTTCAACAGCAGATGGAAAGCTGAACCCCATTTCCTAACACTTAGATATGTTGTATGCTAACATATTGTTTATTGAAAGCACAGTAAGTTTTTTGAATGGAATTTAATCCAAAGTAAGTTATTACATCAGGATTTACAGACGTTCTCTCATAGAGTAATGTGTTGGCAAAACAAGAGAATATTACAAGTAGCTTATCTGGCTGAAGTCCTCAAATACATTGTTTTATCGTGTTGTAAGTTTGTTAGTGCAATTTATTTTTTTTCCCACAGTTGTATTTTCAAGTACACTAATGTTTAGCTGTTAAGATGTGGGAGGAGTTTTTGGTTTCTTTTGTACTTTGGTAAGCAAGATTATGGCATATTGGATTTTGTAATTCCTTCATAAATTATTTTAAGTTTTCTTTGCATATGTGCA
The DNA here is from genome assembly GCF_965140915.1 of Aythya marila. NCBI lineage: Eukaryota > Metazoa > Chordata > Aves > Anseriformes > Anatidae > Aythya > Aythya marila. Next base: position 65,571,376 of record NC_139042.1, on the reverse strand, counting down.
TACCCACACACACATATTTACCACTTGGAGGACAAGTTGGATAAAACTGAAGTGTAATATCACACCTTCCCTCTCCCAAATGAAGGACTGGCCGTCAGCAGGTTCCCAAAGTGCTGTGTACTCTCCGGAACACAAAGAACAAAATGCTCTAAAAGGCAACTGTCAATAATATGGCCTTAAATCTTCATTGCTGGGTGACTCATTGTTCTCCTGCAGTAGTCATTCAAGTAAGCATCAACATTGTGGTGCACTGACAAACAGAACCCAAGTCTTCTGAAATCCTGTGTTCCCAATTTATTATACTGAATGGCATTCAAAAAAACTCTGCCTGCAAATGTGTAACCATAACCCATGATGAATGCAGTGTGTGGTTTTGTAGTGAGAAAAACAGTGGCTGTAGGTTGTTTGCTAAAACTGACTGGTTTTGCTTCAGTGAAAGAGGGAGAGAATTAAGACAATAGGAGCAAAGAGGGAAACAATTATGCGAAGGACACCAAGACAAAGGAGAGACAAAAGTTCTTGGCACCAGGAATTGATTAGGTGGGTAAACTAAGAGAGCTGATGAAGGGAAACCTTTAGATCCAGTTTCTCATGTGATCAAGTAACATAATTTTCTGCAACCCTTCAAAAGGATTACACCAAAGGTTATACTATATTCATGCTAGCCACAGGCCAAAGGCTGTAGTTCTACAAGACCACAAGTATTTGAGGATTCATTTTAACAAGACATATAAAAAATATAAACACCTGTCTGAATTTCACCTCTTCTCTGTATTGCTCCTGCCTTTTCTATTCAAAATATAAATCTTATTCTGTCTGTGAGCCCTTCTCATCTTCCAGTCTGAGGTCCCTAAGAAAGGAATGATAAAGAAGCAGGCAAGTGAGAATAAAGAGCATTCAGTGAGAACAATGAGCTACCATCTAGATATTCTGGATAAATAATAGCTCCCAGTGTACAGGCTAATCTAATGTGTACAGTGTACGCTAATCTAATGATCCTGGATCCACGGGTTATGCTGTGACTTCCAGTATCCTTACAGCCCCGCAAAAACCAACTACCTGTCCAGCCTCAGATGAGACCCTTCCCCACACAGAAAAATATGACAGAATCACCTCCTCCAACTTCATGCTCCTCTTGGAGCATGAGTTAACCACCATCTTGACCCTTCTACCATCTGTGCAGTCTTCCGAGAGCTCCTTTTCAACAGCTGTTTGTAAGTGGAGGGATAACAATTATGGGAAAGTTATCCTGCAGGCTTGGCTACCACACAGAATGAAATTTCCAAGGAGAATTCATTTCCTGGTTCTCTTCCTGTTGGTAGACTAGGATTCCTTTAGCAATGGGTTATTGCCTTCCCACACTGAAATGCAGGTGAGTATTTTTGGAAGATTCTTTAAGCTGGTTTTCATTAATGACTTCCACACATTAAGTGTCTGGTCTCTGTAGCTCACCAAAAAATAAAAAATAAAAAAATCATTTTTCACTGTCTGTGCAGACTGGATGGTAAAACTTAGAATCACAGGAAACAGGATTCTCTTCATCGGTTAGCCCAAGAAAATGGCAGGACATTGCACACATCTGACAGTTATCTGCCTAAATTGTTCTTGAAATCTCCCAGCAGTGGAGATCTCGCAGTCTCACCAGGTGAGGTAAGTGTTCTTCTCAAGTGCTTAGCTTTTCCCACAATTAGATTTTTATTTTTTTTTTCCATAATGTCTAACCTGAATCTCTCTTGCTGTGATTCAAGATTTACTTCTTGTCCTATCCACATTGGGCTTGTCATACAGATAATTCTCCTTCTCTTACATATCTCTCAGCTGCTATCATTTCTCTCCGAGTCTTCTTTACTTTTAGACAGAATAGCTGTAGTGCTTTCTGATCTTTCTGATTGTTTTCATTGTTCTCTTCTTACCTCTGCTCTTGGTCCATATTTGTTTTTAAGGACATTGGTGAAAAACTGGACACAATACATTACTGAAAGTCTTACTACCACCAAGCAGAACTCAGATCATGTGTTTGTTCTTTCTTCCCTAAGAAAATTGTGAATTATTGGTTTGGGGTACTGTTCTTTTTTCTTTTTTCTTTTTTTTGGTAGGGGGAGAGAGAGAGGGAGAAGAACTTGTTTTAATCCATGGTGCATCTGCTTTCCAGGTTGTAAAGAGTTGCTACATAATAGCAGTTAGATTTTAAAATGTACTGCTTAGGAAACTAAGGCATTACTTTTTAGCATTTCTAGCATTTTAAATACTCTCCAAGCATTTCTTGCAGAATGTTGTCATCCTTAGTTTTTGCAATACAGTTACAAGGCAGAGAAAAATTATTGTCACCATTTTTTTCTAATGAAGAGGCTGAAGGACTGAAAAATGTGCTTTGCAAAGGGATATTTTGTCTTGTGTCAAAAAAAAAAAAAAAAAAAAAAAAAAAGCACTGTTTCAGTCTTCTGTACAGGATTCTGCAATGTGTTTGAAATCTCCTTCCACAAAATATGATTATTCAATGAGCGTGTTCATATTGCAGGCTTCCAAGCCAAGTCTCTCTTCTTAAGGGCTCTCAAAGGTGCTTAACTGTAAGCTCATATGATTAATATTTTGTTCATTTCTGCATTTTCCATTTAAGTACCTAAGTTTTGGTCTTTCCTGTGCTCCAGAGCACTTTGCCAAATGCTTTTATCCCTCTTGGGACAGTTGGTCAAGGAGAAAGGGAGGATGGCATCTGTAGAAGATAGGACCAGAAAAGAACCTGGGGGAGAGGTTTCAAGTGACAGGAGAGAAACTATTACTCTGAGTAGAGATGAGGAAGCGGCATTCATCTCAACACTCTATACCCACAGAATATAGAATTTTTCCAAGTTTTCTTATTTTATTGCGTTCCTCCTAATGGTGGCAAACAACTGAAACTCATTTAAAAATGTGTCTTACTCCCCCCTTGTGGCTGCTCCACTACAAAAAGATGACAATCTACAATTGCTACTAAATTCTCAACAGTTCAAGGGGCAGTCTTCCTTGCACAGAAAATGTTTTCAGACCCCAAAGGACATATGTAGAAATAAGAATGGTTTTACTTAACCTCATTCATGTCATATCTATTTTATTTTCCCTTGTTTTTAGAACTTTAAATAGCCCTCTTGTTTCTATGTATAGAAACATATATTTTATATGTACAGATATCCATTATAAAATGTGATATAGCATCGGTTTCCAAACCTGCTTGAGTTTTGTGCACGATGCAGTCTGGTGCTCCAGTGACATGTTCTCATATGGCATAAATTGAAATCACAGGGGGTCATAATGCAGCACAACAGGTGCACCAAAAGATTTTAAATGATTCTTTTTTGGATAAATAATGATAATAATAATTAAAAAAAAAAAAAATGTTAGCCATTAAATTAGTTCTGCAAATCCTTGCAGTCAGAGCAGCTGGAAAGAGGACTTTTTTACTATGTTCAAGGAAGATGGAAATTCAGTTGTGCAGTGTAAACCACAAATATTTTTTTTCTTTCATGTGTGGTGATAAAAGTAGTTTTCTTACCAGTATACCATGTTTCATTAATACAATGTTTAAATAATTAAGTACAGTAACTCTGGAGGCGATGGCTAAGATAAAAGTTTGTAGGCAATCCATTATTGTGATCAGACAGTACTTCTTAAAACCCATGGAGATACAATTTAGTAATTTAACTTCTGAAGTCAGTTGTTTAATAAACTATTACATTTTAATATAGTTTTGTTCTCGTCAAAGGGAATGATTCATTTCCCCTCTGTCAATTGTTCCAGCTGAAGTTATTAATGGTTCCAGGGTTGAGGGGGTGCTGGGTTCCTGTTTGAATATCATTACCATGCTGTTCCCACTCTCTAGATGTTGTCACTGTAATGTTACATGTGTGATCTTTACTGGTTATAATTTTTTTGTAGGGAAAGTGACTGCTATCATTTGAGTCTTCAACATTGATATATTTAATTAGGTCTAATTTTATAGGCAGAAAGTAAGAGACTTGTGAAGGGGGACATATAATTAGTTGCAGTAGGATTAAGTGAATATTATTATACTGTAGTAATGGATGTCCCAGAAAGAAACCTGGCAAATACATTAAACAAAAAGAATAGCAGACAAACAATACTTCTGCTTATATCCAAGTTTGTCATATTTTTAAATAAATTTGTTTGCTGGAGTTTCAAAATATTCTTCCTGTTCATCTTCCTTTATTGAAAAAAATCTTTTAGAAGAAACATATTCTCAAAAATCAAGACTGTGTTTCTCTGTATTTTTCTGATTATGTAATGTTGGATTGGAAGTTTGATACTGTTCAGCTTTTTTTTTTTTTTTTTTTTTTTGAAGGTTGCTGCCATCTGATAAAATACTGTAAACAGTTTTGATAATCAGTTTAACCATTCTCCATATGCCCATATCCATTACTGGTAGCAGTCAAGGGTGGTGAAGATTTCCATGCTATTTCCATACAGCAATGCAAAGGGATCAAAGACTGGGATGGCCATACCCATTGTGCCTTCAAGTGGTCACTGCAACTCACCTGCTGTGGAGACTGTCTCAGTGTGATGTGATGGGTCTGCAAAGATTAGGGAGCAGGGCTTTTCCGTAAGCATTTGCTTATCACCAGCTTTGGTGACACGAGATTATTTATGGCTGAGTCCTTTACCACAGCACTTACAATTCTGAGATAAAAAGCACGCACCAGAGTTCCCACTGCCTCTCCAGCTGAAAGAATGGAAATTGGCATTATTTGAAATTCAAGGAGTTTTTACTATACACAGGAATAATCCAAATGTGGAACAGGATTTGTTATTAACTGTAAATCCCCTTTCCCCTAAGAAAACCAGAGTAAATGCAGGAAATAAGCTCCCATTTATACACTATAGAGACAATACTTCATTGTCACTTATATTTTAAAGTCACAAGTGAAAAGTAAATGGGAGGAAAAAAAAAATAACGTAAGTGGGAGCAAACATCAAGATGTTAGTGGGGTTGATCCTTCTTCAGTGAAGTCAATAGGAATTTTTGTAGCTTACTTGCAACCAATGAGAAAAGCTTTACACACACTGAGTATTTGATGGTTAATTCTTTAAAGCATGCTGTTCTGCACCCAACCAAGCAGAGAGGAAATGTCTTCACCTTTTTATCACTATTAGTTCTACACACTTCAGATTTATTTACTTTTTACATTATAGTATTTGAATAAACTTTTAAATACAGTTTTAAACACACACAGACAAAAACTCTGCTAAAACAACTCCAAGTAAGCGTTTTCATAATGCCTAAAAGTTATTGTTTTTAGGTACTCACAAGGCATGTCAGATTTAATAATCTAAGGGTTGTGTCCAGAATTTATTTATAAATTTATAAATTTTGGTCACTCTGGCTTACCTCCATCTTCAACTTTCCTCTCACAGAGGAGCATTCCCTACAAGACTATTCTTCTCTAACAGTTGTGTGCAAACCCTAACAAAAATGCTAACTTTCCTTGAGTGCATTTCTTTTCTTTTAATTACATGTAGGATGACCTGTGCCATAACCTGTCTAGGTTTCCAACTGTTTAAAGCCAGCCCAGCTATCCCTGCATTCCAGTATAGAATCCATTGTAGACATGCTGTACTTTACCAAACCCACACAGTTCAGATTTCCTTAAATGCGGTCCCCAGCATTGCCTGTTCCACTCTTTTGTCATTTGCGTTCAAATGATTTTCCATTTTCATGGACAGTAGGCAGAATCCACATGCTGTACAATTTTTGCTCCAGGCTAAGTGGCATCTTTTCTGCAAGAATATGCACTAGTTACTGAACAGCATCTTTCCCACATTAATATTATTTTCTCACCCAGACAGAAATTTCCTTCCAGCCTCTAAAGTACCTGCGCTAGAATCATAATCACATTGAGAGTTTCTCTTCCAGGACTATTTGTCAATACCATATTTACCTTGCTTTGCAGCTTTATCTTTCTTCTTGTTCCTGAGATTCTACAGTGCAGAGTTACATGCAACCTGTTGCATGTTGCAAAGAATGAAAACCTAGAGTGATTTAGATGTTCTCTTTTAACATTTTTTTGTTTTTAATACACTGTGAGCTCTATGAAGATAGTTTTTATATAGGAAAGTAGGTAGAGGGGAAGGCCAATATGCTAGCAATATGGTAGTCTTATTATAAATGTCTTCCAAATTAGATCTCTCTTTTTTTCAAATTCACTTTGGATATACACACATAAATCTTCTCAAACTAATTTATCTTACATGTGTAATGGTGGAGGGATTGGTCCTGTATATAACAGCAAAAACTTCATTCTTTTCCACAAGTAGATGTGTAAAAAAAAAAAAAAAAAAAAAAAAAAAAAGTCACTTTTTTCACATCACTTTTAGCATTGTGTAGTTTAGGCGCAAGCATAATAGAGGCATCAAATAAAATAATAATCCTCAAATGATGTTTGCAAAGTTGAGCTCGTAAATGTCAAAGGTGATTTGAAGTGGACAAGAGTGAGTCTTAACAAATCAACTAGGGACTGCTGGCAATTGTTTCTGTTCTCAGTTCTTATTGAAACTAATATTGGACAAATTGAAAGAGTGATTGCCTTAGAGCCTTCACAATGTCTTCACCAATCTGTTGCCCATTTCCATAAAAAATGGGAGTGAAAATGGCAGCTGACTTCTTTTGACCTCTCCCAGTTTCACTGTGGCTCCTGTCAGAGGACTGAAAAAACAGATTTTCAGGCAGACCTTTATCTGCCACAGCAAGTTAGTTTGCAAAGAAATTGAAAAATAATAATCAAATAATCTAGTTAAGTCATTTTTTTCTGCATGTGTTATGATTTGAAAGGTAGCAAACCAATAAAATATAAAAACCTCAATTTGCAAAAAGATGAGCAAATGAAAATAGCTCCTTCACTAGAAGTTTTATTCTGTTGTTTCAAATTCTTCTGTCTCTCTGTCCTCATGATCTGACTGTCAGTGTCAGTGTAAGATACCTGTACACTGTAAGATATCTTACATTGTAAGAAGCTACCCACAGTGCACGGATCCTAGTCCTCTGCAACTTTTTAACTTACCTTTTTATTATTATTATTATTACTTTAACTTATTACTTATGGATCAAGAGCTGTTTAGATCCACTTGCCTTACCAACTCATTCTTTTCCTGTCTAGTATCTTTACTTAGATTCTCCAAAGTGTCATCATTTTTTTTCCATAAACTAGCTGCAGAAACACCTCCTTCTTCTAAGATTTACTTTCCTACTTAGAAACCTGCAATCACAGTGGACATGTTTTTCTCAGCCAAAACCTGTCCTCTATGCATATCAGAGGTATACTGGTATTTCATTTCCCTCAACTTCCTCTATAATCAGTGTCAGAGAGCTTCATATCCTGTGAAGACAGACCAACCTACCCGGTACAGTATTTACACTTAAGAGTTATGTTTCTCTTCCAACAATATTTTTGGAGAACTACTCTTCTAACTTGCATTATCTTTTAAATATTTTACGTTATGTAGAACTGGAAGTTCCATAACCTTGGGAAGCCATTAAAATGAGTGTCTCAGGACCCTAGTCTATGCTGGAGATAGCTTGGCCTGGGAGTTTAAACATTAAACACCTGACTGAATCAGGTGAACAGTTTGGACTCTATTTCCATCTCAGCTGTTTTCTATCAATCAAGCTGATTGTTTTTACTGCCTAAACCCTGTGTTGCTAGAAAGTATCAAGATAATTATATGCCTTTCTTCCTTTCTACATCTTCTAGGATACAACTCCTTTAGCTTTTCCAAAGTTATCTGTGGGTTTCAAATATTATCTCACAACTGCTTTTAGCTATTGTTCTTTTGGTGTATCTAGTCATAGTTTTTCCTGCCTGTTGTTTGCTCACCAGCATCTTCTTAGCTTGGAGAAATAGGTATCTTTCACTCTCCTCTCTCACAGAATCTAGGCACTTTGTAGAAACACTTATGATTTCATCTAGAAAAATAATTAAACCATTTTGATTAACCTAGGCAGTCACACAGATTGCTTCTTGTCTTAGTTTCGTGGCTAGGAGAGCCAAGATGCCCTTTCTTAAAATTTAATTTGTCTCTGAACATAATCTTTCCAAATTTTCCTGCCGTGAGAGAGAAGAAAAAAAAGGAAAAAAAAAGGAAAAAAAAGGGAAAAAAAAAAAAAAAAGAGCATATTATTTGCTTTTGGAATATCTTAACTAAAGAATTCAGCTGAAAATTCAAGGTTAGTTTGCTGTTATTAAGTTTCTCTTGTGCCTAGTTCTGGGCTGTTTCATGTGAAATGTGATTGCTGTATCAGAAGCAGATGCACAGTTTTTCAATAACAAGAAGAAAAAAAATCTTGTTTCCTTTTGTATGAATAGAAAGAAACAATTTAAACTTCAGAAAAGTCTTCTCACTTCTCGCCATCTTCCATTGTGAAGAGCCACTGTATTTAACTGGGGGCAAAATTACCAGATATATTCAGGTAAAGAGTGTCAGAACCTTTGGTTCCTCTCAGCAATCATAAGACGGTTGTAGGGAAGAAACTGCATGAATGATTATTGACACTGATGTAGCAAATATGCAAACAGTTAAAACTGCCATTCTGAGACCCATTGGACATAAGTTACTGACTGACCATGTTTTAAAGTTATAATGCCATAGCAGTAGGTCAGGCTTGTTGCAGAGCTATCCTAGTTTCCAATGGAGTTAGCATATAGTTACTATCTTACTGTAAAATGCTCTCCTATAATTGGCAACTCATTAGATGATGTGCTGTAGCATCTGATGCAGTATCACTCATCTGTTTTGTGATTTCAGAAAAGATTGTTTTTATGTAGGTGTCGAGTTTAAAGGTACGTAAATTTGATTACCAGGTTCAAAATTTGACAAATTTTTACCAGTTTGTCATTACTGCATAACTTTTCAATAACTAATAATTTTCATTTTGTAACATTTATTTTTATTTTGGTTTGTAGGACTTTAGGACTCCAGGGCAACTACTGAGGGATAATATTACCACGTAAGTGTAGGTTCCAACTAACAGTGCCTTGGTGTTGTTCTACAGAGCTTTTAGACTGATTATCATTAGTTTTCTTATAGACTCTTAATCATATGAGGCTGTTATATTAATGTCCACTTATTCTCTTATTCTGTCCGTCTTTTGTCAATTTTTTATTATGTCAATGTTTTATTTTGCTTTGCTTTTTTTCTTCTCCTCTACTGATGCTGAGAATCATCCATTTCTGATCAGATGTTCTCAAGAGTCATGATCTGACTGTGGCACTATTAACACGTGTCAGAACCTAAATTTGACTGGACGAGTTGGAAACCACAGTGCAATTAGAAATCTATGAACTAATTGCTATCACAGAAACATGGTGGGTTGAATTACCCAAGTGGAACACTGCAATTGAAGGCTACAAGCTTTTCAGAAGAGACAGACAGACAAGGAGGGTTGGGGGTGTTGCTCTCTGTTAAGAAATTGCTAAGTTGCAAAGAACTGTCTCTAAGAAAAGAAAAGGGAAAAAAAAAAAAAAAAAAAAAAAAAAAAAGGAAAAAGAAAAAGAAAAAGAAAAAGAAAAAGAAAAAGAAAAAGAAAAAGAAAAAGAAAAAGAAAAAGAAAAAGAAAAAGAAAAAGTGGGTAAAAATTAAGGGCCAGGCCAAATACAGACACCTTGTGGTTGGGTTTTACTAAAGGCTGTGTGATTAAGGGGAGACTGTTGAAGAGACCTCCTTGCTTCAGCTACAAGTTACATACATGTGTATGTAACATACATGTAACATGTAGTTACATACATGTGTAGTCTTTTGTCCTGATGGGGGATTTTAACCACCCAGACCAATGATGGAGTAACTGCCTGATCAGGCATTGGAATAATTATATCAAACAACAAGGGAAGACAAACTTATATATCTACGTGTAAGGCCTTTGACATAATCCCACACAACATCCTTATCTCTAAATTGTAGAGAAATTTGAAGGGCATCCAGAGATCTGTGGTCAATATCTCTATATCTAGGTGGAGTCTGGTGAAGAGTGGTGTCCCTCAGGGGTCCACATTGGAACTGGTGTTGTTTAATATCTTTGTCAATGACACATGCCATGGATTTGAGTGCACCTTCAACAAGTTTGACACTAAGCTGAGTGGTGCAGTTGATACAACAGAAGGAAGAGATGCCATCCAAAGGGACCTAGACAAGCTTGAGAAATTGTCCAGCATGAACCTGATGAGCTTGAATAAGTCCAATAAGAATGAAAGTGCAGGAGTTTTTCAGCCTGGAGAAGAGAAGGCTCTGGGGAGACCTCATTGCAGATTTTGAGTACTTAAAAGGTACCTATAAAAAAGATAGAGGAGAGACTTTCTAGACGGGCAGATAGAGATGGGACAAGGGGGAACAGCTTTAAACTACATGTAAAAGAGGAGAGATTTAGATTAGATGTTAGGAAGAAATTATTCATTCAGAGGGTGGTGAGGCACTGGAACATGTTGTCCAGAGAAGTTGTGGATGTCCCAACCTTGGAGGTGTTCAAGGTCAGTTTGGATGGGGTTTTGAGTAACCTAGTCTGGTGGGTGGCATCCCTGACCACAGTGTGTGTGTGTGGGGGGGGGGGGGGGGGGGGGAGAGGGTAGGTGGAGGGAATTAGATGGTCTTTATGGTCTCTTCCAATTCAAAGTATTCTATGAAGCCCAACTGTCAACCTGACCAACAGAGTCCCATTACTAGACTATATCCCTTAGTGCCACATACACTCATCTCTTTCATAGCTTTGGAGATGCGGACTCCACTACCTCCCTGGGCTGTCCATTTCAATGATTGACCACCCTCTCCATGAAGAAATTCTTCCTGATGTCCAATTCTAAGCTCCCCTGGCACAACTTGAGACCTTTTCCTAGCATTTACTTTTGGGACAAGTTTTTGATCTCAGTACGGTTTTTTTTCCCCTCCAGATATTTTTTGCATTTACACACACACAAAAATAAATAAATAAATAAATAAATAAATAAATAAATAAATAAATGGTATTTATGTAAGACATAATGTGAATAACTGTGAGGATAAAACAGGACTCTGTTAGCTACTGCAGGCAACTGGGCTGACTGAATTGCTCACCTCCCAGGACAGTTGCATTCTGTGCCTTTGCAGGTGCTGGGAAGCTAAAAATAGCATGGTTCACTTCTTGGGCAGACATGGCATTGGATTTCAAAATCCTCATCCTTAGCATGAAACCAGAATAAAAGGGCATTGTGGTAGACAGCAGCGCAGGAGGTAGAGCTCAGACTGGTTGGAAAGTGAGCCACCTCTGTGAAAGTATTAACCATGACCTACTGTCCTCTTCTTCCATTTGCAATGCTTTGGTCCAGCAGTTTTGCAGTCTCCAATATCATAAATTGATGCATGGATATATTTCCTCCATTTGAGCAGTCCACTTTCTGTGAAACTCAATTTTTGCAGTTCCTCCATTGATCTGAGGGAAGTGGCTGATACTGAGCAGTAGCAAACTGTGACCACCGACCTGATGCAGTAGCAGGTGCTCAGGGGCAAAGCAAGTCTGTGTGCTTCTTCTCATGTGCTTGTGCAAGGGTCATTGCACAGTATCCTGTCCACAACACTTATGGACACCAGCAGTGATGACATGGGCTTTCTTTCCTGTCTGCTTGCAGAAGTCATGACTTGCCTCAGACACAGTTTTGATTACTTTATTCTGGAGCACTTCGTGGGCGACGGGCTCTTTTCCAAAATGCCTTTCTCACGCAGACATCTCGCCTTTCCAGACATGCCACCCTTCCTTTTTCTATTTTCAGAATATTCATTTTCAGGGGTTCAGTGGCAGTGCAGCAATCCCCTGAATCTGACCTATATAAAGGAGTGGAAAAGGGTAAAAATTACTCCTTTTTGCTCCGTCCTTTACTGTGCCTTTGTGAATTATAAAGAAAACACAGCCACTGAGTTTTTTCACTTTTATCTTTGCTTTATTTTTAACTTTGGCAGTATCAAATCTTGGTACACTTCCCCCCTTTTTCATGAAGACTTTCTAGAGAACTTTGCAACTGGCAGTATTCAGAGCCCTTTCCTAAAGGGCCGGCTGAGCCTTTTTCTCATGTGTTTGTTGGGAATTTTAGTCCTAGAAGTGCTAATAGAAATAAAATGACAACTTTTAAATAGTATAATGTAAATGTCCCATCCTTCTGTTATTAAACAGCTTCCAATCTGTTGCTGTTTTTGATGTCATCATTTTACCAGTTCTCTAGACTACTGAGGACTTATCTAGGGAAAAAGTGGAAAGCAGTACCTGGAGAACAAATGGTTCTGAAGAAGAGAAAATTATTTTTGATGGTTTATTTATATGTTTAAGTAAGAGACAGAAAATGAGTGCATTATAAATATATATATATATAAAAAAATCACTGTTAACTTCTATACTTTGGTGTTTGCAAATAGGAATGAAGAGGTTGTTTTAGAAAGAAATGGTTATCAGAATTCCAAGGGGTTTTTTTATTATTTTTTTTCTATTATGTCTTTTTTTTTCTGTACTTACGTGTGTTTATCTGGCACAATATCAAATGCTGTGTAAAACTACATAGATCTGAATTGCACTTCCAACTTACCAATCATGTCAACTTTAAATATGACAACTCTTCCCTGCAAAGTCTTGCTTTTAAAATTTGTATATAAAATAGCAATTATAGCACTGTGTCAATCAGTGACCACTATTTCAACCTGCTACGTTTACTTGGAGCAGCTTATACATTACACTCTATTCAGTCTGTGGAACCACCATGTCCTAGAATGAATACAAAATAGGGATAAAAAGCTTTTTGTTTCAAGGCTCCACAAATGTGGAATCAGTTACCAGTTGATTTAAGAACAATTGGGAGCTCTTCCTGTTTTAAGATGGAACTGAAACAATACTTCGTGATGACTAGAAGTTGTTGTAATTGTTTTAATTGATGTTATTCTAGTGTTATCTTGGTTTATTGTTTATTTATATGCATTTGTTTATCGCAGGTCATGCTTGAAAATGGGCTTTCATCTCAATTTACATAGTCAGCTAACAAATATATGTGTGTATGTGTATCAGATACACTTGTTTATATCTGACAGCAAAACCATATGTATTCTACATATATTTCTTGCCTTTATGTTTGTGCTATCGATTAAGACATCTGAGTTTGATTTCAGCTTGACTTTTAAGTTTGCAGGACAAACCATGCAAGTATGTATCTAATAATATCAGTCAAATTATTGTTCGGCTCCCAAAGCACAAATCAAGTTAAAGCATTAGCTAAGCATATGTTAGTGTGCTTTTTAAAGCAGTTCACTCTTGTAGGGTTTTACTCCTGCATTGTGTTGGCTTTAAGCAGCATTAGCATTCAGAAATTATTTCTGTGTCTCTAAAGGCAAATGGAGTATTAAAAACAATGATAGCATCACTAGTAGGGAAATATAGTCTGGCATCAAGCATTTGTTATCATAGCTGATAAAGGAATGGCATGTTTAATTTACACTCTGTGAATGGTAAATATCTACATAAGTATTCCTACCTGTCTTTACATACCATGCAAGTAAGCTAACCTGTATGTAAGAGGAATAGAGAGGAAGAGCAAGTCATTATTTCATCTGTTCCATTTACAAACTCAGAAGTCACAAATGTGCAGCTGGGAAATGTGTTTGTCTCAAAGCTTCAAATCTGTGACATGTTAATTCATAAATAATTGCAGTCACATGGTCTTCCTCGAGGGCATTAGCTCTGTATTCCCAGTACGGTACACTTAATTGTAATAGAAAAGAGTAGAGTGGACAAAAGTGGCTTTCATAAATCAGATAAAATTGCTCAATAAATCCTAAACATCTTTCATTATTTCTATCAGAAAATGAGCTTAGTTAAGTAAGCAACATTTTTTACACGTGAGTGGTCTTTGTAAACAGGCAGGTGAGGAAATAAAGGGCTGGGGTGCATTATTATTGGTCATGGAATCTGGCAGCTAAACGTCTCATAGCCCTGGCCCAAATCCTGCTCTGACTTGCATCCCATTCTAACCCATGGACCACCTTATATCCAGATACTAAATACTTCAGATAAACAAGAGCACTTTTCTATTGGGACAGTCATATGATAACATCGCCTGTGTCATTGTCTACATGCAGCTGCTTGCAAAAATATAGGCTTTTTCCCCAAAAAATTGTTTTTGCTACTCTGACTGCAGAGTGAATAACAGAGTATGAAAGGAACCTGAAGGAGCCGTTAGGGTCCATTGTGTCAATCCAGCTGCTAAACACGCATATTAAGTCCACATTTAAAAATGCTTGTGAAGCTTTTTCTATTTGTTTTGTTTTGCAGTCCATTTTTAAACATTCGTACTTCTTCTGTTTTCATTGTCAGAATACCTAAACCATTCTGAACTAGTTCTTGGACAAATTCCAATTAAAATTGAAAACAATTTTAGTTATGCAAGAGATTTGTGGTTTTGTGATGTTTGTTTGTTTGTATTGTTCTGTGGTGTTGTTTTTTTAAATCAGGTGAACTTCAGGGAGAAAAAAAAAAATAAAAAAAGATATTTAGTACCAAAAAAAAAATAGTATTTCCATTGGTTACAAAAAAAGCAACTTGCGTCATCTGACTGAGAGCTTGTTTTCAGGCTCCAGTCAGCATTAGGTTTAGTTTCCTGAAAGTATGAATTAGAATGCAAACCTGACTGACCCTGACTGTAGCTATTATGACCCAAACCACAATAAATTTCTCTTGTTAAGAATAGTGTTCTGTTCAATTATCAAATTAATTTGCTGTAGACATATGGTTGTCCTCAAAATTTTCATATTTCTAATAATTCATTTGCTGGGATACTTTGAATTCAGAGAATCAATTTTGTGACTATAGCATAAGTACAACATCACAAATGAGAATGCCAAATTTAAACTGTTTAGTCTGGGAATTTATTGCTGGCATTGGAATGGTTGTTGGCAGATGATGTCCATATAGGAGGTTCTTTCAGCTACTTCATTTCCAGTCTATGTCATTAAGCAGTGGTTTGAGGACACTTAGTATTTCAATGCAGTAGACAACAAAAAAAGAAAAAACAACCCACCCCACTTGTTTAATAGTGTATTGGTACCTCAGAATTTGGCTTAAATATTAACCTGATTTGCATTTACAAATCAGTGACTTCTTAGAGTAATTGAATAAGCATGTCAATAATATAAGCTGTTTGTGTTCTTGATTTTTATACTCATCCTAATGCTCCTTTTGAAGATGTTGATGTGCAATATTTTTATCTTGAGTTATAACATCCCAATCTACATAAAGGATATTGAGTGATAACTAAGCACAGGGCTATGGGCACTGTGTTGTTCAGGAAAAATATTTGCTTTAGCAATTGTCATACTCCAAGCAGAGAACATATAGATTTATAGTGTTAATTGTGCTGTTACTAGTTAATAGAAAGTATGAGGATGAAGATTTGACAAGGTTTTAAAGACAAATACCAAACAGAACCTTGTCTTTACCTGCAGGAAGGTGTCAGACACAGCTTAGACCCAAGAGTTACCCTGTGGCTGGAAGGCATAAAAGCTTCTGTTTCCAACTGACAGTCTAAAGGCACCCCAGTGACCAGCTGGCCTGAGGATGGGAAATGTGGTAACATCTCTGAATGCATGAGGTGGATAACTATAAGAATTAATTTAGGACTGGAAAATGTGTCTACATTTTCTCTTTCAGATGAAGACAAGGATTACAGACAGGGAAAAGAATAACAATAGCAAATAAACCTCTGCATGAGGTCAGAGATTCGTAGAGTTACTTACCAGCAAACACATGCCATGAAGGCCATTTAGTCCAGTCCTTTTTCTCCTTCCCTCATGTACTGTGTCAGTATTTATTTTATTAAACTTAAACTGCTGTTAGACTAGCACTAAATCTGGCCTTAAATTCCTCTAGAGGAGAAGATTTTGGAAAACTGCTTGGTTGTTCCACAATCTAACCATTCCTGCAGTTGTAAACTTTTTCTTAATATTAACCATATTATTTATGCTGCAGCTAAAATCCATTACTTCTTGTTTTCTCCCCATTGACAAATGAGAATATTTGGTCCCCATCCTCTTTGCAACACCTTTATGTAGTTATAGAGAACTACTGTGTGTCCCTTTTGCTTCACTTCTCTAGACCAAACATACCCCAGTCAACCTTTCTTCTTGGGGCTTATTTTTAATACCTTTTACCATTCTTTATATTCTTCTCTTAAGTCTTTCTAATTTGTCTGTATCTTCTGAAAAATGTGGTAGCCCACACTAAATTCAGCTCTCTGGATGAGGCCTCCGCAGTGTCAAACAGAGCAGAAAAACTGCTTTCCTTGTGTCCTTCCTTGTGTTATATACAATACTCCAATTAATAAAAGCTAGTGTAGCATATGTCTTTGCTGTGATGACATTGTCTTTTTTACTTGTTCTATGTGTTGTCCATTATCATTAATATTACCTTCTCTGGAGTTTTCTAGTCTGACCGGTTATATCTGTAACTTCAGTCATTTTACTCTTAAGTGGTTCCATCATCTGCTTTGAGTTTCTGTATGGCCACATATGTTTCCAGTCTTCGTACTTATTTGTATGTGGCTTTGCCTTATCTGAGCTTTTGTCCTACTGTCATTAATCTACCCTTAGCCACTGGGGTAAGTTTACAGTATTGTCAGTTGCATAGACCTTTTCTACCAACTGAATACTCTCAATAGCAATACCAAAACCCCATCAGAAGTTTATCTCCACAGCATTTCAACTATTGCTACTGTGCATGCAGGGATTAATAGATTATAGAATATCTTTCTTTGTATATAATTAATGATCTATGAAAAGGGCAAGAAGGCTGGACTAGAACTCTCCAAATTTTCTTATTTGCACGGATTTAAGGTATTTTGATATGGCATTTCCTTCCCCCTTAATTATGAAATCAAATATTCAGCAATTTCCCACATGCTAGAATTTCAAAACCTCATTTGAGAAACCCAGACACATGATATTCCATAACTGGGATATGCATCCATCCCCAACCGACATGGGTGGCAAGCAGGAGGGAATGCAGTTGCTACTGAATCCCAACCCAGTGCCACTGCTTTTGCAGGACTTGGCTGGAGATATGCAAACTCAAGATGGCAAAAAAAAAAGTTCAGGATTACCCTACCAAACCCCAGGTACAGGAAGCTGCAGCTCAGGTTTTTGAGGCTTCTCTTTCTTCAGCAGTAAATATGGAAGACAGAGCCCCAGGATAGACCAAACAAGTGTTCTTTAAATAGTGAAGTCTTCCTCTTTGGAGATCTCCAAAAGCTGCCTGGTTATGGCCTTTGGTAGCCTGCTGTGGGTGGCCCTGCTTGAGCAGGAGTTGGACAAGATGTCCTCCAGAGGGCCCTGCCAACCTCAACCATTCTGCCTGTGTAATTTAGTGATTCTGTGAAATTAGATCAGTATATAGCAATCTTTAACAAATTTGAGGAAAACTTTCATGTTCATTAAACTGCTATTTTCTCATAATACTGTTTGGTTAGGAACTCTGTGCATGCACTAGCAACGGTTCTTGAAGAACTTTGGTTTATCTACACAGAAATAAGTATTTCTAGGGGTTTTCATGGGATTCTTGCTGCCAGAAAGAGCTCAAAAACTCCTTTTACTCTTACTTACCTTTTATTTCTTTTGCTCTTTATTGTGCATGAAAGAATGCTCTTTCTCACTGGGCTAACGAAGATTTATAATGTTTATTCATTTCCTTTTTCCTCTTAACCTGAACCGGAACAGTTTGCTTTACTCAGATTTCCAGAGGCATGTCTACCTCACTTGCTCAAAATGCATTCCCACAGGGGCAGACAAGGGTGCATTGTGCTGCCAGGCAATCCACGCCAGGGCCTTGCGTGCTGTCTGTGGGCAGCCTGCCCAAACATGCCTGGCAGGGTACTAACCACCTACTTACATATTAACACCACCTAAGAATGCCTGATGTGTTTGGGCCCACAGGATGCTGCAAGTGCTACAGAAGAGTGTTTTCTGCTCATGCATTCACTGGGCGCAGAGGCAGATCTAGCCCAGGGGGCAATCATGGGGCACCCTGGGAGGATTCATCCTCCCAGGACATTTCCAGCTTGGCAAATCTCAGGCATGTGACAGTGAGGAGGTAGGTTATCCAAAATAGTAGATTTTACAAAATATTAATATTTGTATATAAAAGAGAAGGAGTGCCTTTACTTCCACACGAATTTGAATCCTTATATATAACTTGATTTATATTGGGTGGTAGAGGGGGGGAGGAATTTCTAGGGACAGAGAGAAGCCTTTACATTTTTATTTCTTTTTGAAAGCAGAAAAGGAGAAAACAAATGTTCTGCTGTATTCTCACTCTAGGAATCACTGAGCAGCACTAAGTCCTATGATTTTTGCAATACAATCATGATAATTCCATATAGTAGAATGTCCATGTAAACACTGACTTTGAACAGGCCATATGTTGAGACAGTGACACAGGGTTAGCGTAGCTACCATCTCCAGCGCAGCTGTAGCTTATATTAGCAATAAGAGCTTTCTGATGGTATGTTATCAACCAATTCAAAAAAGCAAAAAAAAAAAAAGCAAAAGAATTTTTATTAATGACAGCATTTTTAAATTAATATAGTTGCTGAAGCATTAAAGCTTCTGCAGCATAGCTTTTAACAGCATAGTTAAAGCTAAAAACATGAAAACATGAAAGACCCCATCTCAGATTGACGTTATTTTATGAGCCATTCCTCTTATGGATCTGACCATTATCTTGCCTCTGTCTGTGCCAGTAGTATTGTCTGTACAAATAAAACGTTTGGTTTTGCAGTTGGTCTGTATTTCAGTGCTGAACCTTGCAAGGGAGCAGGACCTAAACTCAACTTACTGAGTTATGGCAAAATTCTTGTCAAGGCCAAGGGAAATGTAACTCCTAGAATAAATTACCGTACAAAATATTTTCTTTTGGGCCAGCTACCACTTTGTAAGAATCATTCAAGTGCTCTTATCTCCTGTTCTAAAAGGCTTGCTTTGACATGTTCAAACGTTAGCTCCTTGTTACAGGAAGACTTACTTTCCAAGAATATAAAGATTCAGTCTTTCATCAAACCCTACGTAGCGGTACATTTACTCTCCCTGAAGAAATTGTTTCTGTTGATATAGTTCAACTACACTGAAGAAAAAGAAAAAGTTCAGTTCTGAGCAGATGGTTAGGATGACTGACTGTGAGCCAGGGCTCAGAAATTACTAAATATTGCTTGTGTTAAGAGCAGTGTAATTTCTCAATATATCTCACTTCCAATTCTTTAGCTCTTCTCTTCTTCCTGAAGAAAAATAGGAGTTAGGAACTATTTCAAGATGTTTTCTATCCTTTTACCATGTTTTTACAATCTTCTATTTATTATTGGATTTTTCAGCAACAGGGGAGCCACAAAAATATGTGGGAAGTATTTCTTCAGAAGCAGGACCAAGATAGGAATTTCCCATATTTTTTTTCCCTTACACTAGTATAAGGCTCTCAAGATATAAATGATACTCCTCATTCTCTAACCTTTCCTCTGACTCATTTTAGACAGCTAAGGCTATAAGTCTTCAGCAATGTCACTTTTTGGAAGTTTTGATCCTAATGTATTAGCACTGATGAATAAGGCATGGGACATTCCACGAGATCCCAGCTGGGGGATTATGCAGCTGGACAAAATTATCTCTATTAGTTTTGTTGTTTTGTTGTGATTTTTTTTTTTTTTTAAATTATGATATATCTTTTGATAAACCTTCTTGTTATAGATGAATACTAGAGACATTATAGGACATAAATAGAGACATAATAGGACAAAATAATTCCATGGAAATAATGATGTTTTAATTTTGAACAACTGTGTCTTTAACCATAATGTTTTTGAGATGTCTTGTGATTACTACAAAATGGGAATAGAAAGTGAATTTTGAATTCTGAAATATGATGATTTACAACAGAAAACCTGACTCTAATTTACTTTCACTCAGCAAAAAAACACAATACGCATAGTGTTCTGCTCTGACTAACCAACATAACAATATTGAATGCCAAATTTTGAATATCAAGCACTTGCAGCGAACTGCTCATAAATGATACACCTTCATTCAGGGAATAATCTGAATAATAAATCTAAGAAAATCATAAACTGCTCTTGTACAATTCACAAATAGAAAAAGGAGGTGAGATTTGTATAACAAATTATCCAGAGTGAATTATACATCCAGCAGCTACCTTGAGTCCTTGATCTGTATTTTCTAAAATTTGTATGGGATGTCTCCTCTAAAGATTTTGCAATATAATTACCTAGATCAGTCATTCCCCAGCTGGATCCTCAATGGCAATATCAGTATGTTCATATATTTCTGGATAAGAATGCTTATACACCCTTCCCTTATTCATCTTCCACATTACCTTTCTAAGCAGATTTGTCACCTGTTCTGGGTGAAACTGTGGCCTCCATTTCCTTCAGTGACCTAAAATAATTAAGACCTAAATCTCCTGTCTTCAAGTATTTTTGCATATGTTTAAATTTATGCACATGAATAGTTTCTTGATTTCAATGGGCCTATTCATAGGAGTACATTTAAGCAAACTTGTTTGCAGGTTTGGGCTTCTAAAAGACTTGATTCATAGTGTTATGTGCTTCCTATTTTATCAGTACATGGTTCATTATCACTCAGCAATGTCTGAAACATGCATTACCAATGAAAGGAGCTAGGAATTGTCTGTACTAAATGAGGCTGAATTTTCTTGCATTTATACCATTATCTTCAGTAATATGTGATTACATGGAAGTATATGAAATCAGAAAAAAAAAAAAAAAAAAAAAAGTGTTTGGAATCTCCTTTTGCTTTTGAAAGGTACATCAAGTTGGATTCACAAAGAAAACGGGGCACTTAAAGTGCTATTTCAAGAGGTGCTTGGTAATGAATGTGGTTCTGAGCATTAAGAAAAGTTGTATTTTTTTCCATCCATTTGTGGAAGTAACACTGACACTAGGACAAATATAAATATAGATGGCTGTAGCTCATTTCACTGTTCTAGCCAGTGAAATAACTGTAATAACTGCAGCAGTCAGCTGAAGTAGCTGGCTTTTGGAAGGGAGAGAGTGAAGGAATATCTAAATGGGTTAGCTGTTAAGAACAAGAAGCTTTTGATTTAAAAAATATTAAAAGTGAGTTCTTGAATTTTATTTCCAACATACACCCAATTAATATATTTTCCAAGACCGAGAGAGTGTATTTGCAGGATTTCTTTAATATTAATGGAGGCATTAAAAGGATAATCCAGTACCTTTACGATGCCTTTTTTTTTTTCCCCGGTTTTGTTTCAAAAGTACAGAAGCTGCTTCTGACCTAATTGATCAAAAATGTTATTTTTCAGGAAACAGTCTAAACTATCTTGTTTTCAAGGCAAATGTCTTCTTTTCAAGGCAAAATTGGAGACTGGTGAGAGAGGGAGAAAGGTAATATATACTAGAGAATGTCCCAGGATTTTAGTTGGAAATAAAATGCATTTTCATATAGTTCATATTGCCATTCCAAATTTGAATTTCTTCATTTAGTTGTACAAAACAGGTTAAAAATATCTGTTAAAAGTCTTATCTTTCTGCTAATTTTCCAAATTTTTTGGAAAGGTTGTTCTTCAAAGTTATCTTATGATTGCTCTTTCGAAATTTCCACTCATAGAAAGCCTCACACAAAAATAATATTGCTAATTAAATAATTTCACTAATTAAAAAAAGAAATTGGAATAAATTATATGTTTTTATTAAGGATTTTCAGAGATAATTCTATGCAGTTTATCCCAAATCTACTTGAAAATTTCATTTTTCTTCCAACTGTAAATCTGCATCTTCTTAGAATGTTAACTGTATTAGTATATTAATTACTAGACAAATAGGTAGAAAAGATTATGCTTATTGAAAAAAAAAAAGTTATCACCTATTTATCACTTATAACTAATTATTTGTTGTCTTTTTTTTCATTAAAAAAAATCCATTGCAACATTTTCTGACTGTACACAAATATATGTTTCATAAATGGATGGATTACTTTTCATACAGTTAAGTTCTGGTTTTATCCTTTAGTAGAGATATTTTTCAGCTTAAATTATTCTATGACTATCTCCTCTTAAAAAACAAAACAAACAAAAAAAAACAAACAAACAAACAAAAAAAAGAATATCCACATTATCTGCTGGTTCCTTAGATCAAGTACTGAACAAAGAATACTGAGACCCTCCTTTCTAACACGTTGACCTTTTCCCTTGTGGTCTAGACCTCACTTTCTCCTCTTTTCTTCTTTTTATTAACTCCATGGACACCATTTACCATGCAAGAGAAACAGCTTACATAATGACATATAACCCAGGACTCATTTTAATATTCATGAGTTTGTCAGCTTTATTAAAGAAATTCAAGTAGCTAGTGAACATTAGATTGCATTTCTCCAACATATATCATTTATCTGCCTGTTAAGGTTAAGCATTACTAATGCAGTTTTAACTTCTCCTTTGGAATTCAGCTCCTTGTCAGACATGTAATACATGCTCTAGATTCTCCAGCAGGTGTACCTACATTAGCAACCACAAGTATTTATAGTTGCGACCAGGGTCCTAATGACATGAAAGTTCCCAGTCCCAGCAGGTTAGCTTTGAACTCAGTGAAAGAAAGAACCAAAAAATTTAGTAAGTTCTCCCCTCAAGTCAAAATCTAGAGGTTCATTCACTTCAGATTTTTTTCAAAACTCTCTAGGAAAGTCCAGTCTTAGGTTTCAAAAAAACATAAGGAAAAAAAAAAGAGACCCTTACTGGTACTGTTTTTTTGTTTTTGTTTTTCTGACCAAATCTTAGAATTTTCCAATTTTATCTGCATCCAAAGCAAGAGATCAGCTTAGGAATAATAACAAAAAATAAAAATAAAAAAATACTACATGAAAGGAAACAACATTCAAATGTTGTTAATTAAATGAGGGAATGGATGTCAATGTTAATGTGTAGGTACATAAAAAGAACCTTATTTTGCAGATGTATGACAGGTCTCCCTGAAGAACACAAGTTTTTCTATATTAATTCCGTGGTAGTTGAAAGCTACATAATCAAAAACACCTTCTAAGTTTGGCAGAAATATAACACTGGCTGTTTAAAATAAAAGGTCTGTATGGAAAGTTCAGTTTTGTTTTGTTATTTTTTTTATTCCCCTAGGGTCATTGTGGTAGAGGAAATATTTTTATCTGGGCGTCAGGAAACAGTGGTCTGGCTAGTGACTGCAGTGGTGTGGATGGTTATATGAACAGTATTTACTCAGGGACAAAGCATGCCATCGTTTACCTCTGCCCAAGACCTCATGGACTACAAGAACAAATCAAAGTCAATGCCACCTGGAAATATCCATTGAGGAAGGATTGTGGAGTCTAGCACCTTGAAACAACTCTTCAACCTGAAGCAAGGTGAGTCTGAAATTGGCAAGTAAGATATTGATGTGAATAAGCAGAACCCTCCTGAGTCAAATTTTCGTAAATGGAAAATTTTCAAAATTTCCTGAGTCAAAGTTTCTAACAGAAACTCTACAAGAGGCCATGACATACCCCACTTTCTTGAATAGATGAGCTAAAACACCAAGGGGAATAGCAAGTTTTCTGATGGAGCATGAACTCGAATCTTCATAATATGCAGGTGAATATTTATGGTAGAATCCATGTGGCAACCTGAGGTTAGCAGAAATCTGGCAGGTTTTCTGGAGACCATTTAACAAATTTTTCACTCGTCTTTTCAGGACTCTGCAAGTATTTCTCACATGCATGCCCCTTCTAATATAAGACTCCATTTCTTGTTCCAGATCACAGAACTGATGTATGTAAATCTATAGATCTATCTGGGTGCTTTTGCCATAGTTCTGCCCATTACAAACATTTTAAGAAATGGTTACCTTTCACTTGACCTCTACAGACATTGTACAGGAATGAAAATGTTGTCATCAGCTGTCAGGATTAGAGTGCACACAGTTCCTTAATTCCTAAGCTGTCTTCCATACATAAAGTTCATTTAGTGCATTACATACAAGGTCAATCAACATTCTGCACATCTTTGATAATCATTCATAAACAGTCAGGCAAGTATCTTCCCTTGCTGTCCCTTTATTCTTCAATACTGGTAGAGATCATTTAGGAAACTACTGCTTTAAGCTACTATATTTTAGCATTTCTGTACTTTGTGTATTCAATTTCTGAGATACTTCCCATTATGTTACGTCCACGTACAGCTCAGTTATCTTGTTATTCATCCTTCTCCCAGAAACCTCTAGCTTCCATGATGGATCAACATTGCTCTATCTTCAACTTTCTATGTTTTATAAAATATGACAAAACACACCCAGTTTCTTTTTGTTGTTGTTGTTGATAGTGGTGATCTCCTATCTGTACTCCTAGCTGTAGCATTGTCATAATTTTCTACTGACTTCCTAGGTGTTACAGAATCACAGAATCACAGAACTGTAGGTGTTGGAAGGGACCTCGAAAGATCAGCGGGTCCAACCCCCCTTCCAAAACAAGTTCCCTAGAGCAGGTTGCCCAGGTAGGTGTCCAGGCGGGCCTTGAATATATCCAGAGAAGAAGACTCCCCAACCTCCCTGAGCAGCTTGTTCCAGTGCTCCGTCACCCTCACCGTGAGAAGTTCTTTCTCATGTTGGTGCAGAACTTTCTGTGCTCTATCTTGTGGCCATTACCCCTTGTCCTGTCCCCACAAACCACTGAAAAGAGGTTGGCCAAATCCCTCTGTCTCCCACACTTCAGGTATTTATACACATTGATGAGATCTCAGTCTTCTTTTCTCCAGGCTGAACAGACCCAGGTCTCTCAGCCTTTCCTCATAGGGAAGATGCTCCAGGCCCCGTATCATCTTTGTGGCTCTCTGCTGGACTCTTTCCAGGATATCCCTGTCTTTTTTGAACTGGGGACCCCTGAACTGAACACAGTACTCCAGGTGAGGCCTGACCAGGACAGAGTAGAGGGGGAAGATCACCTCCCTTGACCTGCTGGCCACGCTCCTTTTAATGCACGCCAGGATCCCTTTGGCCCTCTTGGCCACAAGGGCACACTGCTGTCTCCTGGTCAACCTGTTGTCCACCAGGACCCCCCGGTCCTTCTCCTCAGAGCTTCTCTCCAGCAGGTCACCCCCAGCCTGTGGTTGTTCCTTCCCAGGTGCAGGACTCTACACTTGCTCTTATTAAACCTCATTTGGTTTCTTCCTGCCCATCTCTCCAGACAGTCCAGGTCTCTCTGAATGCTATCACAGCCTTCTGGCGTGTTGGCCACTCCTCTCAGCTTTGTGTCATTGGCATACTTGCTGAGGGCAGACACTATTCTCTCATCAAGGTCGTCAATGAAGATGCTGAACAAGAATGGACCCAGCACCGACTTCTGGGGAACACTGCTAGTCACAGGTCTCCAGCCAGACTCTGCACCACTGATCACCACCCTCTGAGCTCAGCCAGACAGCCAGTTCTCAACCCACCTTACTGTCCACTCATCTATCCCACACTTTCTCAGCTTTGCTATCAGGATGTCATGGGAGACAGTGTCGAAAGCCTTGCTAAAATCAAGGTAGATGACATCCACTGCTCCCCCCCCCCCATCTACCCAGCTGGCGATGCCATCAAAGAAGGCAACGAGGTTGGTCAAGCACGACTTTCCCTTTGTGAATCCATGCTGACTACTCATAACATTCTTCTCTTCCACTTGCTTGGAGATGGCATCCAGAACAAGCAGTTCCAACACCTTTCCAGGGACAGAGGTGAGACTGAGTGGCCTGTAGTTTCCCGGATCCTCCTTCTTGCCCTTCTTGAAGACATTGGCTACCTTCCAGTCTTCAAACACCATTCCTGTTCTCTAGGACCTTTCAAAGATGATAGAGAGTGGTTCGGCGATCACCTCTGCCAACTCCCTTAGCACACTTGGATGCATCCCATCGGGACCCATGGACTTGTGTGCGTTGAGCCCACTCAGATGTTCCCAAACCACTCTCTCGTCAACCAAGGGGGAGCCCTCCATTTCCCAGACACTTTCTCCTCCCACCAGGGTCAAGGAGTCCCGAGGGGGAGTCCCTGAAGCAAAGAAATCATTCAGTATCTCTGCCTTCTCGGCATCTTCCATTACCAGGACACCCCCCTCGTTCAGCAAGGGACCAACATTATCCCTAGTTTTCCTTTTACTGTTTACGTACTTTAAAAAAAAAAAAATATATATATATATATATATATATATATCCTTTATCTCTTTTACAAGCCTCATCTCTAGGTGGGTTTTAGCCTTACCACTCATCTCTTAGCTAGGTGCTACATATTTGGAAATATTAAACGGATCTCAGAGGAAAATCTTACTGATTTTCTTTTTAATACAATTATAAGAATTCAGCTGATTCCAGGCATAATATTTACAACTGGCCAATATATTGTTATTAATTCCATACAAAACCACCTAAAATACATAGTACGTTAATAACAGATGATAAAATATAGTATATTCTGATTTACCTCTTGATTTGCCAATCCATGGTATTCCCATTACAAATGAACCAAGTGTTTGGCAACTTGCCTAGTTTACATCATGTAATGTCTAGCTGGCATTATGGGGAGCTAAATTTTCACTGTAGTTGTGATTGACTGTCAGCAACTTCGGTAGCACCAATGGTAAACCAGTAAAAGTCTGAGAATAATACATTTTAAAAAAATCACTTTGTCTCAGATCTCATTTTCCTCTCTTGAAATATTTCAGAAAAAAAAAAAATACTACTAGTATGCATCAATGGGCCCAGAGAGATAATCTTGTTTTGTACACATTTAAAGAAAAATTTGGCAGCCTTTATTTTGAAGTGCTTTAAGTTTTCTGTGTCTGAGAGCAATGACTTGAAATTTTAAAAGGACATATAGCAATGATATAAATCTAAACACATCCTACCTTGGAGAACCAAGGAACTTTGGGGAAAACATTTTCAACAGAGATATCATGGAATTAGAGAATCCTGTATGTGGAAAGGTTCTTCAAGAGGTCTGTATTCCAACCATCTGCTCAAAGCAAGGACAACACTGAATTCAGAATTCAATTTACTCAGGACTTTTTCCCATCAGGTCTTGAAAACATCCAAGGCTGAATTCCACAACCTCTCTAAGCAACCTACTCTTGTACTTAATTTTCTTGACAGTAAAAAAAAAAAAAAAAAAAAAAAAACCAACAACAACAACAACAAAAAAAAAAAAACACACTTTTCCTACATCTAGTCAAAACTTCCCCTATCCCAGTTAAGTCCATTGTGTCATGTTCCCATGCAATGCACATCAGTAGTGAATTTAGCTTTGCCTTCTCAATAGCTTACTCATAATATTGGAAGCTGGCTGTGAGGTCCCCCCCACAGCCACCTATTCAGGCTGAAAAACCCAGTTACCACAGTCATTCCTCATAGGAAATGTGCTCTAGCCCCTAGATGAGACTGAAAACACTACTGCATTTGCTCCAGTTTATTTATGTATTAGTTGTATTGGGGCCCCAAAACTGAATCTCTATCAGTCCCAAAATTGATCCCAAAACAGCATCTGGATATGGCTAAATAAAAGAGAATAACTGTTTGTCAATATACAGTTAATATAGTCCTGTCAATACAGCCCAAAATGCCACTAGCCTTTGTGACTACAAGGGCATAGTGCTGTCTCATTTTTTGTCTGCTTCCTGCTAGGACTCCCAGATCCTTTCCAGCAAAGCTGGTCCCCAGTAGGAAGTCCTCAACCTGTACCATTGCAGCGAGTTAGTCCATCCCCATGAGGAGCAGTATGGAGAGCAGGGAGCCTTGTTCTCTTTTTTTGTACTCAGGGCCTCTTGCCAACATGGAGACGGGACATACCATATTCTAGTGTGGAGAGAACAAAAGAAGGGCTGTAACTCAGAGGAAAACAAAAAATTATGCCTGGTAGCCTGATAACCCTTTGAGAATAACAGATATCTAGGAATATAGGAAGTAGAGAAGAGCTGACTGAGACCTCTTTGTCATAGGCATTAGGAGCCTGGAAATGATCTGGTGAGGAAGATTGTAGTGCAAGTTATAAAGACCTTGCTGGTTTGAGTACCAACAAATTAAATTCTGATGAGGAAAAGGAAGAAGAAAGACCAAATTAACAAGTAGATCAAACTTTACTAAAGAGGGAATGGAGCAGATATATGGAGGGAAAGAGGAAAAGGCTAGAAAAGGAAACTGGTGTGGGGATTTAAGAATTAGGTAGGAAACCGTGCCTTAGCGAATCAGGCAGTGGGCATTGTCAGTAAAATACAGTGCAGAAAAAGAATGAAAACAGGTTCACTGGTGATCTTCACAGGCAAAGCAGAGATCAGAATAGACTGTGACGCCAAAGTAAAAAGTCTGAGATTAGGCTGTTGTTCTGAACAATGAATCTCTTGATGGATTGACAAAAAGATTTCACCAGGATGAGTGGAAATGGAACTGGATTAAGGGACTAACCATGAGGAAGGCATTGAACTGAAATGTCTGTTGGACACTTGGAAGTTATAGAGGGGAAACTGGCAGGTGACATCTGTAAAAATAAACAATATGTGAATATATATGTATATTAAAGTTTTATGCAAATTTAAAAGGCAGAAGTTTTTTCAATGTTCTAGTTTTTGAGTTTTTAGTTGCATTATAGTTTTTAGCTGTGTATAATATACACATGATTACAGTCTTTTTTTTAACTTCCACTTACATCAAACACTGTTATAAGCAGATGAGTTTAAATTCTTAGAGAAACTTAGAGAAAATGATTAACCTATTTCTCTATCTTAGTTTTACTGACAAATAATACAATATGAGCAGGGCTCTCTGAAGAAAACAAAATCTCAGAGACTGTTCAGCCTTCAGTTTTCTTCTTAAAGCTGAGATTTTTCATATCAAAAACACTGAAAACATTTTTTCTCCTTTTCAGTTCCCTCCAGATGGAATTAGGAGTCAGAATCTCTGGCTTCTTGAATAGTAAAATTTGTATAGACCATTCACAAAGCTTACTATTTTACGCATGTGAGTAATGCAAACTCTGTAAGATGAACATGATGTTATCTCTAGAAAACTCACAAGCTTTACCTTCAAAGATATTTCTGAATTTAACTTACACATATCCTTTACACTCAAGGTTGATTTGATAACCTCTCAAGCAGATCTATTTTTTTTTGCATTCCCCAGTACACTTTTCCGTACTGGGAAGTATATTTGGCTAACCCCACATGGGTGAAATGAATATTATGTTAATTAGTGCTATCCACATTTTCTAACAAGAAGGGAAGAGAAAACAAAAGATTGGAAGAGGGAAGGGAAGGGAAGGGAAGGGAAGGGAAGGGAAGGGAAGGGAAGGGAAGGGAAGGGAAGGGAAGGGAAGGGAAGGGAAGGGAAGGGAAGGGAAGGGAAGGGAAGGGAAGGGAAGGGAAGGGAAGGGAAGGGAAGGGAAGGGAAGGGAAGGGAAGGGAAGGGAAGGGAAGGGAAGGGAAGGGAAGGGAAGGGAAGGGAAGGGAAGGGAAGGGAAGGGAAGGGAAGGGAAGGGAAGACTGGTGTGATATCTGACTGTAAGCCTATCAAAATATGTGGGTTGTTTTTTTTTGCTCAGTTTACAAGATTACAGAAAGCATTGAAACATATAAGTAAAATGAGGAATAAGCATACACTCATAGTTCAGCTTTTCTTGAACATTGCATAAGTGGATGTTGAGAAGTTGGGTTATTGATTCCACACCTTCTTCTTTTTCAAAAAAAATATTTGTTTCTATAAAACATTAATTTGCTAGCACTGTCAAAACTGTATATACTTCTTTTATAAGTATGCCACTTTGACACCTCTCAGAAGTGAGGTTCCCTCAGGTACTTCATGCTCCCAAGCTTATCTGACTAGTGCTGGCTGCATGGTTGGATCATCTTTTGTGATTTTTTATCACCAAGGAGATCCCAAGAGACATTACCAGGATCACCAACAGAAGAAACCTGGATCAATCATGGAATATATAGTCCAGGAACAAACTTTGCCCTAAAGAGGGTTGGAAGCCTGAAGCAGTGACCTGTCACTCCCATGAGGCCACATGTCAGTATTTTGACACAGAAATATTTTCTTTCTCAGCTGAAATATTTTGGGGGTTGATTTTTTTTTTCATCAAAATGTCAACATTTGACACATATAATGTCAATTTTCCAACACTTCTCCAGTAAATTGCACCTGATACAAATGTATGTGTAGCTTCTCTATTTCTCTATAGTAGCCGTTTTTTCAATAAGAAATTATGGAAAAAAGTGGAGATCTGTCAGAATCTATAGTCTCTAATAGTGGGATTCATCTGGCCAAATACAAAAATCTATAACTGAGACATCTACATCTGAGGTTGTCACCTGGGACTCCTTTCATAATCAATGGAGAGAAATAGGCACTTTTAGGGTGTGATTCATCTCATTCTGAAATGGATGGCTGAAATAGGTCAGCTGAATCATATTTTAAAAGCACCTATTTCTCTCCATTGGTAATACAGTGAATCTATGGCGACAACTTTAGACGTTGACAGCTCAAGTTAAATAAAATGACTTCTGCCCTAAGTGACCATAGAATTGTTCTCCAACATGGAGCATTGCCTTAGCAGAATCTTGGAGGCAAACAAACAGCAATAAATATGACTTTCCTCTGGGTAAACCCTGCAAAGGGATATAAAAGAGTAAGAGATGGGCTATGAATTTTACTTCAATGAACCAGTAATCTGATTGGGCTAAATCCAGGGTGGAGGACTCAGATTAACTTCCAGCTACATACTGTGGAATTTCAAATTTTTGTGGTGTAAAAAGCAAAAAGGAACTCTTAGATCATCTAATCTACTTTCTTCTCGATCACAGGCACTTATCTTTCACACAGTTATCTCTACCTTGAGCCAAATAGTTTCTCTGCAGCTAAGGTATATCTTCCTGAGAGGTATCTAATCTTGATTTGAAGATCTCAGGAGATGGAAAATCCACCACTTCCCTCTATAATGTGTTCTGATAGCTAATAGCTATCAGCATTAAAAGTGTGTGCCTTATTTCCAATTTGAATTCATCTGGCTTCAGGCTCTAGCCTTTGGTTATTATTATGCCTTTCTCCACTAGATTACAAAGTCCTTTCATATCCATTATTTTCTGCCTGAGAAGGTATATATGCCATAAGCTAGTCACCTCTCAATCTTCTTCCTCATAAACAGAAAGATCCAACTCTTTAAATCTCTCGCCAGAAGAAATTTTCTCCTATTTTCAAAACATTCCTGCATCTTTTCTCTACCCTATCCAATAGCTCCACTGTGTCTTTCTAAAAATGTGGACTGCAGTTACTGCAATACACCAACATTGGTCTCACCCAGTTGTAACAGAAAGATCCTCTGACCTACTCCCTAAGTGACCATTCAGCAATGACGTTGTGCTTTTTTGTTGTTATTGTTGTTGTTGTTTCTTCTGGGTTTTGTTTTGTTTGCTTGTTTTTTTCACTGTATCATCCCATTCTGAGCTAGTGTTCAGTTCTTTGTCTTATATAAACCCTACTTATTTTTAAGTCACTGCTTTCACTAGTTCAGTTTTGTGGTTTCATCCTTGTTTCTAGAAAGGTAATTTAGGATTGGCCTGTATTAAAACACCCTGTTTATAATGGTTTTGTTTACTAAGCATTCTTTTTTATCTCTGCAGTTTGTCTTTGTTGTTTACCACTGAGTTACCCATAAATGCTACAAGAAGTAATTTCATGCTAACTTCTGAACTGTTAATAAAATCTTGCAATCGTTCCTCTGGTACCAGTTCCTGTGGAATCAGAGGGGAAACATCCCATGTTGGCTTTGCATTGTTTGCATGAGAGTAACAGCAGATGAAGGGATCTGATGAGTAATACTGTCTGGTCATCTTGTATAGCTTTCCTTCTATGTCAGGATATTTTAAATTATCACCAAAGTAATGAACATTTCTCCAGCTGCTCTTAGGAATCTTTAAACACTGGTGCTAAACAGTAGTGCTGCTGAATTTAGAATGGTCAACATTAGTTTCTGTCATTTAACACTATCTTTGATTACTACTGAAGGAATTCTCTTCATTATTTTTATGTGACATTAGTAGGACAAAACATTTATTCACCTTGGAATAGTTAACACACCTAAAAACATTAGTTTCAGTGGGTCTAAAAATATTCAAAAATCTGGAATGAACTGAATAAGTAAAGTGAGTAGGAATGGAAGGATTTAAATTTCATGCCAAAATCAGAAAGGAGTTATGGTTTCTTACACTAGTCACCCATGAGGTGGGAAAGAAAGGCTCAAATCTCCTTCTTTTTGAATAGGACTAAAAATGTGACACTCCTCTCATCGCACAGGAAATAGCTGAAGCGCTGAAATAAAGGAATTCTGTATTGAACCTCTTCTGAAGTTACATTGCCTTGTCTAAGTGAATAGTTATACGTTGGGCAGCTAAGAGTAAATACAAATGAATGCCAAAGTTTGTTTGCTTTTTTTCTATACTCTGAAAATTTTGAAAACTTCTATTTTGATTTAACCAACATTAACTATATCCCTTGAATTGCCAATCCCCCGCCCCATGAAATC
Organism: Aythya marila; assembly: GCF_965140915.1. Classification (NCBI taxonomy): domain Eukaryota; kingdom Metazoa; phylum Chordata; class Aves; order Anseriformes; family Anatidae; genus Aythya; species Aythya marila. Next base: position 65,538,767 of record NC_139042.1, on the reverse strand, counting down.
AATTATTCAGACAGTACATGCATACATATAAATCAATTTGCTTTTTCAGATTCAAACTATAAACTTTTATTCAGAAGTCTACTCTTTCAATATCGTCATGAGCAGTTTTACCACCTCAAATTTCTGAAAGTTCTGCACTATATGTAGATCATATTGTTTGTGTAAAAGTTAATTATGCTGGTTTTATAGCCCTGCTTATCATACATTTTTGCCTTGTTTCTCTAGTTTCTTATATTAATTTTCTGCACTCTATAGGTTCTACTGGGAAATATATAGCTTAAACCTGTATCATATTTATCAAGAGAAATTCTTGCATTATTGGTAGTCATTCTGGATTCATCTATTCTTCAAACAAAGACTGTACCTATTCCACATATGAGATGAAGCCCACTCTGATCCTTTCCCTAACAGAATGAGGTCCGAATGTCCCAGTGTTCCACAACAGCAAAACCTACACCATCAAAAGTGTTGTACAGCCAAGGTTTCAACAACAGTATCATTTGTTTTTTGCTTTTGCTCTTGGGGTCAGAAGGATTTCCCAGTTCATATTAATTTTCTTCTTCACAACTCTGTTTTATACTGGCACTGCCCTGTAGAGTGCTATGTTATTTTATGCAACATTGTTATAAAGTTTTACCAAATGAGTTCATAACACTTCCTAGTCTTGATATGGTTAGCTAGTGATCTGCTCTTCAGGAAAAAAAAAAAAAAAAGAAAAAAAAAAAAAGTCTGCAGCTGAGGAATACATAGTTCCTAGCTTGTGTCTATACTGTTAATTAAAAGAGCTTCAGGAACTAATCTCTTCCCCACAGTCCAATGACACTGCTTAGGACTGTTCCTTTTTGGGGATAGCTTTGTTTTTGAATCATTTCCAGATAGATTCTGCCAAGAGTTGAGCAGAGTAAACCTCTGCCGTGAGTTTTTTAAGGCCACAAAACCCCATCCACACAGAGCCAAGCAACTAACACACACAGTCATAACTCATTAAGGCCAGCAGAAATATCTAAAGGCCTACTAATTATTTAGATATCTAACCTCTTTTTTTTTTTTTTTTTTTTTTTTTTTTTTTCAGGCTGTTAATTTAGATAGCTCAAAATTTGGAATCTAAATTCTTCTGCTGAACCAGCCTCATATCACTGGATAGCTTAGACTCTAACATCCCTTTTATCCAGGCATTGCCTAGCTCCATTGCTCTAGTGGCAGAACTCTACACAGATAGGTAGGATACAACCTCTCATTGTCCTTAAAATGGGAGCCCTCCAGTCAAAGCAGTTCAGATTTACTCACAGAGTAGGAGCAAATGCTCACCAACACTGATGAATCTGGGGGCCCACTGAAGAGAGGAGTTCGTCACTGCCACTCTGTCCTGCCTCATAGAGCTTTCCTCAGTGTTCTGGGAGCCACCCAGGCCCAAGGTTAGAGATTGTGAATGATTTACATGCAGTGGAAAAAAATAAAATAAAATAAAATAAAATAAAATAAAATAAAATAAAATAAAATAAAATAAAATAAAATAAAATAAAATAAAATAAAAGTAGAGACAACTAATGTGGTTCAATAGACCTTTTATCCTGGAATGGCTGTGCATTCAGATGCTGATGGCTTTCTCTGAATCATGAGGTACTACAGCCGTAGACTGTAGAAAAAGCAGATTAGATAATATTGACAATCAGTGCCTATTCAAATGCCCATTTTAGCTGAAAGAAATGCTACACATATCAAAGAACAATATTTAGGATACAAAATTTCACCTTTCTCTATTGTTATATAATGTAATAGATATAAATAAGTATACTTCTTAACTAAATAAAATGGTTATATACCTTACTTTTTATGAAATTCATCACAGGAATCTTCTCAGTGCAGTCCAGTACCGTGTTAGAAAAATGAGAGAAGCACTTATTCTTTCACATTAGTTAACATGTCAAAAGCTTTTTATCTCAAAGTGATTAAATGGTAAGAACAGTGTTTCAACTTCTAAATTGTCATACATCAAAGATTTTGGAGGACTTCTTTTTTAAATTGACAGTTGTCATTTAATATACAATATGATCCAAAGCATATTATTTCTGAATGTTACCAGGGAGATTTCATTGGCTTTTGTGACATTTCCAGTCTTTGTTATAATTGGCTAACAGCTTTTTTAACCTAATGTCGTTTTAGAAATAGTGTACCTGGTGGTCTGGGGTATCACATCTTCCTGTTTTCTCTTTTCTTTGTTGTCCAAAAATGTTACTGTAATGATAAAAAGTGACATTATTTTAAAAGATAAGAAACACCAAAATTATTTTCTGTCTGACCTTTACAGTTACCAGAACAAGCAGCTTCTGTTAGCAAAATAGTTCAAGCTTTTTATTACAAAGGATATTTGGCAGTATTCCATAAGAAAAAAAAAATACATGTAGTTCTTGTCAGGGGAAGTCATTAAGCTCTCTCTCCTTATGCCAGGTTAACATTTTAGCAAAAATAAAATTCTGGATATTTTAAGATGGAGGAGGAAGTTGGAAGTAAGAGGCAAGGATATTTCACATAATGCTCTTTATGAATCTGCTAATGTAGTTTTATGTCTTTGCACCACATTGAAGCAAATACAGTGGGTTTACCAAAGAGTTCAAGGAGATTTTGGTGACCTTCATTTCCCAGCTGCATGTTTATGTATTCAGAGTTTTCTTCTTCACCCCAGCACGTTTGTGTGATTAGAACAACACTCAATCTTTATATGGGAAAAAGAAAAAAGATAAAATGACTGAATGATTTAATGTGGCTAAGTCACTGTTTTTACAATTTTTAAAATAGTTATGGCTACTCCTCAGCTGTGTTGTTTTTTTCCAGGTAAAGACTTTCAAATCAGTTGTTTGCCCTACTCCATACCTCTCATTATCAATTTTAAAGGTTGCCACAGAACTTTAGAGGTGGAAGTGTTTGAGAATTCAAAGACATCCTGCACAAATCCTTTCAAATGTTGTTGTTGTTTTGGTTCTTCAGCCAAAGTAAGGATGATATATGTCTTGCTTTCAGCTCACATGACAAAGATATGACATTGTTGTCACTGATCCTTAAGAAAACTATATGAGTCAAATTACAGTAGAGACAGAAGTTGGAACAAAGCCCTCTTTCTGGTTGAAACAGTTCGCTGTTTTACTGTCTTTTGGTCAGCTGGTGGTACTGTATGTAGTCTACAAATAGATGAAATACGTTTTAGGTACATTAAAAAAAGTTACTATTTAAAAACATAAGATTCCTTTAGGAAAATAATTGGAGGCAGTAATAGTCATTAACTCTGAAATACATAATTCTTCCCACAGTTCCTCATATAAAGCAAACTCTGTTGCATGCCACAGTATTAAACAATATATGAGTTAAATATCTTCTTCAAAGATGCATGGCCTAAAACCTGAAAAAATAGAGTATATGCAAATCATTATAAAGGACTGACTTTACTGACCATTTCTTTGTGTTTGGGGGATAGATTTCTGCATGGCATAATATTTCCACTTGCATTGGTTTCCTGGCATGAAAATGTTTATTGCACTCATTAGCTAAGAGGATGTCGGCACTGGTCCAATGAACACAGATCTGCCTTCTGATTTCAGCCATTAAATTGCAATGGGATTCATAGGCTTAACATTGTGGGTGTGAGAATAATAAAATGGAACTCCATCTTTAGCCCAGTTACCATGGATGCAGTTAAAGGTCATAGTGGCAGCTGCTAACTAGTTGCCTTTTTAGCTGTATTTCCCCTCCTGCTATGTGTTTTTGTGTACCTTAGTGTCTGCAGGTCTGCCTTAGAGCAGTTCCTAGCTTAGCTTAAGAGTGTCTTCCTCAACATGACGGGTGCTTTCCCATAAATATGGTTGCTACAGGCATCCTTTTATTCAATTATTCTTGTTTTAATGGGAAATAAATGTATAGACCTTCGCAAAAAATAGAAACATAGCCTGTTCAGCATCCCAAATTATTTTCATTTCTTGTACTCTGCTTCACATTCGTAACTGGGAAGCTGGGAAAAAAAATAAATAAATAATAAAAAAATATGTATACAGTGAATTCCCAGCTCATAATGGGTTCAGGCACCAAGGCATTCACAATGTGGAACATCAACTACTACTTCTCCATTCGGCTCCAAGTCCTAGGAGTTAATTCCCTGTACTGTGTGAAGTGTCAGAGTAATTACCACTGATCAGCCTTATTTCTCAACATTCTGTCCCTCTTTGAGAGGCACCCTGTTTATTGATGCACCGCCACATCATCACAGCGCTTTCATTCAGGCAAGCTGCTTAATCGAAAGGCTTTGGACAATGCAGGATTTTCAAAGTGAAGAAGTGGAAAAAAATTAAAAGTAGCCAAGTAAAATAATGTGAATGGTAAAGAAACCTGAAAGCTCTACAAAATATTTCCTTATGTCAACACTTCATTTCAATAGATTTAAAACTCTCATTCATTTCCAAAAGAAGGTACTGTGAGTCTTTTCTGTGGTGACTCAACAACACGATCACATCCTTTCTGAAGATTTTTAAGAGCACAGGGCTGGAAGCCCTCCTTGAGAAAAGTTTATTGTTTTTTGTTCCACTTATATACAGACTGTAACTGTGTCAATCCCTACGAACCACAATACAAAGAAACTTTTTTTTTTTAAAGTTTTTGCCTCTCTGTTTTAAAGATACATGTATATAACTTGTCATTTCACAAAAATAAAGTATTATACGAGCCAAATGTTTCACTTCCAACAAGGATGGCTTCTATTTGGCAGGATGCCACTTTATTAATTTTTATTTCAAATACAATATGAAACTTTTAATTGTAATATAGTATATAAGTCCAATGGTATAAAGCCTACTCTGTTACTATTTCATGTTTGTCCTCTCCTTGCACTTACATGAATTTTAGAGGGTGGCAGAAAGTTGAGTTGAAATGATTTCATTTCAACCTGAATATTCTTAGGCTTTGTGTGTTAGAGAGAGAAGAGAGATTTATTTGGGCCATCATTTTCTCTTTGGGTTCAGTGTTTACCTTGATTAAGTTGCTCTTGGCAATGTTCTTGTAGGTCTAAGGCTACCCAACCCATAGTGAAACTTTTAATTCATTCTCTTTTTCCTGAAGAAGTGATTGTCACATGGAAGAAGAAACACAGGTAATGACAAACACGAGTGTAAACAAATCCATTATCTAACTGTTTGCTGAGATTCCTTTAATGACATCACTCCCTTTATGGCATTGCTTCATTAAAAAATAATAATTTCATGAGTTGCTCAGCAATGTTGTTGAAAATATCAGAATATCGCTGTTAAGACTTTAGTGTCTTCAGTTTTACTGTTTCCTCCACCATATTTTTAATCAGAGAATTTCTTCTTGTGCCTTGTTTACTGTTGATATTTTCTGGCTGATTGGATAGGAATGACATTTTGACAATTTACTGTAGCAGTAAGCACTGTACAAACAAAAGGTGCTGATGAAAACTCGGAACCCATTATTATGTAAATTATGGCTGACTAACACAGATTCCATCTCCCAGTCACCATCATTGAGACCAGTTTTACTCAATGATAATAATTTTCATGATTGCAGTCTTCAGAGAGATCAGAAATATGCTTTAGCTGTTGCATTTATCTATGGCGGGTACTTGACCCTTAATTAAATTCTGAAACTTTTTTATATAATAAAGTAAAATACAGCTGACACTTCTATTCAAACAAAGAGCATCAAACATAGATCTACCAAATAAGATAAAGGTATTTCAGACTTACCTTGTTGTAATACTAGTAAACATGAAGACTTCAACATCTTTTGAATGAGAGCTTAAAGTTTAAAATGAAGAGAACAAAAAAAAAAAAAAAAAGCATACTGTTGAGCAATTTAAATGCTGCAGTTCAGTGCTGTGTTTACTGAATGCTGGGCATGCTATTCAGAATGGTCTTGAACTTTATATTAAAATATGCAGGATAGGGGAAAAAAAAAAAAAAAAGCCGTGAATGAGCTTCAAGTTTATAAGTGGTATTTGGGTGTTTGTCTGTTCACATATATTATTGTGGTCGTAAGTGCAAAAAGATTAGAAAATATAAAATAATAGATCAATTAATGTTCGCCATTAACTTTTGTAAGAGTAAGTACTCTCCAAAATCTTTAAAACTGTGCTTTGCAAAAGCATTCCTCTCAGAAAGACATCGGAAGTAACTCTAGGTGCTGTACTACTGAGCTAGTATTCTGCTGTTAACATATACAAAAATGATTAAACATTGCACAAACAGATCAGCTAATTGGTACATATATGTTCATGAATATGTTCCAAAAACAAGACTGGGGAAAAGGGATACACTACAGAGAAATAGGAGTGAGACTTTTCATTTAATATTCTCATTTTTTAAAGACAGCACTGCAACCTTTTAATTGATGTTTTAAGTGCTTATTCTCTTCTTTCTTTCCCTTCTCTCCTTCCACACCCAGTTTTACCCTCTCCTCCCAGCCTGCTGACCAGTTTCTTAAATGAGAAAATGGCCATTCCATGTAAGCTGTAACACTCAAGCTTAAAAAGAGGTAAAATACTATAAAAATGGAGATTTCGTATTTCTTTAGACATAAGGCTTTGCTAAACTGTCAGTTCATAGAACCAATGAGCTAAGAAAAGTAATTACTTAAGTGGATTTCATGAAGAGTAGAAAGATGATTGTGCCACATTAAATAACAATTGTATCCTTAATGATGTGTTGGACTATAATACAAACATCCTTCTACCATTATATGCACTACAATATACCTTTCTAATTACTCTGGTGGCTTCCTGTTCCTTTATTAAGACGCTATGGTTTCAGAGACTATGTAAGCATTATGTGAGTTGGTGTGTTGTTTTTTTTTTAAAAAAAAAAAAACCTTCAGGGAGTGCAGCTGCATGGTCATTGATAAATTGGTTATAAATTACTGACATGTTGTATATGAATACAATCGTTGTTTTATTCCTTTTTCTTTTCTTCATAAAGTACATTTTTTTCTTAGAAAGGATCTAATGAAATTCAATAAAATTACTTCTCCAGGTTTCTTTGGTATTTCTAGATATGCAAGCAGTATAGTAATATAACTCCAGATAATTAATAAGGCAGATTCATGACAATATGGCAAACTTAAGAAACAAAGCTAGAAGGAGGTAGATAATTTAGTATTATTCATTTCAATGATTTCTTGCTTATAGTCTGTGAATCTTTTGGGACCCTTTGGCTTCCTGTTAGTGTTTCCTGAAAAAGCTGTTTTATTATCTGCAAGCTTCAATATAATACATGGGTACTAAAAAAATTTTTAGATTGTCTGCAAGCTCAAAAGGTTGAAAATCACTTCATTTCATTGCTTATATTCTGCCCCTCAGAAATGGAAACACTATAAAACAATATGCTATGATTTCTAGAGTAACTTCTGTGCACTATCTGACCACTCATTAGAGTCAATTTCCAAATGCTCTGTCAGCATATGGAGTTTACACTTGGACCCAGTTAAAGTTTGCACACAGTAATATCCCCTATAAAGAAGAAAAATAGAAAAAAGAAAAAAAAGAAAAAGAAAAAAAAAATCTTCTATGTGTAAGAACTTCATAAGTGCATAGAGGAATTGAGAAAATAGCAATGTAAAATCCAAACAAAAAAAAAAATTCAAAATTCTGCATTACTTAAACTCTTACAATATAGGTTTTCACACAAAAAGAAACTTAAAGAAGATAATAAAATAAAACTCATGAAGTTTTTTTTCTACTCTTTTGTCTCTTGGTATAAATGTACTTCTTTAACTCAAAACTCATGTTCTTCTGCTACCTATTAATGTCACATAACAATAATTCTATGAACAGTCCAGTCCATTATCATGCACATTGAACAACATCTTAAAATTGGGTACTCAAAATCATGTCTTAGGAATTTTATCAGAATAAATAGAATATTGTTCCATGTCCAAGTTATTTATCACTGTTGGGTATCCTGCAGTTAGACTAGGAAAAAAAAAAAAAAAAGAAAAAAAAAAAAACTCTTGAAAATCAGGTTTGAACCTTTTGAAATATGGCAACAGGAAAAATATGATGCAATACAACCTAACTTTTTGGTAGTTCTCAGCAGTATTATATTCGCTAAAAACTAAGAAACATTATACAGTTAGTTTCACATCTGGCTGTTCACATGTTGTCAAGTTAAGAAGTAATACTGTCCATAATTTAAAATGAAACCCATCCATAAAACTTATCCATAATTAAAATAATTAATTTTCTACAAGCAACTTGGTAGGTATATATCTTCTCTTTAGTCCAGAATTCTTACTGGTACAGTAAGAGCTCTGTACTTGGATTGCATGCTAGGCAGAATTACAGGAATCTTTATAAACTCTGCTACTTTGTTAACTTAACTGGTCTTTGGAAAGTAAGCAGAGTAGCTCCCCTGCTACTGCATTTGAAAAGTATATACATATACATACATACAAGCCATTCTTCTCCAGTTGGTCACAAATAGTCTGAGAAAAAGAAAATAAAAGAAAGAAAGGAAAAAAAAAAGTCACCTGGTAAAATTGTAAGTGAAATTTTTGCACAGTGATGAGCAAATAACAACTAGGAATACATTTTCATTCTTACCTTTACTCCTTGTCCTCTGCAGAGTTTCCATTACTCTCCAGAATTAGTACCCCCAGAATTTGGCCCACCAAGAGGTCTAAATCTTGTCTCTCCATTTTCTGGGGGAGGAGGATCTACAGATCTGCTTCATTCTGAGAGTTAGAAGTCCGCTACCACAGTTAAAATTCAAAAAAGCATATTTTCAAAATCAAAATAAATTGGTGAAAATGCTTAGTTTATGGCATTTTCCACTGTTTTCCACTGTTTTCTAAGTAAATAAATATTGTTTGGAAAGGAAGAAAAATCTGAAGCTGTACATAAATGGTTACATATAAGGTCTCAGAATCACTTTGTGACTTAACATCATCACAGCATATCACAGATCCTCCTGCCTCCTGCAGATGTTAGTGAGTCAGTCTCTCTTTAAGTTTGGGAAAACCTACTTTCTCCCAAATCAATAGCTCATATATGTCAAACTTACAATTTACATCTGGGACACAGAGAATGCTGTTCAGTAAGAAAAGTCAACTGTATTTAGGCACCTAATTGAAAATTTTCAGTCACAGAAATCTTTGGTCAGAGACTGCCTTTCTCCTCAGTACCCAGACTCCGTTGGGGCCTTGATTTTCAACAGGGAGTCTAATATTATTTTTTGCCTGAATCTCTTGTACCTAGCATAAGAAGAAAGAAAAAAAAAAAAATATTAATAATAATAATAATTACACGATTCTCTCTTTCTACAATGTTAAGGAACAACCTTTGTTTTTTTTAGGTTTTATAGTCTTTCTGTCTTTCTGGTTATAAGTTATCTCCAGATCACCAGAAGAAGGGAAACCAAGGCACAAGGACATAAAGTGACTTGCCTAAGATTGTAGGCAGGGTGCTCTGGAGTTAGGAAGCATGCTGCGTGTTTGCCAAAATCTCTATCTGAAACACAGGACCATTCTTCTACTATTGAAAGGGGAAATACTATATGAATCTGCTCTCTTGATTTGCTGCTTAGGCATATGGACATGTTGGAATACGTCCGTGCAAATTTCACTTTCTGCAATGACCTCAATGCTTAGGTAGTGCACCACATCTGCCATAGTATGTAGGTCTTTCCACACAGAGGGAAAACTGCATATAAACACCTACCTGAAGGGTGGGCATATAGTATCTCTCTGCTTACAAGCAAGCCAGTGGATTTTGTCTTGCTGTGCTTAGGTGTATGTAGCATCAAGTCTTATAAGTTAATCACAGGGAAAATGGTGCAGAGATATATCCATGTGTGTTCCAACAGTGTGAGCTTTAGAAGGCAATAGAAGTATGAAACCAGAATTCTAGTGAGTTATTTCACCTCAGGTTTGACTAAATTATCAGGAAGATGATTCTTTTGACCGTCTGAAGGGTGTTGTTGCCTGTTGCGTGCAGTTACCTGCTCCTCAGTATAGGTCTTGAAGGTGTTGTGGAGTTTTTTCATTCCACCTTTGAGTGAGCTAGATTTATGAACGGGAATTGAGATCAGAACTGGCAGCCAGGCTCATGCCAAATTGAAGTTTTATTTATTTGATCATTTCATTGCAAGGTAGACACTGTGTCTGTGGTTTATATCTTTAAAATCAAATAAACTATTTATATATGGTGAAGAACTGTAAGGCACATAGACCTTATTCACTAATATTTTTATGGTTTCTTTACACTTGACAAGTAAGGAATTTGTGAAAGTGTTTTTTGTACCCAAATCGTACAGATTTCTTTTTGTTTGTTTGTTTGTTTGTTTTCTTTTCTTTTCTTTCATTAAGTAAAGATATGATCTGGATTAGTAACATAGAATCAGCTCCCTTTTTCTCTAACATGCAGCAAGGACGCGTTTGAGTGCATTTTTAGTGGTTTTTTTTTTTTCTTTTTCGGAATGCAGTTGATGAAAACTTAAGAAAACACCATCAACTTTTATCTATTTAACATTTTTGTGTTATTAAATAAGGATACCTCATGTGAATTTCAGGTCAGAGTGGAAATACAAATTAGGTACTGTTTTCCTTCCCATCCTGATAATATTGTTTTGTTTACATTACCATGGAAAGCTTTATGCAAATTTTCTTACTACACCATATCCATTATACCTTAAAGACAAAACAGGCTAATAAAAATTCTCAAAACAGCTATTACTTGTGGGAAAGGAAACTGAAAGGTCTGCAGTCTTTCAAAGTGTCATTGCTATTAGCTCAAGCTTCAGCTTCCTCTAGCTCAAGCTAGAGGAAGAAATCAGAACTGTTCTTTCATAGTGACAAACTGCACTGAGCTACAGATGAAGCCAGCAAAGCCATGGAAAGACTGTTTTTGTAAGTGAGGTCTGGGCTAATATTTTAGTCCTGTGGACAAGGGTCTCCTGGATGTTTTTGCCACCCCTGCTGAAAGTTTGTCAGGTTGCTCCTGCACACATCTTTATGGCTACAACAACTGGTGAACATGTTGCAGGACATGTGCAAGGTCATTAGTGGTTTCAGTTTGCATTGTTGTCATCCTAAAGCACGATCTTGCCATGCACTTTGCACTACGAGGGCTAGGAAACCAGTATCTTTCGTAGTAATGACTTCCAGTTTACAGCCTTCATTTGTTATATTTCCTCAATAGCTGTTGTGTTGAGATTAACTGCATAAATGGTCTGCAGCTGGCTGTTATGAATTAAGGGAGTTTAATCAAAGTATTTCTAATGTACAGCATAATGATAATACATGGGGGAAGTACTATTTAAGAGATAATGATGGCTTCAGAAGATCACTGTTGTAATGTTTAGTGCATATGCCTTCAGCATTGAATTTGTTGTTGTTCTGAATATGCTTAATGGATCAGTGAAAAGCTGCCTAATGTGGGATTGTTTGATGGGGCTGACAGAGCTGGAATTAGCCCATTGCTGTTTACTGCATACAGCCATTAAGATTAATTGCTGCCAGATAATTTTGACTGTTTTTATCTTCTGGAAAAAGTGTCACTAATGGGTTTATAAATTGGTTCACTATTACTAATAGTAAGGCCAGTGTAACAGGAGAGGATGTCAGCAGCTAATTCTAAAGATAAAGGTAAAAAGTATGAAGTACTATATGACTTGCTAGTTTTAAGGGATAATGTTATCTAATAACAGACAGACTGATATATGATGCTCATTAATGCTATTTCCTGGGCTTTGGGTTGAACCTAATAGATGCTAATAAAGTCTTATTTGATGTACCATTAAAAAGCTCAATCTGTTTTCTGCATTAATGCACAATGTTGTTTATCACATTTTCAGTGACTAAAACCCAAACCCTCAATCTGTTACATAACTAAACAGTATCAGCCTAGTTCTACCTATTTTTGTCTTTGTTTAGAGACACAGAAAATTTTACAGGGCAACCACATTTCTGTACGTACTGTATGCAATTCATATCACTCAGCTTCCTGTCAACAAAGACAATACTTCAGATTATATTGTAAGGTATCTTCTTTTACATATATCGTCACTGGTAAATTCTGTAAAACACTCTCTCTAAGAGAAAAATTGTTTTGCAAATGTTAGGAAATAGTGGTGTGATATGGGAAAAATATTTTCCAAGGAGGACTAATCCATATTAGAGGTTATTAGTCTGGTACACCACATGTACATGTGTGTGCAGTGCCTCTAATTTGCTGTGTATTAAAATGAAAGTTTTTTGTGCATTGAGGCAAATATATTCCCAGTATCTAAGGACATTGACAATGAAGTGGGAAGAACATACACCAGATAGAAACACAGACAAGGAATGCTTAGTGAAGAAGGGAAAACCAATAACTCATGAGTAGTGAAGTTGTTATCTTCTCAAGTAGAGATAGAGTAAATTATGAAGTGATTCCTTTCTCAAGTCGAAAGAGCATTTATATATTTCATCACCAATTTTTGTATTGTGCTGAGAACATCTTCAATTTTTTTGAGGGGCTGTGGATAGTAAAACAGCTCTTGTCTGAAAAAGCGGATCTCCAACAATACCAGGAAAACTCTTTGCACTATTACACCTTTTCAGAATGTCAGCATATGAAGACCTTTGAGGAGTAAAAAGGGAAAAAAAAAAAATATATATATATATATATTATATATACATATATATATATAGAGGGGGGGGGGGGGGGAGTAAGATCTGTTCTACTGTATTTGCTCTTTCCACAGTGGTATTCCAGGTGATGCTCTTGTTTTATTGCCATTAAGGCTATGAAGCCTTTATTCTGGTTTAGACACTTTTCCCATGCAGTCACTTTCACCTTCCATTCTTTTGCTATGCTTATATCATCTGCCTGCCTATCTAGTAATGCATATTGATGTGTAGGGACCTTATATTATGTAGGAGAGTGGATGCAATCTAAATATTATTCCCTCTATTTATACGTTTGAACACTGCACAGTGCTGCCTGGACTTTTCTATTCAGCTTTGCTTTTTTTTTCTTTATATCCAGATTCTGATTTCCTTCTTTCTGATATTCCCCATCACTGGCTACATTATCCATATTCAATCTATCATTTTCCAATTAAACTTTTGCCTGTACGCAGATCTAGCACTGTTTTGACTTAAATCGATTTAAAATCGGTTTCATTAATTCAGTACAAACTCTATGTAGACACATTAATGTTGGCTTACAAGCAGCTTATTTTGGTTTACTTTTAACTCAATATAAGTTAAACCATGCTCTGTCAGGCTTATATTGATTTAAAAGAGCTGACACAACCTATTTTACTGTTTTAGCTACATCGATTTTAAATCCCATTCTTAGTTAAACCAATGCAATTTGCACATAGACAGTCCCAAATTTTGCTCCCAAAAAGTGTTGCTAATGTTCCTATGCATGGCCCTGTATAGATGTCCATTAGCCTCTCCTTTCTATTGTTAATGATTCTAAATAACATCTTGAGGCAAACCTTGATTAGGCTGTTAACCAAGCACTCTGTGGCAGGCAATTTAGGATGTTAGTTAGCACAAAAATTATTCCAGAATAAGGTGTGGTGTTGTTTTAATGCAGAATAGCTCTACTGGAACAGTTCCATGTAAAGACATTTGGATGTCCTCATGACAGCTTGAACAAAAGATATCCTTCCCTGCTCCAGAGGGGAATGGATCCTCTGTGTTAGATCAGCCAGCCCAGGTGTCTTGGGCACCCCTAGAGCATTTCAAAGGGCACAAGAAATCTGTGTTTACTCACTTGAATCATCCCTCTCAAAGTCAGAACTTTTTTTTTTTTCCTTTTTTTTTCATTATTATTTCTGAGTTTAAATAATCTCCTTCCAAAGAAAATGGTCAAAAGGGAAGGGAAGGTGAGAGAGAGCAGGCAGGAAAGCAGGTGGGAAGGTAGGAAGGCAGGCAGGAAGGAAGGCAGTCAGGCAAGGAGGCAAGAAGGAAGGAAGAAACAAAGATAGGAGGGAGGCAGGAAGGAAGGAAGGAGAAAAGGAGATCTAAGGATATTTTAGGCAGAACTGAAAAACAATCAAGTTAGAGTAATCTCACAGTGGTATCTTGTTTCACTAAGAAGGATCTTTCCAGTCCTTTGCTTTGCAGGTGCACCTGTTTTGGGTCATGCCATACACGCAATGGCATGCTTCCTAATCTGTTATTTGGTACTAAGCTGCTCTGATTGCAGATTTGCAGAAACAGCATGTCAATCCTGAACTCTTTTCCAAGCCAAGCACAGATTTTGGACTGCTTAATCTAAAAACAGCAGTCACTGAAGATACCTGAGTGTTTCTAAACTAATGTTTGTTGGGTAAAATAAAATCCTATTTTGCAGAATGCAGGGCCTGATCTTCCAGGTGGTAAAGCCAACCTAAAAATTGGCTAGTGAAAGGACTTCACTAGGTTTACATGGTGGCACCAGTATCAAAATTAAGCAATCAAGAGCAACCTGTATTTACCCTGTGGTGCAGTGTAAATACAACTTGATTCATTTTTCCTGAAAAACTTGATCAGCTTTTTCAGGAAAGGAAGTCTATCACAATTCGTGTTCATTCTCAAAATTACCATGAGCACCAGAACTTCCTGAACTGCTGAGCTTCCAGCTGTCTGTAACTGTATGTGAGGTGCAGCTGTCTCACTGGTGCAACCCAAGCTTCCACCCTGCAATCCTGGAGGAATGCTCAGACTCAGCATAGCCCAGGCCAGCTATCCAAAGACCTTAGATGAAGGAATCAGGCTGTCATGAAGTTATTCTAATTACTATTTTTTCCTTCATATATGCTCTGTGATTAATGAAGTGAGGACAATGGGCCCTTCCCAAATTTTCCCTTTATCCTAACACTCTGCAATTCCACATACTTGCCTAGAGCAAACCCATTCGCAGTGGTTCCCAGAGCAAGAAACAGTATTATTGTAGAGTGTATATATATATTTGCACAGGTCCTGGGACACATTTGTTTCCCTGGTCCTTTCCCATAAGTCCCAAGTCAGTGACATTTTCATAATTGAGGTAACTGAGGCCAGGACTTGATAATAGATCTGCATTATGCTCAAGAAGGCAGGACTTGGCTGACACCAAAAGATGCCTGGCTCAGAAGAGTAGGCTCTATATGTAGCCAGTTGAAAGCAGAAACTTCGCTAAGGTGCTTTAGAGGACTGCCTTTCACTTTCTGTTGACTAGATAGGAAGCATTATTAGACTAAGCTCCTACCTTAGGCACTTCATTTAAGTATCTAAATTTAGAAACTGTGAAGAGCCTTGTAATTTTCTTTCTTTCAAGAAGATTCTTGGTTTGGTTGTCTTCTTTTAAGATTAAATTCATCCTTATTCAAGATAGAGAACCCCTCCATTTCTTTGTAAGTTGTCATTCAAAGACTTTGTTTCAAAATAGATCAAACCCCATATAAAGCCCCATGAAGTCCTGTTCAGGTTTGGCTACTGAGCAAGATCACCATCTTGGAAACTATCTGGACCTAGAGGTATGCATAGTGTTTAGTCTGACACATCGAGCAGGCATGAATTTGATCATACACTCCTCTGTCTCACTTCAGCCTAGACAAGAACTGTGATCCTGAAAAGAAATTCCCATGGGAAATTTGTCAGGCCTCCAAAAATTATTAAGTGTTATGTTAATTGCTTCTTTTCACTTGTCACCTTCTTGATTTGAGCTTTTACAGATCATATTTTTGAACTTTCCTCTGCAGTCCAGACCATTAGGAATGCTTTTTTTTATTTTTTCCCCTTTAATAAAAACAGTGATTATTAGGTAATCACAGTATTTTTGAAGCTGAGGAATTAAAAACACTGATTGTTGCAAAATGCATGATTAAATCACAAGTCTTACAAACACCATAAAGCATCTTTCTCTTCTTTTAAGACTAGTCTTCATACATCTGTTTGAAGCAATTTCGCAAATGAACCTGCATTTTTTCAACATACACAGACTTGCATGGGTTAGGAAGAAAAACAGGGATGAACCCAGGCCACAGATAAATGTTTTGAAAGTATGGACAGATACATCATGCAGCCATCTATCTATCAATGTCAAAAATTCTTTGTCTGATTCATGAAATGTTATTTTTTCTTCACACAAACATATATGGAGTGCTTTTTAAAACTGAGGTATGAATGTAGTGGATTGCAAAACCTTCTCTCCCTAAATTCACACTTGAAAATGATGTGCTGAAATTTTCAAATTGACCTAATTAAGAATATTGTGAAAAAATGCAGAGATTTAATACAACAAATGAAATAACTTGGATTTAAAAAAATAAAAAATCAAGGCATGGAAATATTATCCTGAAATTAAACTCTTTAACATGGAAGA
Source organism: Aythya marila (assembly GCF_965140915.1). Lineage (NCBI taxonomy): Eukaryota > Metazoa > Chordata > Aves > Anseriformes > Anatidae > Aythya > Aythya marila. The sequence continues at coordinate 65,522,434 of NC_139042.1, read as the reverse complement.
TTGTCTCAGCTTCAGACAGTTTCAGGCCAATTCTTCCCAGACTGCAGCTATTACCTCGAAAAATTACATAACTTGCCTTTTTTCTGCAAATCGCTGAAGCCTGACTGGTGCTCCATTATTAACATCAGAGCTGTCAGCATCTCAGGGAGGCAAGAGAAGAAAGCAAAGCTTTCCTACCAGCAGCAACAAAACCATACTTGCACTTAGAGAAATCTTCCTTCAATCCTCTTTACACCAAGCAGAGAACTACTTAAAGTACAGTTGAAGGTGAGATTCATTTCACTTTCACTATCTATAAGTTAGAAGACTCTGTTAGATGTCTATAAGTTAAAGTCAGCTTGACTCCCTCTCTAGACAACGAGAAGAGAAAGGCAGCTCCAGAGGGTGATTTATCCCATCTGAAGACAGGTATCCAGGAGAAATAGAAGGAATCACCCTTTGGAGATGCCTATCTCTTTCCAGTGACTACAAAGGGAATATGTGGTGAGTGGTTTAAACTTGACAGCTAAAGTTCTGTGAGATGAAATCTAATCCTAAGCATAAATAACACAGATGGAGCTTTACTCATCAGTACTAAAGAGAAGGTTATTAGTAATGGTTATTAGAATCATTCTACATTAAAAAATTCACATACTTGTTATTTGTATGATCAAATAAGTTGGTACTTATTAGCTCGCATGAATTAACCTGACTGTGTATAACTGCACTGCTATGTCATCAGTGAGCCTCCATAAAAAGTTGGAGTGGCAAACTTAGGATGAGACCATGGTTCCAAAAGGCCATCACACTCACGTGGGGACCTGACCAACTTTTGAGTGCTCCTGTTTCTCTCAGTGTTTAACAACTGTCTCACAGTCACAACAACCTTGGGCATCTCTTTTACGATCTTAGTGCCATTGTCCCCAGTCTAGTTGATATCCTAACAGCATGTCATGTTAGTTGACTTTTCAAACCACTCTGCATTTTACAGGAAGTAGGTAATAACACGTAAAGACTCAGAACATATTCCTGTCATATTTTCATTGACTTTGCAGGCCATCAAAGTAATACTCTTCAGTTGTGGGTCTGAAGGCAAGCAAAAAATGTACACCTAGAAACCATCAGCAGTAGTCTGTGTGGCACCAACAGACTTGCTTTCACATAGCTTCAGACTAATCCCTTCTAGAGCAGATGGGGACTTGTGAAGTAACAGCTCTTGACCCTTGCTCACCTCTAGACTCCATACAATGTCTCTATGACCCCAAAGTTTTCTTTATTTCAGTTCAAATACTTTGATATCAGACAGGATTGTTCTGGAGCTAATGAGACTTGTGGGTTGTATACCATGGCATGCTGTGGTGGTTTTACTTGGGTGGACGGCCAAGCTCCACCACAACTGTTCTCTCACTCCCCCTCCTCAAAGAGGAACGGGGAGAAAATACGATGAAAAGGGTTCAAGGGTTGAGATAAGGACAGGGAGATTGTGCAGTAAGTATTGTGATGGGCAAAACAGACTCAGCATAGGGAGATAGTAAGATTTATTGCCTATTACTAACAAGCTAGAGAAGTGAGAAACAAAGGAAAGAAACCAAAAGCACCTTCCCCCCATCCACCCTCTTCCACCTCCTCCCCCCCCCCCCCCCCCCCGAGCAGTAAAGGGAATGGGGGAATGGGGATTATGGTCAGTCTATACTTCTTCTTCTTCGCCTCTCCTTCTTGATCACTCTCGTCCCCTGTGCAGTGGGGTCCCTCCCACGGGATGCCGTCCTTCCTGAACTGATCTGGTGTGGGTTGCCCACAAGCAGCAGCTCTTCAAGCACTGTTCCAGATATGAGTCTGTATCACAGGGTCCATCCCCCAGGAGCAAACTGCTCCAACCTGGGTCCCCTACGGGCAGCAGCTCCCCCCAGACCCTCTGCTTCTGCATGGTCTCCTCTCCACAGGCTACAGGCCCAGCCCGGAGTCTGCTCCGGCAGGGGTCTTCCACAGGCAGCAGCCTCCGTCGGTGCAGGGCCACCTGCTCCACCGTTGTCTCCTCCACGGGCTGCAGTGCGGAACCCTGCTCCACTGTGGTACTCCATGGGCTGCAGGGGGCCCTTACCAAACATGGGGCAGCTTCTAGATCCTTCTCACAGAAGCCACCCTTACAGCCCCCTACTACCAAAACCTTGCCACATAAACCCATTACACATGCCAAGGGATCTGGCATGATAGAGTGTTTCAAGGGTGTAAAGCCTTCTGAAAACATGACTGAGGTACTGGGACTGATCAGCATAATGTAAGAGCAGGACCTGAGCTGATCTCTGGCCCTTTTTAATATAGCTGTGTTTTGATACTCAAGTAGACCTTATCTGCTCATGGCTTTGGCTTTTGCTTTTCCAGCCCCTACTAGGTAGGATGTCAAAATAGAAAGCACTCAAAATATCTCTACAGCCTGGATATTTGTGTTTTCCTCAATAGCTTCTTGAAGACAAAAGTGGATAGACATAATTTTATGACTGTGTTCAAAATTTTAATTCTTTGTCAAATCAACCTAGCCACCATCCTCCCCTGAACTTTGCCATGGCCATCTATATAGCTAAGGTTTCACTCCAGTAATTTTCCTCTGATTTAAGTCCATTTGAATAGAGAACAGAGTCCTCTGCATGTAGTTTCAAGAGACTTCTTTGGAAGATCTAAATTCATGTGTGTCTGAGTATTTCATCACTACTTGGATGTTCTGTCAGCTCTGTCTTTTAAATCTAGGTATTTTTAGTATTCTTAGTGTAACACATGCATGAGAAAATACTGTAGCTGTGAAAGTCCAGATTGTGCAATCTACTAACCTAGAAGGTAATGTCACTTTTATGTGCCCTATATTTTATTCATCCATAACTCAAATAAATGCAGATTTTTTAGAAATCTATCATTAGGTCTTGTCTTGCTCTCTAGTCCTCAGTGTTTGGAATTTGAGAATCAGGTCATCTATATAAAAGCTACAGTACATGATTGCAGGCTGTGCACCATCAGTAAGCAACACTACACAAACAATTATTTTACACCTTCCTATATGAAAATTTTCAAAATATTGCAATTGGGTGGATTTCATTTCATTGTTCATAAAGATATCAATTTGTTTTTCATAGTATTCTCAACCCTTAGGAAAATAAAAGTAAAAATCAGTAATGCATTTAAATCATCCATCTAGACAGAAAGATTTATAAAGTACCATTTACTCTGAATCTTTCACTCTAAGTTATCTAATGGTTTTCTAAAATTAGATGCTACTTTCAAAAAAAAATCAAAACTGTTAGAGTTATTAACATAGCACCTTTTTAGGGAGATTATAAAATACACAAATATCTGGGAGAAAATACTAGCGGAACAAGTTTCATCAGATTTGAATGTGTTTAATGCAACACATTAAAAGTACTGGCAAGGTTACATTTGTAGGAAGAAGCAAATTGGTTGAAACCCTGACCCCACTGAAATTAATGAGATTTCACCCTTTGTCTTTACTATTCAGACACGTCCCTAGTGACCATGACCATGAGAAAGATTCTTGCACAAGGACATTTGAAATGGTAGGCTCTGTCTCTTGAAACACTACATTCATTTGGCATTTCTGTGCTTCAATATTTCTTGCAGTCAGTACACAATATGTGTCCCAGCTTGAAGGCATCTAGTAGTTGATAGAAGATAAAAATAAATGTTGCTATTTACAGATCCAAAAATTTTTAAGAGCAGGAGTGAAAATGTTTTGACTGTTTCATAAAACAAGCGTGAAAAATGGCCAGTGAATCATTTTAAAGGGTCACTATTAAATATGTATTACCACAGCTAAATCCTAGCTAGAAATTGGAGCACAAAATCAGTAATAAATAAACAAATAAATGGGTCAGATCTGCATTCCACAGACTCAGTTTCTAGTCTCAGGTATTGAAGTGTTGGGTCTTAAATGTTCCTGCCTTCTGTATTTAGTATCTCCTAAGATCTAGTTATTTTTATGGGGCTGCTACTTTCTTTCAATCTCTTGATTTTATGGGGTCAAAAGTCCATAATACACAAGATGCACCTGACCCTTGAAAGCACAATGCACAAGATCTGAAGACAGAGACTAGTTTGTCTGAAAGAGGGATCCAGGTTGCCAGAGAACACAAAACCACCACAAAAGATAGAGATGGTTGAGATTTGGGGAGAGAGTAGAGGAAAGAAAGGAATAATTGAAGGAGCAAGATGGTTGGAAGGACACTATGTGAAGTGCTTGGGTTTTACTCTGTGAGGCAATACAGCACTAAGTACACTGAGAAAAACCACATTGAGTTCTAAGACTTGAAGCTGGTAAAATAAAAATGTTGAAAGAAAGGGCAAGACCAAGGAAGACAGAAATGGACAAGGAGTTAAAAGAGATTTATCAAAGTATTGGAATGTTGAAAGCCTTCTGACATCTTTACTGACCAGGCAAGAGCCTGGCTGGCTCAAGGCACAAGAAATAGCAGGACAGCAAACTGTTGGCTTTGCAGAAGGGTCCTGGATCTGTGCTGGTGCTGCAGGAGGGCAAACTTGCTGCTTGCTCCTTCCATTGAGGCAGAAGCAGCAGGGACTGTTCCATCTTTCCCGTGCAGCAGCAGCAGCTGGAAGGACACTTCTGCAGGCACCACAGCCCCCATCAGTGTGTCACCCTTACCCACCACACCCTGCAGTGGAGTAGCTCTCAGCTGCTGTGGCAGAAACAAAATTCAGTTTGGGCTCTAGTCCTGAAGAGCCCTAGTGCTTCTGGTTGTCAGAAATACCAGTCATTACTAAATTTCCACCAGATTTAAGAATGATCTAGGGCTGCTGTCAGTGAAAAATTTTCACATTAAAAATAAATAAAGATATAAAGAAATAATCAGATTCTTTGTTGATGACAAAATGCTCGCTGCCTACAGCCAGCAGCTTGGTGACCCTAGTTTCACCATGTGTCTAACTTAAAGCATGTAAATAGGATGTTGCCTTCAAGGGCACAACATCTGTGTTTAAAGTTAGTCATATCTTGAAGTAATCTGCCAAAGACCTTCACTGACTGAAATGCTAAGCTTTAAAATCCTTAGCCAGCTATGATATGATTGGGACAAAGCAGCATGATTTGTTAATGGATAACCTATAACACTTTTCTTCAAGGGTTCCTTAAGTGCATCAGCAAAATATGAGATTAAAAAAAAAAAAAAAAAAAAAATTGATTTAATGCATTTGGAGTTTCTGAAAGTTTTTTTGCACGTTCATTTTAGGAAACTGTTAAGAAAGTAACAGCATGCAGGAGTACATACTTAAAACAGTATATCATAAAACAGAAACTGCTCCACTTTCTAGTGAAGAAAAAGAGATAGAGAGAGAGTTAATACTGGGATATTCCAAAGTTGTACATTGCCACCAATATTATTTTATGTATTAGTGATTCTGAGAAACTATGAACACTGTGCTGACCATACTTAGCGATACCACAAAGAAAGGTATTACAACATTAAAGAAGTGTACAGAGAGCTCCAGAGAGTTGGAAAAAAAAAAAAAAAAAAAAAAAAGTGAGGTTAAAGGACAGCATGGTAGTAGATGAAATTCAATGAATGCAGGTTAAAGTATGATGAAGGAGGAATCATTTGAACTACTGAGATCTCTGAGTTTAAAGAGCGATGAGTTTAAAGAGCAGCGAGTATAAGTTAATAAAAGTACCTTCTGAAAGGGAGAAGTGGTGATTGCTGCTGTGTTATTTGCTGAAAAAGGTTTGGCATTCTAGAAGGCATCAAAGAGGAAAAGAAAACAATAATATGGAAATTATTATAATGTTGGTATAGAGTGGCATAGCATTATTGGGCAAACTATCTACTTTTCAAAAGGTATTGTCTAAAAAAAAAGGTATAGAAAAAAATAAAATAAAAAAAGAATTCAAAAATGCTTGTGGAAACCATGAAATATATGAAATAAGGAGATATAAAATAACTTATTCAAGAAAAGGCTAGATTCCTAGTGCTTTTGTACATCAACTTTCACTATTGAGAACCTTCTCAGACCAGGACCAAAAGTGTACTAGCAGGAGATACTGGAAAGTAGAGGTAAGATATCTATGTAGGCTCAGCACTGGAAAAGGCCAGAATGGCAATTCTTACATCAAAACAACTTGCATTACGATTAAGAACAACTCTTGTCCCTTTCTATATTCCCTGTCTACCCCCTGTCTACCCTCTGACCTCAGTGGCTACATCAAACTTGACAGAGGGGTGTGATCTAAGAGAAGTTCCTGTTCTTACAGGTTTATAGAGATCCAGGCAGAGGTGAGGGTACTCCTAAATGTTCTGGTGGGTGGATACTTGCACATTCTTAGAGGGGACTACCTCCAGTGGAAAGTGACTTCCTAAGTGACCAAACACGTGAAAAGTTTCTATCAGCTCTGGCACCTTCTTAGGAATGACATGATTCATCAATCAGGAGACAGATTCAAAACAACACAGATTTCATTAGCTCCAGGTCTCAAGGGACTTCTTGTTTCAAAAATCAACTCATCAGTCATACAGAACTAAACAATCAGGCACAAGGATATGTCTTCACCAATGGGTAAAGTTACATCTGGTCTGCTCATTCATGGTGCTCTTTAGGTGATTTATAGGAAACGTTTAGGGTCAGGATCTTCTCTGTGCATCAGGATTGGTGTTGGAGTCTGGAGATTGAATCCTGCTGAATACTTTTTCATAGAATCATAGAATGGTCTGGCTTGAAAAGGACCTTAAAAATCATCTAGTTTCAACCCTCCTGCTTTGGGCAGGGTTGCCAACTACTAGAGAAGGCTGTCTAGAGCCACATCCAGCCTGGCCTTGAATGCCTCCAAGGAGGGGACATCCACAACCTCTTTGGGCAACCTGTTCCAGGTTGTTCAGGTCTCTCCTGGATGCTGGACTTACAACCCTTTTTCTGAGCAGTGTAAAACAGTTGCTGGGCTACTCTTTTATTCCAGTCCTTTCCACAATTCCACCATGAAAAAAAGGAAAAAAAAAAAAAAAAAAAAAAAAAAAAAGCTTCAACTTCCTCTAAATTCCTGAAGATCCTAATTGATCTGAGCCACCAAATCGTGAGCTTTAGGTGTTTCAGTCTTAAACACTGTTTGGCATACCTGTCTGTGTAGATAGAGACATGGATCTGACTATCTGTCCAAAGACCATGGAGTGCTATGGCCCATTGCTTGCAATTAAAAAATTCCTGGATACAAATTTATCTTTCCAATTTTATTTTTCTTTTCTTAATCAATAATAGCTAGTAACTTATTTTGTATCTTAGATTCTTAATGGCCTCCCTGTCATTCTCATCTGCAGTAAGATTTATTTTCCTTAATTCTGTTCCAAGCTCTTTCCTCTTTTGCAGCCTGATTATATCCTTATAATCTATCCATCAGGCCCCTTCTCTTCATTCTTTTCACTGTACTCTCTTTCTTACCCTATCATCACTTACTGGCAAATTCCCCATCTTGTCTTCACCAGCCTTTGAAATCACCTACTCCTCAGCAGCTACTCATCACCTTACCACCTCTTTGACTCTTTTTTTTTTTTTTTTGTAAGTCAAGCTGCATCAATAATGATAAAATAAATGGTCTTGGGGCTGTCCTCTGCACTGAGACAAACTGGCACAGTGACACGCATTCACATTCTCTTATCTTCTGAGTTAGGCTGGCCAGAGCCAAACCCCTAGAAAGGTCTCTGCTATAGGTCTCTGCTAATTCCCAAACCCTGCCCAGAAACTGTTTGAAGACTACTGGATGACTCAGAGCAAAACCATGTCAGGACCACTCAAACTTTCCAAAATGGACAGTCAAGTTATCGTACCATCTCTGGTGCTGTTAAATTTATTACCACAGCCATATTCACCAGCAGCAGAAACAACATTTAAGGCAGTGACATACATAACAGCTGACTCTTGTGGTTTGCAATAACAGTAATTCTAAATCAGAATCAAGCCTTTCCTCACCCCTCCCCCTGCCCCCCATGTAAACTGATTTCCAGTTTTGAAATCAGGCTTCCCAGCTGCTGATAGCTTTAAAGCTGCCTGAAGCTGAGCCAGCTTCTCTGCTGAGCAGGCAGTATGGTTTCTTGCCATAAAGGAAACAACTTGAAAGGCAGCCTGTTGACTGTGTAAAGGATGGATGTACGGGACTTTTGTTCAGAGCCAATTCTTTTCCTGCCATCTTCCCCAAAGAGATATTAAACCTGGAAACCAGCAGTTTCATAGACAAATTCTAGGCTCAAGCATAATCAAATAGCCTCAGCACAGCAAGTTAGTCTGTGGCAAATGTCTACCACAAGTATGAGATAACGTGACATACATTAGTCCACAGTGAAAAGGGGCTAACCTAAGCCAAATTACTCTGAATATGCCATGGGCTAAGAGCATTTGCACAGGCAGTTATTGAGACTCAGCTGATGCATGGTAACAGTTAACCAGAGTAATTTGATCATGTGTCTGGTCTCAAAGACAAAATAGACTCTAAATTGCTAGTATGGTATATGGGAGTTGTAGCCATGGCATTTTGTTACACTATCATCTGACCTAACAAGAACTTAAAAGATATGCTCCCTTCCAGCATTATATTAACACAGAATTTTTACCAGCCTGAATTACAAAAACAACAAAAAAAAGTGCTATATTTAAACCTATAAAAATGTAGTTTATTCCTCTTTGATAAGGCATAACTTTTTTTAGCAATTGTAATCTGTAACATTACAGCCTTAGGAGGTAATTTACTAAATAGGACAAAATTAGCTGATTTTTGGACCATTTAAAGGAACATTTCTGTTGAAAGCATATAAAATGTATTAAAGTAATCTCTAAAGTCTTTACCCCTGCTTGAGATTTTAATTTACTCAGAGCTAATAAATTATCCCCTTTCAGAAGCTATTGAAAATTTTCACTTACATCCTTTTTAAAACTTAATGTGTTCAATTGAATCCCGAGCAATTTAAACACACATACACAGAGCTTGAGGTGGTCACTCCACCAAGGTGAAGGCTGAAAAGAGGTTAGATTAGCACTAACTCCTCTGCCCTTTGGGATTGCCGGGGTGCTATTAATGAATGTGAATTCCCTCCTCTCCCGGAGTCCTCCCCCTTCACACGCACTGGTCTGGCTGTCGGGTAATTACTTTTCCACAACAGCATTTAACAAAACGCCCTGTTCAAAGCCCAGGCCCATTTGCTCTCCAGCTGAAGGATGCGGCTGTAATCAGGGAAGGGAGCTGCAGATCTGGGTCACCCTGGTGCTCAGGTTAGCTGGGACACAAAGGCTTGCTTCATCTCAAGCAGAGCTCTGTGTTACAGTTGTGCACCTATCAGAAATATTTTTTCAGGCTATCAATTATTATATTTGAGCATTCATCCTGGCTCTAGGGAGCCCTTAGCAAGCTGTAGCAAAAATCAATCCAGTTTTACAACTTTTACCTTGGCACAGCTCCAATTCTTTATCTACCTCACACAGTTATTTAAACACATGGTGGCTTTTTTTTTTTTTTTTTTTTTTTTTTTTTTTTTTTTATGGTGCATAGATATATTCTTAAGTAGAACTTGCCCTTGATGTCAGTAACACCATTTTTCCAGGTGAGTTTGAGTAGGGCTTAAGCTGTGATGCTGCTTTGGTGACAATTGAGGTGCCCTTGGTGAGGTTTGTGTGGCTGGGTAGGATGCACCCACGTCTCCCAGGCATCACGTATTTCTTGTGGTGGCAGCAGCCGGAGCTCCTTATTTCAACAATCTTGCATGTGGGTTGGAGTCTACTCTCCTTCAGATTGCTTTAAGATTGCCAGCAGCTGCAAGTAATGGCATCTGAAAATTTCACCACATGTTTATTTCCAGCTTTATTATCCCGGTGTGGACCTGACCTGGGAGGTTACCAGGCTGGACTTCCCCTTCTGCATGTGTGCATGCATGAGGTAACTTTGTCCACCTTGTCAGGAGGTGTTATGAATCAAAGCAGCAACCTTTCAAAAGGCAGACACCACCACTCTCTCAAAAGGTGACTGCCTCCCAGATGGTAGGGAAGTTTGGATCACAGAAAACGGTCTTAGATATTACTGTGTCAGTGTAGGCTGCAAAAACAGACAGCAGATGCTGGGCTTCAGTGGAGTTATGAAGGAACAAGCATTAAAGAAAAAAAAAATCTTAGAGCTGTACTTTGAAGGGGTTTAATGTTTATTTTAGAAGCAGACCCAGTTTCCATTTCCCTATTGAACACGCACGCAGAAGCTCAGAGAGCCACTAATCAGATTGCATGGGTCTCCATGTTTCTTATTTTCCAAAATGTGTTTTACATGTTACAATCATTTTATTAAATTCCTTCACAGCAGTTAGCTGAGAGGTAGCCTTTCATTTACACCATGCAAGCTAATAGAGAGCAAATGCTGGAAAGTCCAAAAAGCATGGCTTTTACTTCCTCCTTACAGGCTACCTGCATAACCCAGCCATGGACCTGGCCAGAGACACTCTGTCAGAAAGGGCGTAAAGCCAAGGTGGCACACACATGCATCTGCTTTCTCATCTGAGTGTAGCTGGGAGCTGACCTCTGCTTCCCTAAATAAGAAAGCAGTTATGAATGAAGTGGTCTGGCTGACTAAAGGGGACGTGCCTGAATCACAATCTGTCCCCAGTCAGAGAGGTTTCACCCCTCAACCCAGCAGAGCTGCCACAGGGTGGAAGCATGGCATGATTTGTGTGCCTAGTAGCAATGGCTACAGAACACAACAAAACCAAATCCTTCATAATGTAACGTGTACTTTAACAAACCCCCTAAGTATATCTCTATTTGTGGGACTGGCATCTTAAGTAAGGTAACTGGTGAGGTTTTACTTCCTTCTAAGCAGTATACATGTAGAACAAGCATGCAACCACCTTTGAGTGTGTTTTCATTTAGGCTTAAAAATGAAGTAGGAGATAGCTTGATCAGTCCTATGGATAACTATTCCAACAAAATGGCTGTTTTTATATATTTTTTTTAATTGCTAGGACACATTTCTCTGTATCTCCTTTAAATCAGTATTTACAACAACATGCAGATGGTATGTACCATAAATCAAGGTTTTGGACACTTCCAAATATATACAGACATATATATATATATGTTTTTTAAAGAAGGAAGGCTTATTCTTTTTGAATGCTTTCATATTGGTAACTGTCTTTCACGTATTTATTTGGATATTTATTTATTTTTAATTTTTGATATTACTTAGAGTCTGTAGTGTTAGGCATTTGACAGCTAGCTGTATTTTAGAAGCAGATGAGACAGTTCATCTGCACGTACTAAACATCTGAGTTATAATAAAAGATAATAAAAGATATTAAAATATAAAATAACATTACTGAAAAGAGATTTTGTGCTTTTTTCTTTTTTAGGTGAAGAAAATACAGAACCAGTAAAAATTCTAACCTCATTTTAGGCAAAGAAGGACTGGGTGGCTGGAGCCATTCTCATTTACTTGTGAAATCAAACTTTGCAGGGAAAAACAAGGGGGATTTATATTTTGTGACTCATGTTTAAAAAAATATATATATATCAAAATTTGAGTTCAAGCTTCTGATTTCATTTCCCAGTTAAGGCTGGACTGCTTGCTGGAACTTTCCCAGCTTTTGTTGATTTCTGTCATTCAAGAATCATGAAGTAAATATTTATTAACATGGGAACCCTCCTCCCTTCCTGCCCTTCAGATTTGTGCTTCTTATGCTAATGAACTTACTTTAACAAGGGAACCACATTCCTCCTGGGTCTGCATCAGTTCTGGTGCCAACGCATTAGTTATTTAAATGTAGTTTTATATTAATTTTTCATATTGTAATGCATTGTTCCCTGCAAATATACATGTAGCTGATTTTCAAGAGTAAACAAATATATATTAAAGATATTGCTAGCTGAAAACCTTTCATATTTCCTTTTGCTTCCTGTGATGACGGTGGTCATTTCTCAATCTTGCCCTCTGAATTTTCTCAATCATCCTCATTCCCTTCTACGCTTCTTTTGCAGTGACCACCACCAGGGATTTGCTTTCTGTTTTCTGAGGCAGGCTATTGATGCAGATAAAGAATTCTGAAACTACATATTTTCTGTGTGTTCAGCATTTGTCTTTAGTATCCTCAAAGTCCAACATAAAGACTTGCAGCCTTTGAATTGCATAACCCAGCAAATGAAACAGGAGTTTAGCAAAAGCTCTTGAAAAACTTTAGTAGCATAGCAGTGATACTTAGGAAAATATAGAGAAGGAAAATATAGGAATCCTACCATGGTCTTCCTACTTTCTTAGAAAAAAAAAAAAAAAAAAAGATATACCAACAAAATGCTTGCAAATGTATTTGTATGATTTATACGAACTATATCTTGAGAAATCTTGTTGCTTACCAATTAAGTAAAAATGATAACTACTGTTCTATGTGAGGCAGGGGAACTGTTGCTTCCAAAAGATATACTTTTAGACCAAAAAGTGGAAACTAAACTCCATCACACATCATTTTGCTAGGGCTACCATGTATCTTTTTGTATATATATATATTTATATATTTATATATATATAAATATATATATAAATATATAAATAAATATATATATATTTATATTTTTATATATTTATATATAAATATATATTTTATATATATTTAATATATATTTATATATATATTTATATTATATATATATTTATATTTAATATATATTTATATATTTATATATTATATATATTTATATATTTATGTATATATATATATTTAAAGGGGGGGGGGGGGGCGGAGGGAGGGGAGGGTCTGGATACACCCAGGATGCTCCATTCTGTTTCATTTAAAATTACCAAACATTTTGATCTCAGGAATGGATAGCTATTATGCAATCAACCATAATGTTGAAGGTTTTGACAATGCTTTTCAAGAGTCCTCAAGACACATATACATGAAACAAACAAACTATTATTAATTGAGGTGTACATGAAGCATCACTTTATGAGTCTCTATTCTAAAGAAATTGAAGAGAGTTAATGAGTCCCCAGTCTTTGAAAAAGGCTTCACAAATGACTCAGGCAGCTACAGACTGAGAAGTCTGACTTCTGTATCAGGTAAATAAAAGAAACTTTAAAAAAAAAAAAAAAAAAGGAGAGAATTAATAGATATCTAGATAAATATAATATATTTGGGGGATGAATCAACTGGGCTTTTGTGAAAGGAAATCCTCTTTCACAGATCAACAAAAGTTCTTTGAGGAGTCATAAAGGTTATCGGTAATGGGGACCCAACAACTCTGTACTTAAATCTTGAAAAAGTATTCAATGAGGTCTCTTAGAAGAGATTTCTGAAGAAATTAAGCTGCATGGGTAAGGGAGAAGGCCCTTTCATGGATTAATAATTGGTTAAAAGAGAGGGGTAGGAATAAATGGTCAGTTTTCACAATGGAAAGCTATTAATAGCAGGGTTTTCCAGGGCCCTTGGTATGAGTGTTATCCAATGTGTTAATAAATGACCTCAAGCAGAAAGCACATAGTAAGATGACAAAGTGCATGAGTGATACAGAATAACTCAGGACACTCAAAAGTGATACTAATGACAGAGTATTTCAGAAGATTTTCACATACTGACTGGTCAATGTTAAATGAAATTCAACGACCACAAAGTAGTGTGCACATGGCATTGAATAATGTGCTACGAACTAACTATTACCACTCAGGAGTGACATGCTACTATTGAGGATGGTTCTCTGTAAACATTAGTTCAATAATGAGAAGCAGCCAAAAAGGAAAAAAAAAAAAAAATTAAATTAATCCTGAGTATTGCATCCTGTTTAGCTTAATATGAGATAGTATGAAATTTAGGAAAAAAAGGGGGAGGAAGGGAGGAAGGAGCAAATTAACAGCAGTGCTCAGTAGAATATAAAAGCTTCTCTACAAGGCTGGATAGCCTGAAACTCTTTAGCAGTGGGGAATATGACAGCCATTTAGAAGTCCATGTGGAAAAAGGGAATAAGAGCATCATTTTCTATAATAGTAGAACAAGTGGTCACCCACAGAATATATTCAATGCCAGATTTAAAACAGATGAGAAAAGCACTAGTTTTTCTCCACAAATGAATAAAATAGTGGAATGCATTGTCAGAAGATTCTGTGAGGCCAGAAAAATAGATGCATCTAAACTGATATTAGAACAAATAATGGATATTAAATCCATCAATTTCTCTTAGATACATCCTAGATGCATACAAAAAAAAAAAAAAAAAAAAAAAAAAAAATCTACACTGCTCATTGCTCAGCTCTTGGAAGGATTACTTTGCTCTTAAACTTTTCTATGAGCATGTCAGCTCACTTTAAGAAAAAAATGATGCTTGAGAAACCAAAGCTTAAATCCAACTAAATATGGCTACTTTTGTATTCTTAAGAAATGAACTAATTTGCACTTCCCAAATAAAATGTTTTCAATATTTTTGTTCCCTGTTATCTAAAAAGGATAAATTTCAATCTTTATTTCAGGAAGTGAAGTTACTTAAATGCTGATGTTTACTTGCAGAAATTTTAGATTTTTCTCATAGATGATATAAATTACTTGCTAGCTGTATAACTATTCTGTATACTTGAACAGGGCCAGTACTCTAGAAAAAGCTTATATGCATGCTCTCAATACTTATTTTTAAGGATTTATTATGCATTTCAGTTTACTGACTAAAATCTTCTTTGCTCTTGGTCATTATTATTTCTGTAATCAATTATACAAAATTACAAAATATATTTCAATCTTTGTGTTGAAATTAATGTCTGTAGAGCATAATAAATAAAATGAATATGTATGCAAGGTAAAGTTAATTATATATGGAATAGAATAGAATAGAATAGAATAGAATAGAATAGAATAGAATAGAATAGAATAGAATAGAATAGAAAGAATAGTTCAGTTAGAAGGAACTTATAAAGATCACCAAATCCAACTACCTGACCACTTCAAGGCTTACTCAAATTTAGAGCATATTTTTAAGGGTGTTATCTAAATCTCTCTTGAATGTTGACAGACATGAAGTATCAATCAACTCTCCAGGAAGCCTGCTCCAGTGTTTGACCACCCTCACGGTATAGAAATTTTTCCTCATATGCAGTCTGAACTTCCTCTAGTGCAGCTTTGTACTGTTTCTGGATGTCCTATCATTGATTACCGGGGAGAAGAGATCAGTACCTCCCTCTCCATTTTGCCTCCTCAGGAAGTTTTAGGGAGCAATGAGGTCACCTCTCAGTCTTCTTTTCTCTGAAAATCAGATAGCAATAGTTGAACAAATGTCAGTAACCTTTCTTTTTTTTTTTTTTCTTTTCCTTTTTTTTTTGGTGAAAGAAACCACCAAAGAAGGACAAAGCATTGACCATTTATATTCTCAAGGGTTTGGTAGTTGTGCTTCTATTAGAAGTATCCAGGTGGGAAAAGACAAAGCAGTGAAGGTGTCCTTGCTCTTCAGTCTATGCTAACAATCAGTCAAACAGGTCCTGAAGTATATCTCAGGTATGTGCTTATGCTTTTGCTGTCCCATGGCAATTAGTTTTCTTCTTCATCCTTGACTTACAACTGTCTATCAAAAAGGACCATACATCCTTATCATTCTCCTTTTTGTTTTAATGCATATATCATTCAGATTATATTTAGAAATATCTCCTATTTCTCACTCTTACTTTTTTGCCCATTTTAGTAACTAAAACAACTGAGAAAGAAAATTGTCAGGAAATAACCTGATAAAACATGGAAAAAACAGCAGGACACAGTGAAAACAAACAAACAAACAAACAAACAAAAACTTATATAAACCAGAGCAACTGAAAAAGTTTTTTAGCATATTTTTTTTTTTGTAGCTACTGAAATTTACCCATCAATGAAATAAATATGTTTTCTTCACCTCCAGTGACTGCAGTCCTATCTTACTCATGTTCCAGCATTACATCTTGATACACGGTAGACCACCCTTCTTCAAGGTAAACTTTGTGGGGTTCTTAGGTTTACACATCATAAGTCTTGCAAGTTACTCCCACCTTTTTAGTGATACGGACTGGAGAGCTGTTTTGAGACTACTCTGCTTTGTGACAAGTGCAGAGGGTTGTAGATTTCCTTAGTCCCCAAACACAGGGATAGCTGGGAGTCAGAAACACCTATACATAGGTGGATTTCCCCTGCTGCTCACACTGCCTTGCTCACTCCTGCAAAGAAAGCACATAGGGCTCAAGAAATCTGCTACACAGAGCAGTTCAAGGGTTTACAGACCTCCAACAGGCTCACAGAATAGGTGAGATTGCTGTTAATGTGACTCTACTTTTGGCAATTGGGTCCAAAGAAGTTATTTCATTCCTTCCCACTACATTTTAGATCAGATTAGATCTACCTCCCTGTCTATTCCCTAACCTGACACAACAACAAAACAAGAAGTTACAGGAGGCAGGAAGATGGACAACAGAGCTGCTAAATGTCGCATGCCAGTCAGTACACATCTGCTAATGCAGTTGATGAGTCTAGACGGGACAACCCAGTTTGCATTTGTCACGGAAGTGGGATGTTAGCAGTGTGAATGCTGTAAGGGACACATATGTCCCAGCAGAGTGACCACCTCATGCACCACCAGCTTGGTTGCTAGCCCTGGCCATGCCACCTCACCCAGAGACACTGCAAGGCAAAACTGGGAAAATGGACTCTTCCAAAAACCCCATGCCATCCCCCACCTGGAACCTCCCTATTTACAGGCAGGCCAAGAAGAATTGCATGTCCTGCAGGAATATAGTTTTCATTTTCCTGGGTTTCTTCAGTGCTTCATGGTGATTTTGTCAGCCTGTCTATTGTTGAATCTGCAAGATTGTTTTCTAAGTATCCCAGGATGTCTCCTTCTGATCTTCCTTGCACTGTGAATTGTGTTGGCAATCCTCACTGGGGAAGATTAATAGCAATGGCACAGCTTTACTTTTGTCCTATGAAATCCTCGAATTAATAGCTTACGTTATAACAAGGCAGTTCTTATGAACATTAGGGTTGATTTGATTTTTTTTTATTTTTTTTTTTGGGGGGGGGCTTTTTGTGTAGTTACTGTTAATTATTTATTATGACAAGAGTAGTTGCATCTCTTTTTGTAGTTCTTCTGTGGCCAAAAGACTATTTTTTAACTATGCAGTTATTACTTTATGTGAATTGTGTAAAGAAAAAGTCAGAAGTGGTGAAGGGACTAAGCTGTATACTTGCTTCCTCTTTGTATTTTGAGCCAAAAAAAAAAAATGCAAACAGATGTTAAGAACAAAAAATATCATCTAACTGTTCTTGACCCTCAGTTCTTCCCATTTCCTCATCTCTTCCATCACCCACTGAATGTAAGTTAAGTCAAATCAATTGACTTAACTTACATTCAGATCTCCCTCAATGCACTAACAACTCAGTATTTCTTACACTTATAGACAGAAGAACCCAAGTGCTGTTGCAATCAGCTGCATAAAAATCGCTCCCTATTGTCTTTTTAAAGAGTTTACAGCCCGCAGCACCGAAAGTTCAGATTTTTGTTGCCTATTTACTGGCATGTAGATTTATGAACATTAAGCTCTAAAGCTCAGTATAAACATACTAACATTGTCTTTTCACATGATATTGCCCACAGTTTTGGAGCAGAGTTCACATAGTGAACACACAGAGTGCAGAATAATCACATGGCTTTCATATAGGCTGGTAAAGAGAAAGGTACTATACCTGAAGAGATAAGCAATGATGTCTGTGATGCCTTTGCTGAACTTAGAAGGGGAAAATTTGAGAAGAAAGATTGTATAAACTTGAATTATAACAAGCTCCTGATATTAATCTTTGTTTAGAGTAGCTTTTGTCAATTAAAGTCATGAATTACTGCTGACTTCTCTCTCTAACACAATGGATTTGTTTATGTTAATTAATAAAACACTGCCTAGAGAGGATTTTTTTATATGTAATGTATCTAGCCTTTCAGAAGGCTTTTGATAAAGTCGCTCTATAAGAAGTTATTAAGTAAACTTGGTAAACAGGTAGTGACAGATAAGCCTTTTGGTGGATCAAAAATTGGCTAAGAAACAGGAAGCAAAGGCATGGCTAGATTTGTCATTTAATCTTATTTTCAAAAGATAATTAGCATCACACCCAGAAAAAGTTTTAGAGCTGCTGATATTCAAAATATAGCTCTAAAAACCTGACAAAATATATTTCTGTTGATAATAACACCTGTGTATTAATTCTTTAAAATATGAGCTTGTCTCTACTGCATCCAAGTAAAAGCCATTTGTTCTAATACCGCGATATCTTTGACAGTGACTCTGGCAGCTGAAAAGGCATTAGAATCATAGAATCATTAAGGTTGGAAAAGACCTTCAGGATCATTTGGTCCAACCATCCCCCTACCACCAATGTCAGCCACTAAACCATGTCCCTAAGCACCACATCCCACCTTTCCTTGAGCACCCCCAGGGTGATGATGCCACCACTTCCCTGGGCAACCTGTTCCAATGCCTGACTGCTCTTTCTGAGAAGAAACATCTCCTAATTTCCAACCTGAACCTCCCCTGGTGCACTAATAATGTCTATGTCTGTGATACCCTGCAGAAGGTATTCCTCAGAATACCCTTGCAACCTACAACAATTTGTAGTTTAGAGATTGGATCTTTCTGTGCAAAAGTCTATTATGGATTTATCTTTTATAAAGATAGATATCTATGCAGGGAGTTCCTGTTGCTTTTTAAACAAATGTAAAATTTCTGGAATCCACAAATCTTTCAAAAAAGTCTGACAGGCTAACTCTGCAGCCTGAAGAACCATCTCATTTTGGCATTGTGAACCTTTTGTACTTGAAAACACAAGGAATGATCATTCCATAGTTACTCACTTTCTGCTGCTGTTTATTTTATCAGCTGATATAGTATCCCCAACTAGGCATTTCCTTTCCAGGATGATGAATGCTTGGGTAATTAATCATTCCTGGTATAGAATTGGTTCCATAACTTCAGTCATTCTTATCACTTTTCTCTGAACTTTTCGTAGCTTTACTATGTTCTAGTTGAAGTGGAAGGACCAGAAATACACACAGTATTCAAGATGCAAGTGCATGGTAAAGTTACCAAGCTGAATAATTACATTTCCTGGTTGGTTTCTGTATTTCTTTCCTAAGAGATCCAGTTTCAGTTTCCTTGAAGGGCACAGTGAAATACCTTTTAACTGGGCACTGAGCTGACAGTTTCACTATTATAAATTCAGGTTCTCATTGCAGGGTAATAATAGCCAGTTCATAACCCTGCACAGCATTTATACAGTTCTGTTTGGTTTATCCCAAATACATCACTTCTAATTCATCTGCTCCGAAATTCATCTGCAGTATCTTGCCTCAGTCTTGTAGAGTTCTTCTGCAGTTCTTCACAGCTGACCTTTGTTTTTACTTCCCTGAATAACCAGGGGAAGCATTTGTATGTTATATACAATCAATAGAAATGCTATTTCTCATGAGTTCCCCCTGTCTTTTTAAAAGCTCTTTTATTCAAATAAGAAGATAGCAAATATAAGAAAATACATTTGCAGAAAACAAAAAATACAGAAACCAAACACAAGTTAGCCATGTGAAAGCATTACAACAATATAGGTCATACACCTTAGAAAAGATCAGATCTTCAGAGTCAAAAAATAAGCTACAGAGTAAGGAAAGGGTACAAGTTAAAACATAATTTTCTGTTCATAATTTGCTTTTTCAATTTATCGAGTATTTTGGATCAAATTTAACTTTTCTTATAGGTCCTAGTATCCTATCCTAAGGATAAAAGTATCAAGCCTGAGGTAATCTCTTTAAGGAAATCCTGAGGGGCCACAACATCATTTTCCTTTTTGCTTGTTTTTTGGCATTAGCACTTGCAAGTAAAATGAAAGACTTGATTTAAAATTCAAGGCCAGATCTTTAGAGGTGGTGGGCCTTGCATATCCCAGTGGTTTCAGTGAGATCAGTGCATTTCAGGACTCATCCCCAAAACTGGGCTTGATGCATTGTTTTTGTTTTGGTACAGCTCCACTATGGAGTAATCCGCTGAGAATTTACTGCCCTTTTGGATAATAGTCCTGGTTTCATGTAAGTATTTGTCATTTTTTCCCTTGGCCTTGTCAAACTGAGCATGTTATTTTCTTGTTTGATAAGACATATATCGCTTTATGAATTAACCATTTATACATGAGTCAGAATGTAGACTGAAAAGTATAGATAGGGCTTTCTTCCAGCAATACTGTAAAAAAGTTTATATATTTTGGTCATTTCAGCCCCCACCCAAGCCCCCATTAAAGGAATTATCCCTGAAATAATTCACAGCATTGGCATTAAAACTGTCATCATACTTCAGGGTTAGCACTGTGGTGAAATAACTTCTCAGCAGGCTGCCAATCCACAGTTTTTTGGAAGACTTTGCTTTCTTGAGATTTTAAAAGGGGTTGTTTGTTTCTTGGTTTGTTTAATCAAAGAAATTTTAAGCTCTGCAAAATCTGGTGAGTCTGCCCAGAAAGTTTCATCTTACTTTAGGTCTCCTATTTATAACTGGTCAGCAGAAAGAAAATGTTACAAAAAAAAAAAAAACTCACCTAGGCGACTCAGTGTTTTCACTTACATAAAAGCCTGTAACTGGCTTAAGTCAGAAAGGTAGCAGAGCAAGAAGGGGTAATGCATCTAAACGTTTGTATTAGTGGTTTTTCCTTCCCCATCCTACTGCAGATGATTTCTGCAGTGGATAGAGATACTCTGTGGAGTGTCTCAGTCATTCACTCACTATTAGTCTTGCTGGACTTTTCCAACATAGACAGCTGTAAGATCCCATTGACCAGTCAGAGTAGAAACTGTAGCAGACCAATAACATGTGTATAGTTTCACACATCTTTTAGAATTACTGGTTAAAACATTTTGATGAGTTCAACATTATCTACTCAGAATACTTATAAAACAGATCCTTGGTGGAAATCATCCTGTTCTGTGCAACAGTAGTCGCACAAAGCAGCCCTAAAGTCAGCTTAATCATCTATATGAGGAGTTATCTGATGTACAGGAATACTGTAATAATACAAGGCTAGTGTTTGTTTGTTTGTTTGTTTTTCCTTTTTCCTCATGGCAAGTTCCACTTCAGCAATGTGGTATGACTTCCAGAGAGGAACTTACCGTGAGTTTCTGTGCCCTGGGTATTGCCTACCATCAGAAGGACTTCTTGTGGCTCTTTATAATTAACAATACCTCATAGTAGCCTTAAAGCTACCTTAAATTACGATGAAGCCCAAAGATCAACCCCAGGATACTGAGTTTCAGAGATGTGTTTCACTTCCTATCATTTTCCCTAGAACTTGTTTCATATTACTTCCTCTTCTGAAGACACAGCCCGGCAATTCTAGTTTAGTTTTCCACCCTGATAGTAGGCAGAATTTTTTTTCTCCATCATCAGTGGAGATGGAGAGTGATTTTGATTAATGACTTCATTGTCCCCAGACAGCAAGAGACTTGCCTTTTTAGGTTTGCATCAGAATGGATGCTGAACACTGTGAGACTCTAACTGGCAGTAGAGCTCACCTGCTGAGAAGTGAGGAAATTAGTCAGAAAAAAATCGGTCTCAAAATAATACTGATTTACTTTAACTTCCACTAGAATGTCAGTCGATGCAAAAGTTTTCCCATGATTTCCTAGACTTTTTTTTTCTAAGACTGTACATGAAAAAAAAAATGTTTATGAGAACCAAAATGATTATAAGAATAATGTAAATCTTCATTTAATTTTTCATTTGGTCTTTTTGTATGTGAACTTTTTAATGTTGAGGATAATTAAGAAGGGGGCACATTTGCAGTGATGTTAGCATTAGGGTATTTTCATGCCAGCCCCTCCTCTTATTGAGATTGGGCTTGTCTCAAGAATTTTAGGGATACTGACTTATTGGTACATAATAAGACTGCAACATAACATCACATGAGTATTAATTGGAGTCATAGCTCATGTGCGTACACTACCTCTTAAAACAAGATCTTTTAAATCTCAGGTAGTTCTGCTCTTCACAGCCAAGGGAAAATTTCTTGGGGGCAAGACAATCAACATCAGCTTTGGCTGTAGTAACTACGAAATTGTGGGACCCAAGATCCTAGGGGAAGCATGAAAAGTGAGTAGCTAAATATAAACCCTGGAGTTCAGGAAAGCTGAATGCAACTTATTCAGGAAACTGGTGGAATACCATGAGAGGCACCTCTGAAAGCTGAATTTACTCTGGAATGCTGACAGGTCTGCAAGGACAACCTCCTCCATGCACAAGTATAGGTCATCATGATACCCAGGAAAACTGTAGGGATATTTAGGAGATTAGGTTGGCTAAACAGGGAACTCACCCCTGAGCTTCAGTGTAACAATAATAACAACAACAACAATAATGTAGACTATGGGAGATGAAAACAGGGACAAGATACAAAGGATGAATTTATAAAATTTGGGCCCATAATGATGGTGCTAGGAAAGCCAAAACTCATTTAAAGTTGATGCCTACAAGATACATAAAAAGTTTGGTATGCTGGACTGCATTAGGCAAAGTATTGCCAGCAGGTACACGGAAGGGAGCTTTCCCCTCTGGACCTGTGACACCATACATAATGCGCCCAGTTCTGGGCTCCCCAGAACCAGAGAGATCTTGACATACTGGACAGAGTCCAAGGGAGGGCCACCAAGATGATCAAGGTCTGGAGCATCTCTCTGATGAGGAAAGGCTGAGAGAGCTGGGGCTGTTCAACGTGGAGAGAAGAAGGCTGAGGGAGGATATCATCAATCTCTATAAATACCTGAAGGGAGAGAGCAAAAAGGTCAGAGACAGGCTCTTTTCAGTGATGTCCAGTGCCAGTACTGGAAGCAATGGGCACAAACTGGTACACAGGATCTCTGAACATCAGGACCCTCGGAACATTAGGAAACACTTTCTTCCTGTGAGGGTGACTGAGCAATAGAACAGGTTGCCCAGAGTGACTGTGGAGTCTCTATCCTTGCACTAGGTCACTCTAATCAGAGGGAAGTTGGACAAGATAGCCCTCAGAGTTCCCTTGTAACCTTAACCATTCTGTGATTCATAAACAAGAAAAGTTTGTAACACAATATTGGTAGAACTTCAAAATCCTACACCTGAGAAGGGAAGCTGGGAATAGACTGACTAGGTAGGGAGCATCTCTGTGGAAAAGTCTCTGTACAAGCTGTACAAACTACAGTGTAGCCAACAAAACAAGGGAAATGATTATCCATCCATCTCAGCAGTTGCTAGATCACATCTAGAGTACTGCATTCAGTTCTTTCCCCAACCGCCCACAAGGAAAAGATATCCAAAAAAAATGGCGTGTTTGTTGGACAACCACTAAAATGGTTGGTGGCAGGAGCACTTGTTAAATGAGGTAACAGCAAGATAGCCGGGCTTGTTCAAACTGAAGATGAGATTGCCTTGATAGACCTCATAGAAACCTTTCCACATCTAGAAGGGATGATTATTATTATTAAGGAGATAGAGCCAAGATCTTCACAGCAGCACATAGTGGGAGGACAAGAAACAGAAGGTGTGAGTTAAAAGAGAGGTTAAGGCTGGATATAAGGAGGAACTTTTTTTCCTTGAGGACAGTTGGGCAGTTGAGCTTGTCTCCCAGAGTGGCTGTAGAGTCTCCATCCCCGGATATTTTCAAGCCCAGCTGTGCAACTTGGTATGATCTTACTACAAACCCTGTTTTGAGTGGGAGGCTGGACAAGAGATCTATTGAGGTCTCTTCCCAACTTAATTTACTCTGATACAATGATTGTGTGAAACAAGTAAAATTTTCAAAGATTTCTGTCCATATAATATTAAAGTGTATGATTATTACCATAATATCAATAGGATAAAAACAAATGTAAATGTTTCTGAAAGTACTGTCCACTTTGTCAAGAACACTACATCTTGTGTCGTTTGAACAGTTTAGTATATATACTTCAGGTTAGTCAGACTGCTTTCCATGGTTTCTGCTGTCTTACAGGCACTTTCTGTGTGAGTACATATGCAAGATGTGAACTGTTAAATGGAGATACGTCTAATTATGTATAAATTAGCTTACATTAATGATTACAACTCCAATAGAAAAAGTCACAATCAAGAAGAGAGTCTACAAAGTCAAAGTCAGTAGGGAATAGAAATCTTAATTTCTCTCTGTCCTCCATAGTTTCTCTTCTACCTGTAAATGTTCATTAGTTCACAGAATTCACAGTGAAAATTGTTGAAAATAAGCATGGATTCCTGTTCCAGTCAGGACAAAAACAAGTCTTTTATATATATATATATATATATATATATATAATTTTTTTTTTTTTTTTTGTATGAGATCTTCAAGAAACCTTAGTTTTCAAAGTACCTTTGAAAGGTACTGTGTTGAATCAAGTGTTTTCACCTAGTTCAATTTTTCTTCACTTGCTGTAGAACTGGTAAATCATATGGCCATTGTTTCCAAGGAAAGAAGGTATATTTTTCCCATTCTCATTTTATGAAAGCTGAGTCAATCTTTCTTGTATTTTAATGAGGAATTGTTACATTAATTTGGTCAGATTTTAAGTAAAGTCCACCAAGGTTGGAAAGATTCAATATACTAAAGAAATAAGGGTTCACAGAAATTATACTGGAAAATAATAATAATAATAATAATAATAATAATAATAATAATAATAATAATAATAGTAATAATAATAAAGCAAAAGCAAGATCTTTTCACTCACTGGTTTTAGTTGGCTTTTAAAAAGCTGCAGGAATATTGCCTACAACAAGTAAATATGGGACAATCTTTCCCAAGACAAGTATTTCCTTTTAAAGACTGTTTGCCAAAATGCTGTTTATGCAATATTTAAGGAATCCAGTTCCTTTCCATTACCCTTTTCTTTATTTTTAATATGTAGAACTTCAATTCTGATCTTTTCACCATTACCTTGTGATAATCAGATTTTGAAACTAATGGTACCTTACGTTGAAAAGGTGACATTTTAACAGCTGAGTATTGCAATTTCTTGGTTTCATTTTTTTTTTTTTTTTTTTTTTTTTTTTTTTTTGTACTGTGATTGAACAGGATACATAGAAGCTTCTTATCCCATGTATACCATTTACTATTTTGTATGACTTTTTACGTGGTCCCTCTTCTACAAGACAAAAATTGTATTTTCCCACTACACATTATTTTACCGGCTATTTTGACTGTTTTTATTTTCCTTCTTATTTTCCTTATTGAAAGCCAAAGTTCCCAACATTGAATCCAGTATTAACTTGAAGCTGTATCATTGATTTATATAAATACACAGTAATATTTTCCATATTCCTGCTCCTTATGGATTCTAAAATATTTTGACCACTGTTGTTGCTTGAGCATAAATAAATACTGGATGCTTTTGGAATATTCTAAGTGACCCAAATTGTACTTTTGGAATAGTAATACTTAAGTTTACTTAGACACAAACTACTCTTTAGTCCTGGTACAATAAAAAAGTGGTTACTGTATTAACAAGTAACATAAGAGTGATTACAGATTTATAAATGGAGATGGAGGAAATGTCTGTTTTGCATTTAACATGAACAAACCAAAAAGTTTGGATAAGTACCTTGACATTTGGGAAGAGTAGCTGAAATGTTTCCAAAGCTTCTGAATCTACTGAGTCTGTAAAACTGGTTAGGAAATGAGGCAAAAACAGGATTTTTTCTTTATTTTTGGCAAGGTTCCTTTTGCAGCTTTGTTCGAAGAGTCTTCCATAGTTCTCAGATACTTGTTCTTCTAAACCTAGGTTGAGCAAGGAAGAACTATTCTAAAGGATATTAGACTTAATTGAAACATTAGATGTTCCATATTCACTGACTTTCAGGCAAAGATAGAAAGTCAGTATATGTCACCCATGCAATCCATATTTTCACAGTTGGAAAAAAAAATCTTTATTTAGAAAGACAATCTTTTTTTTTTTTTTCCCTAACTAAAGTATAATAAATGTAACAATGTTGATCTATTACTGTTCAGACATATTAAAGTGTTCATGAACAGAGAAAGTGATGAAGCTCTTGTTTGAAGGAGGATATTCCAAATTATGCATATTTTTAGGACTGTCCTGCAACTTTTTAACTATCTAGAGGAAATTGTATTATTTGTATTCCTTCTTGAGATGAAAGAAAAGCATTTCATAAATGACATAGACTCTTTTGGGACAATGAAGTAATAATAATCTTCTTAGATTTCTAAAAGCCATATTAGTTATTAGTAACTCATATGACTATGGGAAATCACTTTTCATTTGTCTTGCTGTTTTTTCCATTTTGAACCATTTCTGAAGTGCTCAAGTCTTGAGTTACACTATTTTACAAAGTGAAACTGTACCTATTTAATAGTTGAGGTCTCTGACCTGTATTGCAATTTAATGCCTGCTTTGTTTCTTTACATCAGAAGTAGAGGGAAAGGAAGGAAAAGTCCATATATGTGCTCTAAAAGCAGCAAGAATAGTAATAGTCAGTCTGCCTACATTTCATTCCAGCTGAGTATGTTTCTGTTACTCTGCTTTATAGTCAAAACTATAAAGTTGTTGAGTTCTCACAGACTTCTCATACACTATTTAGACAATGAATGAATGTCTGGGGAAAAAAAAATCTCTTCTGTGTACATTATGTACTTAATTTCATTTATCCTCTTCAGCATGAGCAAAGTAATATTTTGTATTTTGTTTTAAGATGTACCATGTTCTTAGATCTATTGGAGGACTGCAAACTACTCCATGCTATTTCTTCAAGTAGCATCTCAGGTACTATATAAATTTTCCTCGGGAAAGAAGGAAGAAAAATGAGGTAATTCATCACATGAGATAGAAGATTTAATTGTCAGGGATTGCTGGAGATGAGATGGTATTACCTTCATGTGAACTGTAAATGATAGAACCACAGGGAATCTGATTAGAAGGACCATGCATAAGGTGATGGATATTATGAAAGTGAAAGAACAGAGAAGGTATTTTGAATGACACCCAAATGGTTGGCATGTTTTTACATGCAGGGACTGACCACGCAAACTGCCTGAGAGAAAGTTTAGACAGCTTTTATTCCAGAGCAAGGTTTCACTAAATGATAATTAAACTTCCTTGAAGAGTAAGGACATAAGAGGGGAAGACAGGAAGGTGATAATATGCACATCCATACATAATACACCATTATTGGCAGTTAGCTCATTCTATTGTTTCAGCATGTGAAAGTCACTAAGAAGACAAAAAGAATGTTTTGCTATCAATGCTGAAGTAAAAGTTAATATTAAAATGAAAGAGTTGGAATGTCATAATCATTTAGCCACAGGCTTTATCCAATTTCTGCTTCTAAATGGTGATTGTTGACTTCCAATTTGTGGAACAATCATCAAGGTCAGCGTTGCATTCACCCATGTACTGCTTACTGTAGTCAACATCTTGACATTGTGTAATAAGGATAATACAACCTCTACACATATAAATATCTAAAGGCATCGTGACATTGATCCACCACACCAATAAATCTGCAAACAAAACTCCACAGTGGTTGTAAGCTGTGCCTGTCATGAAGCATTGTTTTTGCTAACATGGGTGGTGTATTGGTGTATATTTTGAATTACACCCGAGTCAGTGAGACCCTATGACTGAAGGGAGCTGAAACAATTCCAGGGAAGTCTTGCTGTCTACCCTCCTATCAGCAAGGTCATTTGCCCAGCTCCTTGGCAGCTACGTGATGGGAAATGTTGGCTGCTCAGAGTCCATGAGCAAGGGCAGCTCTTGCAAACTGCTTCAGGGACCTCAGAGCTGTCCTGCTCATCCTGTAAAGACCTGTAGGAAGACAGCCTTGGGGTAACAATTGCCTTGCAAAGAGAGGAGATCCTTGTAGGTTTGTTTTCTGGCAGTTGTTCTTAAGAACAAATCCACATTTCAAAATCCTTCACACAATCAATTTTACTTTCAATACCCTGCTCTCCCAATGCCTTCCTAAAGGACTTCTGTATAACAGAAATGGGGAAAACACATTGTGATAAGCATGATTTTTGATGCTTAAAAATTGCTTTCTGAACATGTTTGAGAATGACTATTAATAGGATAACCTTCTTTCATAACTCTTTTATGGTAATGCACAGCTGGATAAAAGTCCACCTCATACAATACTTACTTTTGTCTTTCCTTATTTATTATCATTATCATTACTTTTTACTTTGGTTAGCAGATGTTACTTTAGTGCTCTGGCATCCTTTTTAATTTGCATATTTGTTAATTTAACTGGCAGAAAAGTCAACATACTGTACAACATGCACTTTGTATTTAACAGATATGTATGTTGCATAGGCTATAGGAAAAGTTTCTCTGTTATCCCTACTATATATTGAAAGTAGAAAGTTAACATATCTAAAAAAATAAGAAAAAAAAAAACTTTTTTTGTGTGTGTGTCATGCAAAAAAAAGTCTGATTGTTTAGAGCACAGCTCATATCCAAGGAGGAATCATTTTGAGTCTAAAGTATAAACTCACAGCATTCAGACTGTGGCTATGATGAACAAATCAGTAATTAATTGGGCATTCATTCCAGTGACCTGTCAGCATTCAAATGCTTTAATTAGATGGAGAAATGGAGGCAAGTAATGAGGGCCAAATCTGTATCCTTTTGAATTCAGTGGCAAAACATCCACTTGCTGCAATAAGATTTAGTCCTAAATGCATGACAGCACACTATAGAAGATGTCGTCTCCACCAACTGTGGTTCAAGTGTATAATGCTGATAATGTCACTGGCATTGTATCTTTCGTTAAGGAAACAATGATGCTCTCAGGAAGCTTTTTGTCTGCTCATGCATACAAAACAGGCAATTTTCATAAAGTATTAATTGCAAATTATCTAGTATAAATGAGAGTCCCAAAAAGAAAAATCTACTTTATACTGTATCTGCTGTTTATTTCATTATTAGTATTCTTCATTGTTTTGCGTATTTGATACAGCTGAAAGGAAATACCATATCCTGTGTGAAGCAATCAAATATGCAGGGTATATGGACTTTGAGTTTTTATTAGTTTCTAAAGTTTTTTCATAAATATTTGAATATATGTATCTAAATGTACACTAGAAACATGCCTACCTATGTTTTCCTACACATTTTTGCCAGTTTTAATTTAAATACAAAGATGAACTATATCTGAAATTGTCACACTAGATTAAACTGCTAGTGACATATTTTAAGTGTTTCTTTTGTCTTCTGAAAGTGTTGTTTGTAGCTCTGCACATTTGTTGTTGCTTGGATAGTATTAACCTTGCAGTTAAAGTTCAGGTTTGAAAAAAACTTTTTATTATGAAAACTATAGACCAGTTTTGAAAAATTTCTTCTTCATTTGGAGATTCTTTCAAATTAAATTAATCTGATATTCCTGAAAACCTGTTTTAGTTTCACTCTGCCTTTTTTAAGCAACTGTTCTAATATACATAATATGTATACATAATATGCAATGCCACACAGATGTGCCAATGCTAGCTTTGAATGAGGAACATACCTCTGCCCCAATGAATCACAAGTATGTAAGTCTCTTCCCTCACCTTTTTCTTTTCCTGGGTGTTTAGAAACTTCCATTGTTTTCTTCTCCATGTGGTAGCAAAGAAGTTTCTGGGAAGGCTTTCACCTTGTAGCTGAGATCCCACTCCTGCTGAGAGCAGTGGTTTCATCTCTAGAATTACTAAATAACACAGAATTCTTCTGAGTATGACAACTTAAAAAGCCCTTCTTCATCTTTAAGAAGAAGAGATCAGTATCTAACAGACAGATTATATATATCATATATATATATCATATGATATATGTATATATGATAGCCAATATTGTCACCTGAACTAAGCTATACAGCCACCGTAACTAGAGGAGTGTGACACAGCTATAGGACACTGACATCATGCCTGAGGATAGTTTTAAGCCCCATAACATGCATCTGAAATTCATAGAATCATAGCGTAGTTTGGGTTTAAATTCTTCCCCTTGTCTCTGGTACTAAGTCTCTGTATAGTTCATCAAATACTTGCTTAGCACCAGTTCTATCACCTGAGCAAGCTCACTAGAGTCCAGTGTTTTGTGGCTGCCTATTTTGCTCAGCTGGTCTATCATACCTATTTGTTAAGAAATTAACTAAAGAACTGGAACCAAGAGTTCCTGATCTCAAGTAACCACCCACACTCTCCCCTTCAGTTTTAATTTAAATTTGTTTTCCACAGAATTCCTCCAAATGCTTTTCTGAGACAGCAGGACTTGAGGAGTACACAGGTTCCCAGTATTCCTGTGTCTGTCATATACTGGGCATACATATACACGTTGTCTCTTAGCTCTGTGATGGCTGGAGACTTCCTGTTATAATCTAGCCTTCTCTGGCAGATTTAGACATGAGAGATTTCCTACTACGGTGGCAATCATGAGTCTCTTACTCAGTGTACTGGTAGGCAAGGGTTAGATATTATCTCAAGAAGCCTTCTAGTAAGGTACACCACTACACATCTACGTTAGTCCCTTTAGTGTTCTTTCTTGTTGCAATTACCCGAGATACCACTGGTAGTCTGAAAGTCTCCTTTTGAAATGATGAACTGTATTACTCCACACTGACTGCACAATTCATGCTGCCAAGGAAGACTTGTAGAAACTGTAGTATCCACCAGGGTTCATACTGAAAGCAAGAAGCATCAAAATGAGACCGATGTGTTAGGGCTGAGCTTTTTGGTGCTGCATCATGCTCTTCCATCTCAACTGTTTTAACAGTAGCTCTTTCCTTTAATGAAGGGGTGGAGACCAGAGACCCATCACTCAGCTTTTGAGAAATTTAGAAGACTTTTAATCACAACTTCAGGTTCCCTGTCATAGTCATAGCATGAACAACTCTTTCCATTCAGTAAGAACATATACTTGCACCTCGCAGTCTGCAAGATGAATGATTCTACATATCAGACAGGTTTCCACTTTACCTTGGGGCAGAATCATTTTTTTTTCCCTATGGCAGCTTGTATTTGACCTCTTCATACTACTGAATATAACCAGAAAGATTTGTCTTTCATTCACGTCTACCTGACAGAAAGCTGTATGATACTTCTTTCCTGTATAAGGCACGAAAATAACATTCTTCCTAGGCACAAAAATAACATTCTTTCTACATGCTTAGCCCAACCTGACTTTATGAGGCCCTACCTCCTCTTTACAAAGGTTTTATAACATATTAAGATTCAATGGGCATAGAGTCATTAAAAAGGTAATCTTTCCACAAGTTTTTCTCTGCCATTGAAGTTGTGTTTAGAGCAAAATCTAAGATTCTGTTTACAAATGACTACACATTTTACACTTTTGGTTTGTAAATTAAGCTTATACACATACACAGATTAAGAAAAATAGAATATGCCTGAGTCTTCAGACAGTCTGAAAAGAGAAACAGGGCTGAAGCAAACACTTCTGTCTCCAGAATGGTCTCGCTTGTGGTTGTTCTGCAGATGTTGTGTCCTCAGTTGGGTCACCCAATATAACAACTTTCATTATTTTCCCACTGATTATACCTTACAGGATGGAAAACAAAGTGAGCAATACATGGAAAATTCAGCAATCAGTATAGCTAAAATCTCCAGACATTTGTTTTATCTCAAAAACTGTATTTAGAAAGTGAAAATTGTACTGATCAGATTGACCAAAATGGTCTCTTCTTTTGGACTTTCGATAGGTGCACAAGTATCATGCTTGCCAGTGTCATCACAGTACAGTAAGAACACTGTTGCATGAGATACACAAACACATTTTTAACTTGTCAGAATTATATGTTTATATCAAAAATTTACAGTGCCTAGTCTTTCCTACTTCATTCCTTATTCCAGGTGTTAACAACCAAGGGGTCTGAGGGGCCTACTTAATGGGCACAAGTGGCACTGGATATATAAAAGTCTGCTATTATTCCTTCAGAAATGTAAATGGCATACTAAGTTACAAAGTAACCACGGTAATATTTATATAATTTATCATCCTTTTAGTGCCTCTTATCTTAGCATCCAAGTATTATGATGGCTTCCAGATATGACTAGAAAGAGTTTTCTTTGTGGGAGCTGTACTGCTTAATCAAAACACATGCTTTTTTTTTTTTTTTTTTTTTTTTTTTTTCCAATCACAGTCAGAACTGTGTTTCTTCTTACCTCTAGCAGTGTTTGCCTGAGATTCCTCACACTCCTTGCAGGTGTTGATCCAGCTGGGAAAGCAGGAAAGGTCTTTTGCTGACTCAGTAACAAAGCTGGCTCATTATTGCACCCAGATATAAGAGATATAAGAGAAATCATGACAGACAGAGTGATAGGTTTTGGGTAGGCATGTCCTGAGGGAACAAGGCAAAAGGAGAACCAAATCCAAGGAAAAGTTTCAGGTTGTGGTTTCATAGCAAATTATTTCAGGATGACCTTTGTGTTAATAAGCGAGGTTTATTAATGAAGAAATCCACTTGCCTGCACCCAAACATGCATGAATATTAGTCAATATTCTTTTTAATAGCTGCTTTCTCTTGCATGAATGTCTATCAGCCACCCGTAATTCTCAGACAACATGTCTGCAGCCAGCTTTTGTGAACATGTTAATTAGGAAGTCTGTACCAGCTGAGTTTCTAAGATGAACAGCAAATAGCACTGCTTGTACACCCCACCCCCACAGCAGACACCCAAGCACCATGGTTTATTCAACGGAAATCATACAGAGAGAGACCAGGTAAATTTTGAAGCTCAGAGCTATAACACAAAATTATAATTCCTGCCTACATCGAGAGCTTAAGTCACTGTCATTCAGTGACAAACAATGGTCTCAGATCTTGGATTTTATGGTTGCCTTTTTATGGTTGCCTTGAGTAGCAAGAATGTTGAAGAACCTATTGGGCCCCAGCACAGGCAAGTATGTTGGAGCGTAAGAAGGAAACTAATACATTCTATGCCCTCCAACATGCACAGAAGTAACTTGTCACAGAACATATGACCATGAACTAATTTTCCTTACCCCAAGATAATCATTTGGTTTTATAGATAGAAGTTGGGGTCATAAATTATCTGCCTAAACAAACAAATAAATAAATAAATAAAAATTACTTTGCTAGATGATTTCTTGACTATTAATGACACACACACACAAAAAAAAAAAAAAAAAAAAAAAAAAAAAAAAAAAAAAAAAAAAAAAAAAGTAAGTACAGTCTATTCAAAGGCAGAAATTGTTAGCAACTGTATTATAAATTTATTCTTCAACAGTGGAAATTTTTCAGAAAGTAGTACCCTTAGCAGAGCTTTCAGGTTTCCATTTAAAAGAGGCAGGGAATTTGGGTTCTTTCAGAGACACCTTCATGAAGTGTGGTGAGAAGCTTCAGTGGCTTCCTGTGCTTTTTATTTCCCAAACAACTGTAGGGCTAGAGGGCAGTGGTTGTTGGGGCAGCATTAAAACTAGTCACATGTATTTGGAAATGGGGCTGCAGCTTGTCTAATATGCTGTTGCAGAGAAAACAACTGACAGAAATGTGTTGTCTCTGAGATTTAAGTTTTCCTCCTCCACTGCTGCTAACATCTGGCCTCTGACTGTATGGGGTTTTACGTGGAAAGGTTTTTGTAGCAGGGGGCTGCAGGGGTAGCTTCTTTGAGAAGAATCCAGAAGCTGCCCCACATTAGATAAGAGAAGATTCAGCCAGCTGCAAAGGGACCCGCCACTGCCCAGAGCTGAGCCAATGAGCAATGTTGTTTGCACCTCTGTGAAAGCAGAATTAAGAAAGGAATAAAAATCTGCTACATAACAGCAGCTGGGAGAGAGAGGAGTGAGAAGCGGCCCTGCAGACCCCAAGGTGAGTGCAGAAAGAGGGCAGAGGTGCTCCAGGCACGGAGTAGAAGTTCCCCTGCGGGCTGTGGAGAGGCCCCTGGTGGAGCAGGCTGTCCTCCTGCGGCCCATGGGTCCCACATAGAGCAGATCTCCACGCTGCAGCCTGTGGAGGAGCCCCTGGTGGTGCAGGCCCCGGGCCAGAGCTGCAGCCCGTAGAGAGGAGCCCACGCAGGAGCAGGGGGTCTGGGGGGAGCTGCCGCCCACCCGTGGGGGACCCGTACTGGAGCAGTTTGCTCCAGGGGGATGGACGGACCCCATGGTACAGAGCCATGTGGGAGCAGTGCTTGGAGAGCTGCTGCCTGTGGGCAGCCCCTGCAGGCTCAGTTCAGGAAGGCTGGCATCCCATGGGAGGGATCCCGTGTGGAGCAGGGGCAGAGAATGACCATGAAGGGGTGGTCAGGGATGACTGTGGCACCCATTCCCTGTTCCCCTGAGCTGCTCGAGGGGGAGGAGGTAGAAGACGGTGGATGGGGCAAAGGTGTTTGTTTTCTTTGTTTCTCACTGCTCTAACTTGTTAGTAATAGGCATTAAATTTCTTTAATCTCCCTACACTGAGTTTGTTCTGCCTTTCACGATAATTGTTGAGTGATCTCCCTGTCCTTATCTCAACCCTTGAGCCCTATTTACTGTATTTTCTCCTCCTTTCCTCTGGAGGAGGAGGAGTGAGAGAGCGGTTGTGGTGAAGCTTGGCTGCCCACCTGAGTAAAACCACCACACCAACCCTTCCCAGCACTCATCTACACCAACGCAGTGTCATTTTCACCTTCTTCCCTTCCTGCCACCTAAACACACACACACAAAATCTATCACTTTTAGCTACACACTCTCCAAAACCTGACAAATCCTCAGAAGCCTTGTTCACATGAGGATTATCCTTCTAAAAACTACACCTTCTTAGATATAGATTTTTAAAACTATTCCTATGAAACATATGGGTATCAGAATTACAACTGTTTGAATGTACTGACATTTTCATACTCAAATATTTATTTCATCACCCTCAAGTAATTTTTGCATTATTATTGTCCTTAAAATTTAATCAAATTAACATTCCCTCTTAAGACTTTTTGAGAAGCCAAATTATTCATACCTCTAAATTTTCCTTGGTTATCACAAAGATGCCTGTGTTCTCTGGAAAATTTGAAAAAATAAGGAAATTTTTAAAATCATTTCAAGTATCAATTGTTCTCCATTAGTTTCTTACACTTTTCACTGGGTCTTGTATAGCAGCAAAATTCAAAATTCTCCATAAAAATGTGAAATCTCTGCCTTATACTGAGAAGCACACTCAGGGTCACAACATTTTTTATTTTTTTTTTAGTGAAACCTTTAAAAATGTCAAGGGAGAGGGTGGAGAAAGGCATATTTGGAAAGTTTTCTCCTCTGTAATAATGGGCCTAACATTTCTGCATTGGCATTAATAAGACCACATTCTGGGTTCAGTTATAAATAGTTGATCAATGCTCAGCAAGCCCATCAATATCCTCATCATGAGAAATGGAAAGAAAACCCCAGGAGCACGTTAACAAACAATATTTTCTTTATACAGCATGATGTCTTTATATATACTCTGGAAATGTATGTCTTTCTTACACACATAAACATTGAATCTCTCCACCTAAGCATACCACAACCAGTTTTTGAGGAAGTCTTCTGGTGAATCACGCACTTTCACAGGTTTCACAAGTTTTTTTGTTTTGCTTTTCCCATTGGGGTTTTCTGAATGTCTCTTCTTTTTTTTCTTTTTTTTTTTTTAAGTAATCTGAATTTTAAAAAGTGTTCTGAAATATAGAGAAAGCCTAATTTCCACTTCTAAAAAGAAGTCAGAAGTTGCAGAATGGTAGCATGAGAAGAAGTTTTGTAGGGTGTTTTGCATTTATTTAAAAATGTGAAAACTTGGAGTGGGAATGGGATCGTTTTTGTCTGAAGAAGTCTAAAGCTATTAATTAATTTATGTGAAATGTGAAATTATTTTTTTCTTAGAAATTAAGAAGTTTCCACAGGTATTTGTATTGTTTGTTTGCCAATTTAACTTAGAGGCTCTGTTTGTTTTTTTTTGTTGTTGTTGTTTTGTTTTGTTTTGTTTGTTTGTTTGTTTGTTTTGCTTTTCTTCCAGTTAGTAGGAAGATATTATCATGGTTATTTTTTTTATCATGCAAGTAACAATGTTATTCACTATGGTAATTTTCAGGAAAAAAAAAAAAAAAATCCCCACATCCTGATTTATTATTTTCACACTGACTTACCTGGGCATTTTTCCAAGCATACCCAGAAAGGCAGGCATGGACACCGTTACTTCTGGAAAATGGTCACAGTACCTACTGCATCCTCATTAATACAGCAATTCCTTAACACAATGACAGATAAAAGAACTTTCCTTTTATTGAACTAAATGCTGGTTTTACATAAAATAGACTATAATTCAGAGTCTGTAATGTCTACCGAAAGGTTAGACTCGTTACCATCCAAATAGGCTGAGCTAATAAAAATTATATTTGTTACAATCCAAATAGATTAACCGGCCTTAAGGGCTTAGCTATGTATCACACTTTTCAATTTTCTTATAATTAAATTAACATAAAGCAGACTTGACAAATAAATGACTGTATCAGAAACAGTTAAGCTCTATTTAACCAAAATAACTGTTCTATTTACATATACAACAACCAGTGTCTATTTGGGGAGCTATAAGAAGCCTATCTAGTTAGCAAACTCTTGGGTGCCTACAGTCTGCTACCAGTTTTAATCCCTATGCTTCTGTGAATCACATATACCTTAAAAGAGTTTGTGGTTGAGCGTCTCAACTCCCTGTTGGTCCCTTCTCAAACAGATATCTCCTCTGATACCCTGTCACACCTAAATAATGGTCTTGAAAAGCTTCATATGCAGAGCTTAGCTTTATTCACTGAGAGTAGCCCTTTTGCCCATAAAGATTTCAGTGGGATTACTTATATTTTATGAAGCTAGGCATACGTGTAAGTTTTTGCAGGACAACGATTTTAGTCTCTTCATCACCTTTTCCCTATCCATCCATACATCTGCTACCCGCATATCTAAGCTGAAATACGGTCTATGGTAATGTCTCTTGGATGACAGCAGTCTCACTCTTTAATAGTTTTAGCAGTTTGTTAATGAAGGCAGCATGGTTTATTCAGCAACACTGACCTTCCTAAAAACACCCTGTCTCTCCATAAACTATGTCTCTACCTATTAGCTTTCTGGCCTTCTTTTCCAACTCTCTTCTATTCCACTGTAAATCTTGAAACCATAATATTCAGAACCTTAATTTTTACTCTGACTCTTACTTACATCTAAAAAGAAAGAAAGCAATACAAATACCACCCCAACTTGTAGTCTCCTCTGTGGTCACCCTTTTTGGGTGAAAGATCACAAGCATAACCTTAGTGGTTGGCAAGGACACAAATATTAGACAGTCGGTCACGATAGTCATTTTCCCTCTTGTTTCACTTGGGAGGGTGTGTATTAGTGTGTGTGTGTGGCAGGGAAAGGTTTTCCCTTGAGGAGACCACTTGGAAACCTTTCAACAGAAGTTTTGTTTCCCTTCCTGGTGTGAATTGTAGAAACATAATATGACCTGGCATCAAGAAAGAAGTTACGGAGAATATACCAGGTGTCTGCGACATAGGGCATATTGGACATGATCATGTTTTTTTAAGAGTTTTTTTATGTCTTGCTTTCACATAGCAAGTGAAATAATGAAACTGATGTGTAACCTGGTTTTGCACAAGCTCTGAAACTCTAGACGCTATGCTGTAATGTGTGTGTGGTTTGGCAAATGGTAAAGAGAATAGTTTCCATAAAGCCATGCAAAATCCACTTAAGTTTCTTAGGGCTTTGTGCTATAATTAACCATTCTGAGAGTGCTATTGTCTGAGGACTGTGCCTTTAAGCCCTTTCTCCTCTCTGTAGGACCTCACTCCAAGTAGCGAAGTGCAAATGGAGTTGAGATCGGAAAGCTGGATACTTAAATGTTTCTTTTGCCACAGCTTTTCTGGTACCTGTTTTATGAACAATGGGCTGCCTATTGCAGAAATGATCAGTGTTGCATATCAGGTATTCTCCCTAAATTATGATTGTGCTGCCTAGATCTACACTATAAATATATCAATGTAAATCAGAGAAGTTTGCCTTAAAAAGAAAGAAAAGAAAAAAAAAGGAAATGGATACTATTTTTAAATTCAGCCCTAGAATCAGGTGGCATCACGCTGTTATGTTAAGAAGCTGAGTGGCGCTGGCTGAGAAGGAGGTCTAAGTGGCTGCATAACCTCCACACCCTGCAGCCAGCCTGATAATCAGGGACCTGTGCTCCAATGGCTGGGAAGGGAGCAAGGTGATGATTATTGTTTTACCGTAGACTTCCTCGGGGGCTAACTGAACTTTAGAAATTCAGTTCTCTAGAGTGTAGAACATGGCTTTCCCCTCTGCAGACTCCTAGTAGCCTTTCCACACAACTCTTGCAAGGGCCAATAGCAAGAAACAGGGCCAGCGCTGTTCAAACAAATACCCAGAAGGAGACCACGAGTGACACTAACAAACCCCATTGTACTGCAAATTATAGTTAATCCAGGATCAACCCAGATTGAGTGACTCAGTCCTATGAGACTGAGTACTGATAGTACAGCTCCTTAAGCCAAGATTCAAGGATTCGAGGTGTGTTTTTCATCTTTTCTTTTTTTTTTTTTTCCTTCTCTATGTGTAAACTGAGATGTCCTTGCACAGTTTGTCTTCAGACTGCATTTAGATGACAGAGGATTCAGGGGAAGTGGCATCTCATGACAGTGTAAGGACTATTGTAGTACGGACATCTCAGAAGATGTTTTTTTTAACACTTCTTTCTTGCTTGCCAATACAGGATTTACAAGGCCAGGGGAAAACAAACAAACAAACAAACAAACAAAAAAAGTGAAGGGGGGATGGGGGGAAGGCAGAAAAAAAAAAAAAAAAAAAAAAAAAAAAGCTATGGGAGGGGAGACTGTGAAACCATATATCTTTTGTTCTTCTCCAGGCTGAAATACATTGTTAACTCTTAACTGTTAACTCTTTAGGACTCACTGTTAACTCTTTAGGACTTATCGGACATTGTTTCCCTTACATGATACCCAACACTTATCTCTAAACTATCCCTGTTTCTCCACCTTCACCTTTGGTGAAGCCCAACAGTTTCTGAATTAAAAACAGAGCAGTATGGCATACACAAATTCAGAGTTGCTCAGTAGCTGTACTTTGACTTCTGAGGTATCCTCTATGCTCCCTTTTCCTCAGCTTTATGTATTAAAGCTTATTTTTAACTAAAGCTCTGATCCTAAGCTTCTTCACAGTCTCAACTAAGCTGTGTGATTCATGTTTCAAAGCCTAATATTTTAGCCTCAAAAGCAGGATGAAATACTGTCATTTGAGATTTTTAATGACTATGGAGTAGTACATGCTTTTTCAGCCTTTCCTCAAAGGTTCCAAATTAGAATAAAATGAATTTCCACAGCCTGTGTAAGCCAATAAAAAGAGTATAGCAAGAGGAGGATACAGAGCTGGAACAGAATGGCATGGTACCAGGATTTGAGCTGAGTGTGTAGTGTGTAATGATAAATTATGTACAAATATTATTACTATTATTATTGTGTACTATTATTCCATGCCAGTACTCTTTGTTGGTATGTCAGGCCAGAATGCAAAATTCTCCTATTTTGCCTTCCCTTTGCACAGTTGAAGTACTGGGGCTTATTTTGTGGAAATTTTGCCCCACAGTTTCCGTTTTCTGACTGGCAGGTAAATATGCTGTTATAGCCTTCTGCTCTTAATCTGTGGAGCCACCCAGCTCCTCTGCTGTGATGCTTTCTGTAGCATAATACTCATGTAGAGCTTTACAGCAGAGTGGTCTTAGTCGTGGAAACTTAGCTGGTAATCCAAAGCCCTTGAAACCAAAGTGCACTCTCCTGGTGGCCTCAGTGTGCTGCCAAGTTCTTCACTAGGATGTAGGCAGGAAAAAATATGCCAGAAATTTGGAGAGGATGCAAGAATGGGTGAAATGGGTCAGGGAAGTTGAAAGGAAAGGAAAAAAGAATGTGGAAGTCAGAGATTGTACTTAATAATATAGGTCCTTTGGAAATAAATTGCAGTAAGCACTGCACAGCAAGAGTATGGAGGTAGGCCTGCAGTGAGGATCTGTGGAAGGGATAGAGAACAACACAGTGTCACCTCCATTAAATATATATATAGAGAGAGAGAGAGATGAGACTTGCTCTGCACAAACTTGGAAGCTGAAAAAATGAAAAATATTCTAGACTTTCCAAGGTAAATTGGAGTCTATGGCAATCCTTCCTGTGGATTTCACTTTGTGTTCTTGTCTTTGTGGCACAACTCAGGAGTTACCTAATTACCCATCTCAGCATGGGTAGAGTTAAAGAGAGATGTCTTACTGTTTGGTGTCCTATCTCCAAAAACCTGAAGAATAGAATTTTTGATGATGCAGCAATCAAAGAATAAGAAGCTACATAGTGTGATGTAGTTACTTTTTGATGGGCTGTCCCAAGGAAAGAAAACCTGCAGCCAAAAGAGTAGTAGAGATCTGTTGTAATCATTTAACCACTTGGCTTGTCCTTTTTATAAACAAACATTAAAAAAAAAAAAAAAAAGTGAGGGAGAA
This sequence comes from Aythya marila, assembly GCF_965140915.1. Classification (NCBI taxonomy): domain Eukaryota; kingdom Metazoa; phylum Chordata; class Aves; order Anseriformes; family Anatidae; genus Aythya; species Aythya marila. The sequence goes on along the minus strand of NC_139042.1, from coordinate 65,481,924 downwards.
ATAATAGCTCTGTGAAGAAATGGCATCTAAAGCACATAAGTAATCAAAGACATTTGGTTTGCAGAGAATGTCCCTCTGAAGTTCAGGGAACACACAGTCCCACATCACTGAAGAAAATGAAACAGAATGGACGACCGGACCGTTGGTGTTCTTGAGTTCTGCCTCTGATGTAAGTGCAATTTGTGAGCCCACAATACCACGTTTATCATGTTGCTGGGGTGGCTAAAACTGAGTTTTCCCAGACTGTGGGCATTGGGTTTCTATGATCACCAATAAAATCATAAATACTCGATATGACAGAGTCAGTAAGGTAATCGTTGTTTTTTTGACATTGTAGCATGCTTTTTAACAACTGAACATTTTTCTTTACTGTGTTGTAAAGAGATAGGAGTCAAACTTAATGAAGGATGAAAAGATCTAGATTATTTTTTTTAATTGCATGAAAACATAAGCATATCATGGTTCCAAGGAAAGAAAAAAACCATGTGAATTATTTACTATGAGAAATTGAAAGAATAATACTAAGTCAAAATAATAAGTGCTATTCAAATGCAATAGAAGCCAAGTAGAAGGCGGGTACTTGCATTTTAAAAGTTATTGTATTCATGGCTTCATTTATTTTGGTGGTGATAGGATGTAAAGAACAAAATAAATTAGAACCAAAAATGGAAAAGATGGGATTAATATACAACAGGGCTGTGAATGATTTGTTTCTTTTCCCAGAATGCCCTTCTCCAGCTTATCTGAACACTTAGCTGTTTATTTCCATAAAGAATGCATTTTATTCTGAAGGAAGCTAGGATGTGCTTTTAAAAATAAAGCAAAAACTTTATTAAAATTCAAAATAAAAGTAAACAGAGATGATTTGGGAAGCTTTATTCATTTATTTGGGCAAACATTGCTAAAAACATTTAGGTGCACTGCATGTTTAAAAAGTAATAAATAGCTATTGTGCTTACTTCATAAACTTGTCAGAGTGTCTTCATTTTATTTTCCTGAACAAACTGAATTTCTGTACTGCTCATCCCCAGCCAGTTAATAAATACATCACCCTAAAAAGTGCTGTGGTATTAAATTTACAGCAGATAAAATATGGATGAAGTTGCTGTGCTTCAGGTACGTCAACTGTGATTTAATATCTCTGACTACCCTTATGAGGAGTAAAAGATTACTCCGCTGCTCCAACAGCAAGATACTGACCTTTGCTCCCAAGTAACAGCCACTCAGCAAATAGTACCAAATGAAGAAGTAGAATAACATATAGATTTGCCATAAGAAAAAATTGATCTAAATCCATATATCAAATCTGCTGATCAGAGCTCTGCAGAAAAGTACCTCATAATCTGTAGTGTGGAATTGCAAAAACTTTTGGTGGAAAAGAAACTGTGGGCTTTATTTTAAAGTAAAAGATTTATGGGGGCAAAGGGGTTAGGTGAGTTCTATGTCTGTACATGTGGTATATGGGGAGAGATATACATACATATATATATACATATATATATATATATATAATATACCTTGGGACGTCTTCAAGTATGAAAGCAACCATTGATCTATTAGATCATCAGCTAGTGGTTTAACAATCAATCTTACCCTCATTTTTTCTTTATTTCTTAAAAAAAAAAAAAATGGAGAAAAGTATAACGTTGTCAGAATTTCATTGGAACTGCTCTGTAAATGAAGGCAAAATTCCTCTGGGAATTCTCATAATAGTCTGATATAATTTGTGTCTGGAAAAAAATAAAAAATATTTTAAAAAAAGATATAAATGTGTAAAGGTGATAAAAATCCTCAAGAAGAAATGTTTGTTAGCAAAGAAAATAAATTCTTGTGATTTACATTTTGCCTTCAAAAATGGTGGGTGAGTGAAAGGGTGCTGCTCTGCACTTCAAAGCAAAAGCAAATGAAAATATTTCAACAACAAAGCCAAAATATGAAACAGACAAATCACTCTGCTGAGTACTTTTTAAACTGTGATGGCATGTGTTAAGAAAGTGACTTCTGTATATGTAATAAGGATTGAAAAGGTAATCTTTAAATGTGAAAGTACAGTAATAAACTTCCCTAATTAGTACTGATTAGTCTTACTTAAGGAGTTAGAATTTGATTAACAATGCTAAGATCAGTAGATTTACACCAGTATGAAACCAGTATGAAAACGGTACATCTGAGATTATCTCAGGCCATTAAAAAAGTAAATTATTTTAAAACCTTTTTTCTCTAAAACTTACAGTTTTAGCTTGATTTAATATTATTTATGCTATATATTTTGAGATATGTTCATATTATAACTGAATCTGTTTGTGTCCGTATAAATGAAAGCCTCATTAAATCCCCAGTTCCGTCAATGATACAATTTTTGATAGGTTGAGTTTGTTGTTTGTTTGTTGTTTTTTGTTTGTTTGTTTGTTTCTGAAAAGGTGATTTGCTTAGCATATCCAACAAAATTAACATGGTATTTGTTTCAAATACCTGCTGTGGTTATTTTATGAATGATAAGCCATGACCTCTAAGGATTATTGATGCACTTATATGAAAGCTGGATTTCTTTGCAACTGAAAATTAGAAAATAACGTGATTTTTAAAATGGGGAAGGGGTGACATTCATTTCAAGATTTTTGTTGGGGTTTTCCTTTCAGTTAAAACATACTCTTTGCTATTAAGATGTGCTGACTTGGTTAAACATGAATGTACAACCTGCCCATCCTAGTCCAGATGTTACTCATTCAAACAGACATCAGCCCATAAACCTTTCTAAACAAGTGCTTTCTCCACTCTGATTGCACAATGGATTTGGTTGGGCAAGAAGGCAATTTGTTGAGTGACAGATGCTCAGGCTGCAGCAGTACCATGGGCACTCATAATGTCCTTGCAGAGCAGCTGCTCCTTGAGGATTTTATACTGTTTTCTTTGTGTTTGTAATCATAAATAAAAGGAAAATAATAATAATTTTTAAAATAATAAAAAAAAACAACTTTATGCTTTCAGGGTTTAAAAATTCACACAGCAATGAGAACCAAGAGTTACAAGCAGGACGTAGAAAGTCAAAGCTGAAAATGTTCAAGTACCATGAACTTTTGATGGCACATCACTTCAAACAACATAAAAGTATTTTATTGGGCATTCCTGCCCTGTCTGAACTGGTAGCAGAGAGCAGGAACAGGAGGGATCACAGGAGACAGAGAGAGAACAAGAAAGAGGAAAGGATCATTGGCAGATAACCTGAGGGGCTCAATTTTTGCAAACTAAATGGGTATTTTCTAAAATTTATGGATGTTTTTCAGATACTATTTATCAGCATTTTCTTTTTTAACAAACAAGAAGAGACCAGACTTTTTTTTTAAAAAATGTGTTTTTATAAAAATAATAGTAAACAACAACATCTGCTGTCAATGCATTTTAGTCTGAACATTAGGATTTATCACTTGATGGCTCATTACAAAATGGATTTCAAATAAATTTGTGAATAGAGAGCTTCAGGAAACATGCTAGCACTCTAAAACAGAGGGAGGTAAGGTTGAGCAGCCCTTTTCAGGTATCCCTTTAATGTATCTGGCCAACAGAGCAGTATTTCTCCAGTACAACCAACACGGTGTCAGTGACATCATGCTGCATCCTACTGCAACATTCCTGAGCTCAGATGGCAGCAATATAAGTTCATCAAGCTGTTCCTTGAATGTCAGGAAGTATGAAACACCACAAATATTCATAGAAGTCAGATGAATATTTTTTTCTCATTGCTACTTGAGTGTCATTTCACATTGCTAATACCCAGCCACAATCCTAACCTCTCACTGGTGGTTAAGCCACAGACTGTGGTGCTCATATGCTGATCAGTAAAGCTGATATAAACAAAGGGTGACACTTCACCTTGAAATCTCATTTAATATGAAAATGGAGAGGACTAACACTGAGAAACTTGTGCTTTCTTGATGCCACAAACAAGATTTTTTTGGGGTGGACAGTTTTATTTGGACTGCCATACTAAATATGACCCAGCCTGGTAAGCACCCTCTCTCAGAGATCCAGGTGACATGAAAACCATCCCTGTTCTCCTTAGGAAACCTATTGAAGAAGGCACTTAACACTGAGAGAAAAAAAAAAAAAAAAAATCAAAGATCCCTAAAGCTGGCAGAAATGTTAGCTGCTTCCCTAGGCAGGCCAAATTTAGGAGATGTGACTTGCTGGCTAGACCCTGCTGCTCATCATGTCAAGTCAAACTTAAGAGCCACTGGCCAGGAAATATAATGCATTTATTGTTTTCCTGGTGCCTGCTGGTGCCTGCAGCCCTGTGGCTAACAGGGTTCAGTTTTTAAAACTATTTTGCATGTAAATAAGCACCTTAAATAAAATAAATTAAAAAAATAATCTAAAAGATTAAATAAAACAGTCAAGGATATTACTCTCTCAGCAATTGACATTTGATCCCTCCTAATATTCCTAGAGAGTATACTGGAGAATACTCCTTGGAAAGTATAGTACCAATCTAAAAGGCTCTGCTAGCATGCAGTGACTAAACAGATCAAGTCTGCTTTAAGACTTGCAGTTTTGTTATTGTTCTCCTAAAGTAACAGTGAATCTGATACTAAAAAGACGGTATCAACACAGTTTTCTAATTCTTAAAACTTCCCTGCAGTAGGGAAGGGACAGCGGGTGAATAGCTGAAGTGGTAAGATGGAGGAGCTGGGCATGGATTTTGTTCCTTTAGCAGTTATAAGAGAAACTGAGAAAGAATATTGTGATCAGAAACCTGGAAATCAGTCAGGGGCTTTGGGGCACACAGGAAAGTATATAGGAGAACATTAACATGGAGATGAAAAGAGCTATGGATTAGGAAGCAAAAAATAAAAGAAATAAAAGATCTTATGAGGGTTCAAGGACATCTTGAGGGGACAGCAGCAGTAAAAAACATGATACAGGCTGGAAAGTGCAAAAAGACAGCAGGGAAAAACTAGGTTTCTAAGAAGTAGCATTGGGAAATGCAGTATCAAACATAATATGGGTAGGAAGGTGCAAAAACCTATTTTGTGTGTTATAAGCAGGATCTGAGGAGTCAGAGTTGGAACAGGGACTTTATCAGCAGACACTGTACAGCGTGCTCGCCAGCTCTGTGAGACCAGGCCACAGCCCCAAGGATGTGGAACCTCCTAATAAGCAGAGAAGAGGTCTGTGAAAAAAAAAAAACAATATATATATATATATATATATATATATATATATATAACAAAAAGTTCCTGTTTTTCCTCCTACCTAGACTAGGTGCTCAGTGCTTCTTAGCCTGAAACTGCTTCCCTGTGTAAGGACATCACAGCTCAACATCCACAGGAGGCTGAAGACTTAACCCAATTCTTATCCAGCGAGGACTGTTTGATAGCAGTCTCCCTGATGGCTGAGAGCCAGTCTTCCCATGCAGTGCTAGGGGTCAAGATTGATTCTGCGGGCTGCTAAGGGCACCTGGGAGCCCTCTCATGCACCTGGGTTCAGCGGGGCATGTGAGCACTGGAATCCTCACAGAAGCAATCTGCTGATGCTGGATGGTGTCCTTAGAGAATAAATGCTGCTGGATCTTCCTTCACCTTCTTATTAGTATCAAATTATACCTGCAGCTGCCAAAGTGTTTTTTACTCTGGTCTGTCCCATTCTTAATTGGTTGCTGATATGTCTGTGAGTGTGTGTGTGTGTGTGCATGTACAAGAGATGAAAAAGCATATTCGTTTCCTTTTGAACATTGGGCCAAGAGACAAAATCAAAGAGAAAAAAAAAAAAAAAAAAAGGTGGAGGAAGGATTGATAAGAATTTATTCACAGAAATATTCACAGAATGGCAAAAGGAGAGCAAATCCTACCATGAATAGATATTCATGGAGGTATTTTCACTGGGGAAGCTCCCCTGGCTATTCTAAAACTTTTATTTTATTTTTTATTTTTTTATATTTTTTTTTCTCCTGTAGTATGACTGGAAAGGATAGAATTAAGTAGTTTCAAGAAGGAAAAGGAACATGAAGTAGTAGTTGGAGATGGGTGTTTTTGCTGTTACCACAACCAGGAAACCTCCGTAGGCTCTTTAAGCAGTCATTGGAGAATGTAGTGGGTGAGTTGTCAGAACAGGGGCCAGGACCAAGGTCTTCCCTGCCAGGCCATGAGTGCATCAGCAATTACAGAGCCTCTTTTTCTTTTTTTCCCTGACCCAGTGAATCTAAGATTCTTCCCTGTATGATGGCACGTCTCCAACAGCACACTGCGCAGGTTTGCTTGTGACTCGAGGATTATAGGGTTTGAAGGCTCTCTGGCAGAAGAGAGAAGTGATCCAGCAGAGCTGTGCTACTACCACCCCCATCCTACCACAGGAGCTCAGCTCTGGGGCTCTCTAATGGAAAAATACGTTGCTGTGAGAGGCACCTCAGAGTTACCTGCCACTCCTCCTCAGCATCTGCTCCCTAAGCATTGTCAGTCTCTGCTCAGCACCTTTTCACCCTCTTATGGAAACAGCAGTGGCTGGAAAGGTGATACAGGCCCCATCTACTGTCAGAGAAACTCCAATGTCCTGTTAGTATCTTCAGCCTTTGTAGCCTTTCTGCAGTCATCGGTGAGGAGCCTGATCCTTTGGAAAATGCTTCCCCTTATCTCCTGGGCAAGGGGAGACCGGCTGAATGAATGCCTGTGCATGTGCCCAGGTCTGACAGTTGTAACATGGGGTGGTGGCTCCAGGAAGGATAAAGCTCTTATATCAACCTGAGTCACCCCCTTACTCTTATGCACAGAGTAGGTACACTCTTTTTTACTAGTTAGAAGGTACAATTACACTTCTCAGTTGGTTATAAAATATATCTTTATAGAGAACTGAAAAGACTTTGTGGTCAAATACAAAATAAATAAAATAAAATAAAATAACAAGACAAAAAATCTTACCAGTGTTGACCACATGCCTGAAAAGCTAACAACACTCAATATATAGTGCAGCACTTTGTCCTTTCCTTCTGTATTTTCAGTAAAAAAGACATAACTAAGAAACAGTGCTTAGCACTTTTATTTATTTATTTTCTTTCCAGTTTTTCACCCTTGATGTATCTCCTCAGACTGTGAGCAGGATACATTGTGCTTCATATTCCAAGTGCTGAGGCCTATCTATCAAAAGCTGACTGGAGTGGGTGGTGAAATACAGTAGGAGGTGGCTAGCTACACAGTTGTACTATTAAATTACTGTCTGTCCAAGGAGAGTAATCTCTTGTTTCAGCAGCAGGTACTACTACCAGAGACTGTAAAAACCTCAAGCACTCAGAAATAGGCTGTCATACAGAGCACCATAAATTACATCAGTCAAATATTCCATCATTCATTCACTCCGCAGTCTTACAGTGGGATGAATAGTCTGCTCAAGGGAAGAAAAAAAGAAGAAAAAAAAAAAGAAAAAAAAAAAAAAAAACAGCAACTTTCTGATTCCTTTTACTTTCTGGGAGGGTTTCAGAGGCTGCTTTCCTGTGAAATGTCTTAATTGACCATAAAATTTAATTTTCCATTTGCATAGCTGCAAGTTTCAGGGACCACACGGGTTGCTCCCCAAAATGCAGCAGAGGTACAGGATTTTCTTTTTCTCAAACTGCAGCTATTGTTATCCACCCTTTTATTAAGAAGTTTAAATAGTGCAGCATCAATGACTTCCTTTTCATCTTTGTGAAACAGAACATTTGACAGTAAGTTAAAATCCTAAATAAAATATGAAAGCTGCCAGCACATGCCAAAAGTCTCTCGGAGAGCATATGTGAAAAGTTGCTCCTAAGACGCAAATGTCACTAATACCATATGAAAATTGCAAAAAGGTATATGAAAGTCACTAATGTGACATGAAAGAACAAAAGTCTTCAAATTATATGAAAGTTGCTGTTCCAATATGTTACCCTTACTGTTCTAGTTACTTTGTATCCTATCTTATTAGCAACTTTCATTTCAAACTAATCTTTGATAAAAGTCTTATTATATTAACAGTTTTCCTTAAATATCAGAAAATTGTATTTCCAGTTGCACCGAGTGAAGTATGACCTCATTAGCAGACTTTTGTATCAGGGTGCGGGTTTTTTAGTCTCTTACCTACGGGAATGGCATGCATTCCTGCAGCCTCATACTCTCCTTGCTTTGTCTTTATAAATGTACATACAGACTCTGCTTCACATGAAAGGTTAAGAGGAGACTCAGAGTAGGTTGTTGAATAAAGATTTCCATCACCTGAACACTCTCAGTCCACACCACTAGCTACAGAGCTGTCTAAAAATACCAATACTATGTTTAGGAGAAGCCATGATCTTTAGAAAACCCTATCCAAAGGAGAGCCTGAGCCCACAGTGAGATTCACTGCAATGTTCTCCTTTCAGTGAAGAGCTCTGGTGCAGGGTTTAAAAGCATATCTAGGCAGGCAGGTATGCACTTGGATTAATCCTGTAAATAAAATATTCTGTAAATCCCTGCCTCTGCCACCAAAGATGAGTGTCTTTGTAGGCCCCCTGAATGACAGTTGAGACCTCATGAATGTGTAAGAGCAGGACAGAACAAAGCAGATCTCAGGGTTATCTAGTGAAAGGTATTCCTACCATGGCAGGACAGTTGAAACTAGAAGATCTTTAAGGTCCCTTCTTGGAACTAGATGATCTTCAAGGTCCCTTCTAACCTAAACCATTCTGTGGTTCTGATTCTATGATGCTATGATTCATACTTAGGAGCTAATTCTGGTCTCTACCGTAACCCATGAAAGAGCTAAAGCTGAAATAATCTAGAACATGGACATAGTAGACTTTGGGCATAGTAGACTTTGGGCCTTATGCATCCACTGATTTGGAATGTCTTTTTATCAGCCAGGTGTCTTATTTCTTCTTTTCCTTTTGAAATCTGTGAAGGTGATGAAATGAATTGTATTGCTAGTTCTAGCTGCTGAACTCCTGTATTTCTTGCATGTAACTTTTGCAAGCAAAACACCAGGTCAGGCATGCTATGAGAGGGTCAGGATGCTAATAGGAGATGAAAACATGAATAGATGACAAACATTTGTAGTGCAGATTTCCTGCCTCCATATGTATGCCAGATCTGAACCCTGTAGACGGTGAGGGTGTGTCTGTATTCCCCTGTGTTGCAGTTCTCAGTCTATATGATTAGTTTGCAAAAGAGTACCTTCCACAGGTAAAATAGCCATTGAATATCACAAGATAAAGCTCTGTCCTAAGATGCACGAAAACAATGCATTGAGTGACATTAAACATTGCATCCTATTAACAGTTTCCCCTTATATTTGATTTGAATAATAGGAAACTGCAATTAAACACTATAAATGCACTAGTTACATATCAGGTGACTGTTCCTAAGCAAGAACCTGTAATTTGCCTCCAACAGACCCTTCTTCTTTGATTATTGGTCAGAAGATAATGCAGTTTGCACATCTAATAAGTTTGGATTTACTGCTAAAAGATGAAGTTATTATAACATTCTGTATTTAAAATAATAATAATAAAAAAACTTTGAAGCTAATAATCAAAAGATTATAAAAAGGATATCTTTTAATTAATTTCAAACCCTGGATTGAGTATTAAATAGAAACATGAAAGAAAGATTTCCAATTGGAAGGGCTGGTAACTGAAGAATCTCCACTCTCTTGAGGATTACCATTTAATTTTAAACATTGATTTAAAATAAATGATGGTACAGTCCCCAAGGAAAGATGTATTTCAGTTGTAAACATAAGAGTGATGTATAATAAATGAAATATATAACATTCTCCTTGAGGAATTTTCTTACTTTATTGTGCAATCATGCTATGGGAATTATTTATACACTTTAACTTGAGTCTCAGACAAAAGCTATCAGGTATCTTTCTGTAATCAGCTTTTCCTTTATTTATATACCTGTATTTACATTTTTGAAAATCTGTCTGTGATATCAGTTCTTCTATCACCAGCACTTGGGAGGGTGTGTGATAGATTAGAAAGATTTACTCGGGATTACCGTTTGAATGACGAGGGTCTCATACCAGTCCTGACCAAGTATCTCACATTACAGGAAGCCTCATAGCTCCTCAACCTCACAGCCAGTTTCCTTGCTTATTTCATTACAGCCCATGCAGCCTTTCTCATTCATAACTGTTTTTGTCAGCTCTTTGCTCTGTTGCAGTGCTCCTGTTTTCTGATTTCTCCTTTCTAAATATTAAGATATATTATACCCTAGTTCTAGGAGAAGCAGCTTTTCCACTTCATTTGTTTTGTGTCCTGTCAGCATCTAGGTGAACACAATAATTAATTATGAATAGTTTTTTAAGTACTTCTAGGGAATCTGCTTTTTCTAGGTGTTTCATTTTCTCTATTTCCATTCCATCATACATATACATATTTAGCAAAAGTGTGACCAACAAGTTTATCAGATAAAAATTTGTCTTAAGCAATTTTCTTTGTAGGGAAAACATATGGATGCCCCACTGACTCAGCTCTGGAGATCTGTTTCTAAGGTTTCAGGGTTTATACTAATCCAGCTAAAGGACAAAGACATGTTCAGTGACCTAGCTGTCCAGTCAAGACTATGACTGCTGATTTCTGAAATTTCACCTTTCCTGAGAGCTTCTTGTCTCTGAGTGTGAAAAGACCAACACACCAAGAGTTAGTTGACACACAGCTCAGGAGGCATTTTGGAAAACAAAACAGGTATTTCTTAATAGGGTCTGATGGTTCCTGTGAGATACATACCTAGGAAAATGTTAATGTACATTTAGCTGGATGATATCTAAATACTCTTGATTCCTCATCCTGTTTTGTAAAAGAAAAAAATACATATAATTTCAGTTTACAGAAGACTACTTGTCTTTTTTCTTTTTTTTTTTTTTTGGGGGGGGGGGATATTCCTGTTGTCTTTATAGAGCATTACTGGGTAGAAGTTCATTGTAACTAAATTTAAGTTGACACAGTGCAATGGAAGGTAACAAAAGAGATAGAAGATAGAGTGTATTTCCTAATTAATTACTATATTAATAAAATAATTATAGTTGTGACATATTACTCAAGGATTAGTCATGTCTCCCCATGCACACAAAGCTGCATGCAGAGAGTTTCTTTCCTGGAGTTCATCCTGCATGATGGGCTTTTGTGTACTTTGTAATTTTGCCTGCATGGAGTACTCAGTGGTGCAAACAATGTGGGTAAAACACACAAATCTTCTTATTCTACTCTCCACACTTAGACCACTACACAACAGTACTTTACATAGTAAAATGTGATGCTGTGTGAAATATGGAGACCACTTGAGCAAAGGAATTTACCCTGAGCGTGTGGGTGGAAATAGAATTTAGTGGAGCACAGGCTGCAGACCCTCAGTGTTTGCTTACCTGAAGGTTGTAGCACTCCTGGAAGTAAAGTGTTGCTTTTGAGGAAACATTTACTGACCTGCTTTTTCAGATTTTCTGTTGGCTTGATGACAGTCATGTTGGCAGAGTCATTCCCTTAAAGATGAGACATGGCTTTCATACAATGCCTTCAGCAGGCACTAGGTAATGCTCCTTTTTTGGGTTGGTTTCTAACACTTTAAGGGAAGAAAAAAAAAGTTATGATTTTTGTCCCTCCTCTGAATGGAGTTTCAAGCAAGTGCACTAACATTAGCCATTCAAAAATCTGTAGATTTGGTGCATTGAATGAGCCAGATTCCTGGGCTGATCAGGGGAGTCAATCAAATGATCAAAGATCCCGTGTAGACTTGAAGTCTCATCTTGGTGAAAGAATTACAGCTTTCAATTCCTGCTATAGGAGCTGGATGATAGATTGTTGATAAATTTGGCATGTCTCCCTAGCCTCAATGAGAAAGTACCTGCCATCTCTTCTCCGGAGGTCAATTAAACTCTTTAAAAATTGGTCAGACACTCAAACCTTGGCTCTCTGAGACACAACGCCATTCAACATCCCCTGGACCAATCATCCAAGAGACACCGGATACAGTGTCAGGCACTGATACCCTTCAAAGAGGTAGGAAGGGCCAGTAACCTGACCTGAGGCAGGTGAAGAAAGCAAACTTACCTCTATATGCCAAATGCATGGCCTTTTGAACACTGGAAGTTGGCAGATTTGTACTTGAAAGTCCATTCAGAGGAGGTGCATAGAGGTGTGAACCTCTCTTCCCAGTCATGTTTCTGAAGTGGCTGAGTCCCCAGCCCAGCATCACTGAAATCAGAACAAAAGGAGTGGTCTGGAGGTTATGAGACCTACTGGTTCAGCACATCTTCAATGGCCTGGCCCCCAGCTGGGGTTTCCTGATCATCTTCTCCTAGGAAGCCTCCAGGAGAGGGCAGCAATGGATCTGCTGGCTACTTCTGCTAGTGATGAAGCTGTGTCCCCCTACCACCCCGCTGCACACACACCTTTTCTCCATTGGGTGCCAAATGGGTGTAACAAGTCACTGCTTTTGCCTGAGGGCTTACTCAAGCCAACTGGTCTTTTCATTACTAGTTAATCATTATGGGAGAGTTTTTTCCAAGGGTAGTTAGGATTACTGCTCAGTGGTTTCTGTTTTAAAACACGCAGTATACAACAGTAAATACTGTGCTGTAACTTAGATGTCCCTGAGTTTCATGACAGTAGTGCATGCAAGTCTGCTTTTTATACTGCAGTCAGTACAAAGATGTTCACCAATGGTATATGAGCACCAAAACTTCATAGTTACAGTTCCCACAAGATTTTTTTATTTTTTTTCCCTATATCAGAGGGAACCTTTGCCAAAGAATAATAAAAAGCAAAGAAGGATTTTTCCCCAGCACCATTTAATTATTTTCTCTTTCTTTTTCAGAAAATATTTGCCTTATTGTTACCTCAAAAAGCATTCTAACCTTAAAAGTATATATTAAAAAAAAAAAAAAAAACTATAGTTAG